>NC_141997.1:29113289-29446662 GCF_049901715.1 Pseudonaja textilis
GAGAAGTTGTCAAAAGAGTTAAGATCCAAAGTGCTGTGCAAGCCATCAGAGCTTTGCTTGTGTTCTTGAGTTCCTTGGCATATTTGGGCTGAACAACAGCCAGACATCTATCAATGCTTATAAAAGCTAACAGCCATACTGCAATGCTGGGGTAAAAAATAGTGAAAGCGCTAAGAATCCGGCAGAAGACATCTCCAAAGATCCAAGAGCGTTTCCCATAATAATGCATTCGAAAAGGCAAGGTGAGTATAAGCAACAAGTCAAGCAACGCAACATTCATCATGTAGATAGTTATAGTTGTTTTCTTCTTGGTGGTACAGCTGAAGACCCAGAGAGCTGTAATGTTTACAACCAAGCCAGTTGTAAAAATGAAGCTGTAGAAGACGAGTGATGAAATTCGGTATTCCTCGGGATAGCTATTTTCAGCCATTGTAATTAGACTGTGATTGTAGTTATTCATAGCTTTCTAATACGTTATCTAAGAATAAAGCAGGAGAAAGATCAAGTTTAGCTATCGATTAGAACAGTTTTGCATTGTAAGCACCAAGAATCAGACAATTCCAGGTTTGTACTGTACAGAGGGTACTCTGGAAAAAATGAGTGCATTAATCTTCAAAAGCATGATTTTCAGTATTCTGTTAAATTGAAAATTTAACTAGCCAAACAGTTAGTGTAATTTATATGGGCCTCAAGTCTGAGTTTGCTGTAAAAGAATTCCAGCAAGTTTTATTTTATTTATTTATTTGTTAAATGTATTTGCTGCCCATCTCACTATGGGCTTACTCTGGGCAGTTTACAGCAATAAAACGGGGGGAAAAGTTTAAAAAATATAAATGTAACAATAGCAAAGGGATAAACAATACAAATAAACAAGGGAACTACAATAATATGAAATAAAAAGATGGACAGAGGGGAAGCAGGAAGTGCAGCAGGGAGGTGGGGTCAGCTAATTAGACCAATAGCTACCTCCAAAGATGTACTCCCCTGTGAGTACCCAGGTCATCCGGCAGGGTCAGGTCTTCAGGCTGTTGCAGAAGGATAGGAGAGTGGGGACAAACCTCACACCAGGATACAGGATGTTCCAGAAGTCCAGCGCTGCAGCAGAGTAGACTCTTCTTCTGGACCTTCTCTGGAGTTCCTTGACCGTTGGGGTCTTCAGCGGGCCTCCTCTGCTGGGACGAGTAGACAGAGTTGTTTTAGCAAGACGAGATGGTCCATCAAGTAGTCTGGTTCCCTGCCATCGGAAGGCTTTATACCAATGGAATGACTTGCCTTCAGAAGTTGTGTGTGTTCCAACGCTGGAAAATTTTAAGAAGAGACGACATCCATTTGTCTGAAACGGTATAGAGTTTTCTGCCTAAGCAGGGGGTTGGACCAGAAGACCTCCAAGGTCCCTTCCAATTCTGTTATTCTTTTAGTGCTCTAGAAAAAGTGCTCAGCTTTTCTAATTAATGTCATCGCCCAAAAAGTCTCTGCAGTTCGTTAAATACAAGCAATTTGACACATTAAACACTGGGCAATTACCCATAAATAGCTCCCTTTCCAAAGATTTAGGGCAAAGGTCTTCAACCTTGGCAAGTTTAAGACTTGTGGACTTCAACTCCCAGAATTCCTGAGCTAACATGACTGGAAGTGGAATTCTGGGAGTTGAAGTCCACAAGTCTTAAAGCTGTCAAGTTTGAACACCCCTGATTTAGGGATTGCTTTTATCAACTCTTTTTTTTTTCATGTCAATGACTCTTGGTAAAGATGAATCTTATCTCCTCTGGAATAATTAAGACAAAATGATATCATGAAAGTGGAGGGTATTTGGCCTTAAAGTGATGCAAATTTGTTTGGTAGCATGGTTTGAAAGAGGAAGCTGGCCAATCATGTTGAAAGAGAAGCTGTGCTTCCCTTGCTCTTGCAGGTGGGCTGCAGATATTTGCTGCTTTACATCTGCACTGACTCAACTCCTCCTTGGCTTTTGTGGGTGAAAGAGAAAGAGTTCACTCTTTCTTCATCATTCCTGCGTCTGCACTGCTCAGAGGGTGAAATATGTGTTGTTTTTGAACATGGCCACTTTCTACTCTTGCAGAGGTTACAGCCAGATCTGTTAGGGGCTGCCATTCCACTTAATCATGATTAGACTTGAAAGTGGGGCAGTGACCGCTTCAGAAAGCTCTGAATGATGAAGCACAGCAAGACTATTTAAAGGACAAAGAGAAATAGAAATGAGTTACCTTCCTTCACTATCCTCAATTTAAAAAGATTTGCAGCTATCACAAAAATAGCTGCTGTACTGCAGTCCAATTTAGAAACTGTTGAAATTCCACTATGTATGGCATAATAGCCAACTTCTCTAGTAGTTTCCAAAACTATTGTGTCCTTTCCCATAAGAATGGTCTTATAAAGCGTTACTCTACCCTTTACTTTACTCTAGCAAAGCTTTATTACTGTACTTTTTCTGGAGGAGATCCTTACTCAATATTAGAGGCTGCATTAGTGGCTACATAGATTAGTATCTTGGTTTATTCTAATGGATTTTAGGTTACACAAGAAGACCCTACCCTCTTCATCTGACATGCTCGCATACACATATTTATAAACTATGGACTTATGTGCAGTTTTCTGGATTCTCATGACTCAGTATTTAAACGTTTTGCACAACAGCCTCAACTGAAATTTGCTAGTATGTGGCTTATGTTTTTTGCAAACTTAGCCAGTGCAATCAGGATCTCCACTGCTTTGGATTCAATTCCAGACAGAATCTACAGGGCAAACCCCTTTGAAAAGAAATAACCGCTGTAATGAAATGCAAACAGCTATTTTCACATCCTCCCAAACAACTTTTGGAAAACAGATCAAAAATACTATAAAGGCCTGTTGTGCAAATCCTGCACTGTGTTATGTGAACATAAATTTGTGGTTGGCTGGACAGACTTAGATGTTGTTAGTAATTTTCACTGGCTGAGATAGTTGAAAGAAAGTGATAGTGAAGCTATTCATCCATTGGTTGGGTTCTTACAATGTGCTGGCTGTGTTTGCAGGAATGCTAACACAAGATTGATTGTTCCTCGATTTGCTGAATAAATACAAATTTATGTAACTATGTAGAAAATACTAAGAATTGAACAAATAAAATAAAACCATTATTTGAAGAGTTTTGAAGTAAGGCAAATGGATGTAAAGAAATCTAGTATAACAGATCTTCAAATATTTATTAGAGGTTTTTTCCTGCCTTTACTTTTTATAAATAACATAAATAAATAAATGATGAACATATTTAGTACTCTTTCCTCCTCCTATTTTCCTCACAACAAATCCTGGGTGATGTGTTGGCCTGAGAGAGCCTTCCATTCTGAATCAAATATTCTGTGTTGTATGAAAAGTCAAAACCTCATCTGTTATCCTCAAATTTTTAGGAATATCTAAAGTAGTACTCATGTATGCAACCTTACATGTGTATGCACCCTTCTACATGTACCCATTTAAGAAATAGCTGTATTTTCCATTTTGAATCTGTTAGTAATTTTCAGCTAGTATACTGGTAACAGTGCCTGTTTATTTAAACAGCTAAGTGGATTTATTTTATTTTATTTTTATTTTATTTGCAACTCACATATTCCTACTTCAGCTGTTGTTTACTTCATCTTGATTGGTTTATAAAACCAGCAATTTTTAGGCTTGCATATAGTTTTAAAAGATAACATTCATTCGAGACATAATTCTGTGATATTCAAAGTCTTTAGCAATGTTCCATTAATTTGAAAACATAATTCAAGTTGAAAATTTGAAAAATTTCAAAATTTGCACATATGCCTAAGTATATATAAAATACAAGTTTTCTTACCTTTAGCTTTTCAGTGATGTCTTTCATCAACCCAGGCAAGCAAAAGATTAGTTTTGGTCTTAAGATCTGTGATCTAAAATAGAAACCTTTTTATAATCAGGAAGTATCATAATGCAACTAGATTCTCAATTGGTTCTACGGGTTTTTTTGGCTGTGTGTATAATTTGTTGCATAAACAAATTATATATACTATATATCTCATATGTTAGCTGACAAAATGTTTCTGTAATCCTCTTCAGCTGTCTAACATAAAGTATATGTATGCTGAAATGTTTTAAAGAAATACTGTAAGTGTTGCAGTTGTTATATTTTATATAAACTACTTATGTGATGTTCATAGATTATTTGAAGGGTTATCTGATATAAAATTATCCTTAATTCTTTGCTTCTGTTCAAACTTAATCGAAGTGTAATTTTCAATTCAAGATGAAATTAAACTGAATACTGAGGAATTGCCATCCATTTCTTCTTTGTCTTAGTGTACAGTATATAAATAAGTTTAGTTTAATTTATAAATTATAAATTATTGTCTAATGTATAGAAATCTTATTAGAGCTAGTAACTGGTGAAACAAAGCAACAATAAAAGAAAAAGAACTTCAGATGGAACAAAATGAATTTTATAGTAATAGAATTCTAAATTCCTGCATAAATCAGTGGTGATTGAAATAAATTTTGCAACTCTTCTAGATATGATGATGGCTGACTGACAATAGGAAGTAAGTGAAGTGATCCCCATAATTTGCCAAAAACTTTTTCCATGTATGAGTGTCATTATAAAAATGGATCCCTATGGAGTAATGTCTATCGAAATTCTCGGTCATCCAAGTCATGGTTTTCCCAAAGATGCTTTTTCAAAAAGTAACTGGATTTTGTTTTCCTTTGAAGATGTTTCACTTCTCATCCAAGAACAGAACTGAAGAAGCTTCTTGGGTGAGAAGTGAAAAGTCTTCAAGGAAAAAAAAAGTCCAGTTGCTTTTCAAAAAAGCACTGTTGGGACATCCCTATAGAATAGTCCTGCACTCCTGTCCATCTGCATTTGTGTGTTTATGTGTGTTCCTGGTGGAAATTAGGAAAGAAATCCAGGAGTGTATATACAAGAAAGTCTGCTCCCAGCAGGGCACTCAAGCCATGAAAATCATTCAAGTTAACCCATCTAAAGCAACTTGGCTCCTGTATTGACAGTACCAGTATAGGAAGATGCTGGAACCACATTGTTGTTTAATGGCAACAACAATGCCATAATTTCATATTGTATGGGAGAAGGCAATACTAAACCATTCCTATATTTTACTGAGAAAACCAGATGCACACAGGCAACATAAAGTAATTTATCCTATGCTGCCTATGAAGATGATGGGCCTCTCTTGCAGATTCTTTTTTGAACTGCCAATAACCAGATTGACGTAGGCTTAATAGACAAAAAGCACAGAAAACTTGGAAATAGGACGAGTGTCTTCCTTCAGTGGCTGGGGGGTGCTTTTATTTTACAAAAGGAAAGCTCATTAAAAAAAGAAAGAATGAAAAAGAATGGCAAATTATAAACACCTTAAACTAGTTTTTATTAATTTCTACTTCTAAACTAGAAATTAATATTAATTAAAATTATATTTTTATTTTCCAGAGGCTTTGTATCTATACTATTTTCTCTAAAGTCCGATTTCACTATATTTTTACATCTTTCTATTCTGTATCTCTCATACACTTGTCATTCCTATTTTCCACCCCAAGCAGCACATCTTGTTCCTGTGAGCAGTTATTTTCTGTCTGAACCTGAGGCCAAACCCCAGTAAGTTTCTGTGTTAACAGTTGGAGCATAAACTTGGATAAGCTCACATTAAGGGGCTGCTCACAGAATTAGTTATTATTCGGTCACTCATTGCATTACCCAAATATTTTCTTCATTTTTTTCTTCCTGACTATGAAAACAGCGCTGTTAGTTTTCCACTTTTTGTATCCTGAGCAGTAATTACAGTGATCTTGTATGGAAACTATAGGATTCCAGTCCATTTCAATTCACTGATATCTAAGATACTACTATATAGTTGGTTCGTTGCATCTTTCACTGTGTTGAGCTTTCCATGTTCATTGCTTCTTACATTTCCTGTTCCCATGGATTCTGTCTTTGCAGATTTGGCTTTTCTTTTCCTGCATGGCAACGTTAGTAACTGGATGCCCAGCATGCTTAATTTAGCCACATCATAAAGGCCATTAGTACTTCGAAAGATCCTCAGTGCTTCCTCAGTAACATCTTGAATGCCATCCAACCTGAGAAGCAGTGAAAAGCCTGACAGATTGTAAGCACCCGTGCTCCTTTCTTCCCCCTCCTATCTTTGCTCTCCCCTATCGTCTCAACAATCCAGCTACCAATCGAACAGCCGCATTGGGCAAGAAGCAGGGACACAAAATGGCTGCCTGGGAGCTCTGCAGCTATAGGCTGCATGACAAATAGCCTGAATGGAGCCAAAATCCAGGAGTAAAAATAAAATGAAAAGCTTAAAAAAAAAAACCAAATAACAAAATTTGAAATAGTAAGAATGAAAACATAGCTGGACTGTATAACTTACAAAACCAAAATGAAGCCTGAAAATAATAGTTGATGCTTGTCAATTCTGTGATTTCTTAATTGCCAACTTGTCATCAAACAACATCCGTATACATGGATATCACCAGGTGGAGCACATAGAAATTAAGGATAAAACCACCACATCTAACCACACTTTACAAGACAAAATTTCTAAAAAATGAATATAGATTCCCCCAGCATGTAAAGTTAAAACAAAAAAAAAGCTCCTCCTGTCCTCAGCCAGATGTTTTATTTCTTTTAGCATCCAGGTGCAAAGGAAATCCAGAATCATTACCGAAGTCTCTCTTTCCTTTCTTCAAAGAAAAAGCAATCCCATCCAGAATAACTTGTACAAGTAGTTCGTTCTTAATGACCCTAACTGGGAGCAGAATTTCTGTTGCTAATGAAGCAATTGTTAGGCAAAATATCATGTGATCGCTCTGTTTAGCAGTGACAGTTCCAGTAGTCTTGGCTGTGAACATTAGGTGAGGATGTCATGTTTCCCTTGCCTTGCCATGCTCATCTCCACGTCAACTTCCCCTACTGGCCTATCTGCCCCCCATCTCTGCCCTTTTGGTTACCCTTTGCTGCTCTGCCCCCCCCCCCCCAGTTGGCCTTTGCTGTCTTCTTCCTCCCACTGCTGATGACGGTTACCTGTCCAAGTTAGCTGCTGGCCCTTCCCAAGACCTCCCAATACCATGTGAGCCCTCACATGGCCTCACAAAGATACTTTGGCTGTAAATGCCTCATCGGAGCCATGGTGACGCAGTGGTTAGAATGCAATACTGCAGGCTAATTCTGCTGCCTGCCAATTGTCAGCAGTTTAGCAGTTTGAGTTTCACCAGCTCAAGGCTGACTCAGCTTTCCATCCTTCCAAGGTCGGTAAAATGAGGACCCAGATTGTTGGAGGCAATATGCTGATTCTTTAAACCACTTAGAGACGGTTGTAAAGCACTGTGAAGCAGTATATAAATCTTAATTCTATTGCTATCAGCATTAGGAGGAAAGAGAAGGAATAGAAGACAGTGAAGATCAGCTGGAAGTAGCAGAATGCAAGGCAGCCAGAGGGGCAGGGAAATGTTGGGCGGAGTTGAATCACATACTGTGTTTTGAAATGTGGGAAGGCCAAGAAGTCAAATTTTGCCAAGCACCAAAAAAATTGATCATATGACTTCAGGGATGTTGCAACATCTGCAAGTTCAAGGAATAGTCATAACTCTTATTCAATCAGAGCTGTCATAATTTTGAATGGTTGATAAGCATTCTACTGGTAGCCCAAAATGTCTGTTTTGCAATAGATCTTACTTGGCCTTAAATCTTTCTTTTCTACCATATATATGTTCAATGATGATTTAAAAAGTGCCTTTAGATGCCCCATGGCTGAATGTACAGGAAACTAAATAATGATTCCCTGTTGTCTCCTTTTGGCAAATTCAGTCATCTGGATCTTGATGCTTCAAAATGCCATTTACCCATAGGTATTGAAATGCTAAAATATTAAAAATATTACACTCAGAAACAGTCTTGGCCAGTTCCCAGTGTCAATCATCTACAAGTAGTCTTCAATGTACGACTACAATTGAGCCCAAATTTTCTGTTGTTAAATAAGACAAATGTTAATTGAGTTTTGCTCTACTTTATGACCTTTGCCACAATGGTTAAGCAGTCGTTAAGTGAATCTTGTGGTTATTAAATGAATCTTACTTTCCCCCGTTGATTTTGCTTGTCAGGAGCTGGCTGGGAAGGTTACAAATGGTGATCACGTAACCCTGGAACGGTGCATCTGTCGTAAATAATACATGCCAGTTGCTAAGTGCTTGAATTTTGATCACATGACCATGGGGATGCTGGAAGAATTGTAAATGGGAAACACAGTCATAAATCATTTTTTTCAAAGCTGTTGTAACTTCAAACGGGCACTAAATGAATGGTTGTAAGTTAAGAACTACCGGTATAAATGCATAGCCAAAACTAGATCTGAATCTGATCTGCATGACCAGTTAATTCTGGAGTTGCATTTTGTGGGAAAACGAAAATTGGACCCAGGAAAGTTCAAAATGTTGAGATCTCATTTGTTTTCTTTAGCCAGATACTGGACTCTTAAACCAAATGATAGCTTAAATTAATTTAAATATTGTGTATTAATTTAAACCATCATTTGATTTGCTTGATCTTGATGTAGTAAGTTGTATACAGAAAGCTAAAGCAAGCCATATCTCAGTGTGATGTGTGAATATTGTTAAAATTGTCTTTTTAGCTAGTAAGTTTTTGGCAGTTATAACCAACCATAAACAGCAATCACCCAAAACACCGGCAATGGCATTTTTTCTTAAGAATTCATTATCTTTATATAATAATTAAAAAAAAATATTGGTGTAAATGTTTGAATGAACAAAATGTAACATAGTTTACACTTGGTTTTAATAAGGCAGTATTCCAGTCTATTCATTATTTTACAGTTTTGTTTTTAGGGAGCAAGATACTTTATAACTGTTGATATTTACAAATTTTTATGCATTTTCTCAGAACTTATTTACTTGCTAATATTGCTAAACGTTTTTAAGGGTCGCTATGCAGAGAGATAGTCAGCAACAAGTTTAATAAATAAATAACATTTTTTTTAAATTCAAGTTTTATTGATATCTGTCTTTGTTATATTAATGTTCTCAAGGATATGTTTTTTTTAAAACAGTAATTTAGTCAATGCAAGTTTTTTAAATTATTACTTCTGTACATCCAGATTTTCCTATTGCTAATATTTGATTAAAGAAAAATTCCAGTATTAAGAGTCTTTGCTTGCCACTAGAAAGTCAATTGGGAGCAAATTTCTTTCATAAAAAATTCCTGTGTAGTGTTTAAATTAATGTAGTGTGCCTGGTATAAATATAGATGTAGCACTATCGCCCTCTACTGTTCAGTGTGTACTATTGACTTTGCTAATATCAGTAGCTTAGCACTGATATATATTTTCCTTGTATCTCGGTCTGGTTTTGTGTTTTACACTCTGCCCAACGATAGCTTTAACAGTCACTGTTAAAGCTGGTGACAATAGGTGAGTGTCAAGTATCTAGAGATTATCTACATGGGGTTGCCCTTGAAGAACATCTGGAAGTTTCAGATGATGCAAAATGTGGTGGTGGTGGTTATGTGAGCAACTAGATCAGCATACATTACATGCTTGCTCTATGTGCTGCATTAGTTACCTGTTGACCTCCAGATTCAATTCAAGGTGCTGATAAGGATCAACAAAATCCTATGTGTCATGGGGCCAGGATATTTGAGAGATGGCCTCCCCGTATCACATCCAGCAGAAAGGACATATTATGGGTGCCATCCACAGAGAAATATCATCTGATGCAATCCCGTTGGAGAGCCTTTTCTGCCATAACGCCCACTCTATGGAACAGGAGTGTCAAACTCAAGGATCCTGCCCACAGGGTGCTTAGATCTGGCCCGCGGTGCTGCCCAGGAAACAGCGAAGGACCAGTTCACGGTGCCTCTGCCAGTGAAAACAGACCTCAGGAGGGCCATGGGCAGCCCTCCTGAGCTCCATTTTTGCTGGCAGAGAGTTGCAGGAGGCCATTGCAGCCGAAAATGGAGCTCAGGAACCCATTTTTGCTGGCAGACTGTTTGGGCCACCACAGGTGCCCCCAACAGGAGTGATGTCGAGCTGGCCACACCCAACCCAGCCACACCCACCCCTGTCACCCTGAGGTCAAACACAACCTGATGCAGCCCTCAGTGGAATTGAGTTTGACACCCCTGCTCTGGAACATCATCCTTGAAGTTAGACTGGCTCCAACCTTGTTGGCCTTCCAAAAGGGCCTGAATATATGGCTTGGTCATATGGCCTGGGGATTTGGTAATGTTGGTATAGTAAAACCTGCATAGGATTGTTCTTTTAGGGAAACTGGTGATGCTTTCCTGGAGTTCATCTTTTTATGACTTTCAAAATAGCTTTATTATTCTTAGTGTTTTCATTATTTTTTATGTTTTTGGAATTTTTAAAAAAACTTTTTTGTGTTTTTTTTGTCTGTTTCTTTGTAAAATCTCATTAATGTAATACAAGAGTTACTGTGTTATGCAAATCCAGACAGGCTACAAGTACCATTCCCATTTAGCCTTACTTTTGAATTTTGTTAATTCAGAACATCTTTTCACAACAAAAATGTATCTCAAATTTTGTTATTATGCCAAAAAGATATGTCATTCTGTTTGCAAGCTTTCACTTCCATCAGTATAGTGCCTTAGCCAAGTTAGAACTGATAGGGAATGATGAGATTGAATAAAAATGTGGTGCACATACAATTTGCTTTATACCAATAAAGGCAAACCTATGACAGGTGTGTCAAAGTTGACACATTAGAAGGTTTTAGATGACAAGAACCACCACCAACGTCTATTCTTGAAAACACACCCCTGTCCTTGGATGATTTGCAGAGGCTGTGGAGGTCATTCAAAAATGAGGTGTGTTCTTGCCCATTGCCACAAAATAACAAGACGACCATGTTTTCATCCAGCCTCTAATGCCTTCGAAAACTACATGAGAATAGCCTGTGATTTCACATAGTTTTTAGAAGCTGCAGAAGCTATAAAAGAGCATTTGCCAAAGTAGCTTCAAGAACAAAAAGCTTCATGAGACCTGAAGATGCCTTGGGTAGGCCTTGGGACTGTTAAGAGAAAAAGAACATACCTGAAAGTACATAGTCTGAGGCAGATCCTTGGAAATCACACACATGATTAGACTCTATTTTCTTTAAATAAATGAATATGTCAAGAATTGTTTCTGTGTGTGTCTGTGTAACAGACAGGTAGACGGACACTCCAGCAGAGTCAAGTTGACATTTTCTGAATTTTTGACATGCTGAGCCCAAAAGGTTCACTGTCACGACTTTATTCAGAACAAATTCACTTCCTTTTCTTGTTTGCTGCAGATTAATATCTCCTTATAAATGATACTTGGGGCACGGTCTGTTTGCAGTTCTCAGAAAATATTTGAAACTCAAACCACATCCTATTGCTATAGTTACCACATTACTTAACATGGCAAGGAATAGAAGGATCTCCAATCTGTGCCATCTAGTTTTCTGTAGGTTTTGAGGGGCCCTATTTGGAAAGGAAGGTTTAGAGAGAATTTATTCAGTTGAAACACTAATTTGTAGTTGTATGAGGAGTAAATACGTAGAATTTTGTCTCATGCACACCCGCACATATATACACAAACAAAAGAAAATGTTGAAGCATTGTTGAAGTCTTTGGCTTTCTCCAATCTCAGCAATCCACTGATTGTATCCTGGATCCTTAGTGATGCTCACATAATGCACTGAACTAGGTAATGGGATGATAGGGTTAACATGTCATATGAATAGGAAAACAAGCAGATTAATTCAAAAACATCCAGAGAAAGTTTTGATTTTAATCCCAGCAGTCCTTGGTTTATCTGAAGCAAATTAAATGTGGAATTCAAAGAACTGACTTGATGGTTAACTGCCCTTCCTGTGATTGTGGCAAATTCCTAGAGAAACTGGAAAATGCGTCCTGTTTCGATCTTCCATTTCTGTCACAATTTAAATTCTTTTCCCCCAAATCTCACAAAATGAAAAATGGTTGGATAGATTGAATGCACCCCCTCTATCTTTTTCCGCAGAGCACTAGCTACAACAATGTTCTTGTTTTAACCTCAGAAAAAAAACAAAACCCCTCTTAAAAGGAAAGAAATCAATTTCCTTTGCAGAGGCTGGGAGATCTGAGAAAATGGCTGTCAGGATAGCTGTAATGTGCTCCTGACTTGTGTGCTGCCAACTCATGAGGTGAGTTAATTTTCTGGGAGAAGAGAACTCAGGACGGTTCTGTTTGGTAAATATGGTCATTGACTTCTTTTTCAGTAGTTTGGCTGCTGGTGGTGGTGTTTCTTTTCTTTTATTGTTTTTTTCTGAAGTTCTTTATAACATTATTTCTGCAGACCTTAAAGGTTGTCCAAACAATTCTGATGAACCGATCTTAAACAGGTATCATTTAGAAATAACGTAGGCTTCTTCACTTTTTCAGTGATCATGTTCTTAACTGGATTGAATCCAGAAAGTTGATTTAGGATTTGAGCATATTTTTTTCCCTTAAACAGATGGCTATTATCCCATGGCATGTCTCAAAACTATTTTAAAAATATATCTTTGTTTCAGAACATTTTGATGTGACATACTGTACTATTTTTTTTTCAGCCACAACAAATGGCTTTAAGCTTAGTTACGTCATGGAGCTAGTTGTGTAGGTAGTCAATAATCTTGCACAACTTTAATTACTGTGCATCACATTATTATTTGTGCCATACTGTATATGGTACTGTTAAATCAGGTACATATTTGTAAAAGGTACAATAATACGATACTCCTAAGGAATAAAACCGCAGAGTGGAAAGAACACATTAGAAGAGTTTTCTTCTATAAAAAAGAGAAGGGGAAATGGTTCTTGGACAATTACCCTTATTACATCTAAAACAACATTTAACATTTTTCATTAAAAAAAATCCTTATATTCTTGAGATGAGTAATTTCTCTGCTGCAGAGATGTATGACTGCTAACTTAATGCAGAGATATATGACCGTTAACTTTATATAATTGTATGTAGAGAATAAAATTTTCACCTGAGTGGGAAGTGTGGAAGGCAATTGTGTGCGTTATTTTTTATATACAAAATGTGTACAGGCAATCCTTGACTTACAACCATTCATTTAGTGTCTGTTCAAAGTTACAGCAGTACTGAAAAAAGTGACTTATGGCTGTTTTTCACTCTAAAATCATTACAGCATCCCCATGGTCATGTGATCAAAATTTGGACACGGGGCAACTGATGCATATTTATGATGTTTGCAGTGTCCTGGGGTCATATGATCCCTTCTTTTCCGACCTTCTGACAAGCAAGGTCAATGGGGAGCCAGATTCATTTAATAACCATGTTGCTAACTTAACAACTGCAGCGATTCACAACAACTGTGGCAAGAAAGGTCATAAAATAGGGTAAAACTCATTTAACAACTGTCTTACTTAGCAAGGAAAATTTTGGTCTCAGTTATGGTCTTAAGTTGAGCTTTACAGAGGCTTAATGTGCCTGTTAATTTTATGTTCCATTATTCCCAAATAGGAAAAACATTGACATTTGCAACCAAATTTAGATATACAATTAGAGCCACACAGAAACTGGGAGCAGTTCATGGCCTGCAGATTGTTATATATATCAAATAAATACAGATTTAACTGCTAATCAGCTGGGATTAATGACTATTGTACACTTAGTAATTAGTACTACTGTGCTGATTATTAACTTGTCTGTGGATCTGGTTCATTGATCACAGCTGAGCATACTGCTGATGTTTTGCCAATTGTATGTCTATATTTGGTTTTTCTGTTTTTCAGGCTATCTCCGTTCTGACAGGCTTTGTCACTATACTTCCTTCCTTTTTCATGCATGATGAAACCATAAGGGACAGTTATAAAATACTGTTTTCAGATATCAGCATTTTGCATTCCTTGATACATAGTGATATCATTTGAATATTCTAATACTTTGCTAACAATAGCACGGAAGTGAATAGTGAATAGCTGAAGCCTAAACCACTACATTTTACTTACATTTATAGATAAACACTATAACCTATCTTAATGGTAACAAAGGGTAATAACAAAGGTTATTGCCAAGTAATAGAAATACCTAAAAAAATTCTTGTAAATTATATGTTAAATGTGTATCTTTTGGCTAGTTTTCATGCTGCTTGTCTAAACTCTATCAATGGACGTTTCTACAGTTCTGACAAGAAATTACCAAATAAAATTTATTTTTTGAGGTAGTTTTTTAAAAGGAGCAAGAGTAAAATGCTGATTTCTTGTGCACATGTTGTAGATGAGGCAAGATGAGCATTGGCTTTATAAAGTTACATCTCACTGTTACTAAGTCTAACTGACTTAGTTTTGTGTTTCTTTTTTAAAAGAAAGAATAAGTTATGCCGATTGTTGTTTATTATTTTTATACATCTGTATAGCATCTTGAGTTGGTGAAATGTCTCATTTCAAATAAGTAAATGTATTTATCCCCAAAGATGCACAGGAACAAGCTGATTAAAACTGCTGGGGAAAAGAGAAATGTATCTAGTTGATTAAGAAAATTCACATTTCTTAGGAATTAATTTGTGAAGGAAACGAAGGACTTGGTGAAGATAACTGAGATTGGTTCCGTTACAGTATCGACCCAATAAGAGTAAACAGTTAATCAAGAAAAGAGAAAATCCAGTCAGGTATTTGATAGTCACTCAGCTTTTTTCCATAATGATCTCACTAACATTCAGAAAAATAATGGGAATGAAGATAATTTTTTAAAAACCGTTAGATACTTTATTTTGGTGAATGCTTTTTAAATCTATGGGCCTGATAACGGATGTCATTACAGCTTTTTTCAGACAGTTTTTGATATGAAAATTTCAACCGTAAGCGTAGTTTAAACACCCATAGAAGATTAAACATTGCATTAACTTTAAGTGATACTTTCTGCAACACAGTATTAGCCTTTTCTAATTGAGAACAGATGTTTAGACACTGGCACCACCCCAACATTATATAAGAGGAAAGTGCAAGGAGAAGTAATAACTCCATTGATTTCTGTTCCTTTGTTTCCTGCTGCAGGGCTACATCTGCAAAGACAACTGTCCTAGTTTTGTTGGAGAGCAACCAATTTTAGGTACCATCCACAACTATTTATTACATCAGAATAAACCCTCCCTTTATGAAACATGCCAGTAAATTTTTACTCTGCCATCAAACATTTTGTCCCAATTATTGCTTTTTCCTCTGAGCAGCTTAACAGGAAAGTTAATGTGTTGTTGTCATAATAACTTGAATTTATGGACAGATCTTAAATGTAATATTAATTATAACTATGCAACCCATTATACATTTGGTCATCATTTCAGAGATATTTTTTTACCTAAACAATGACAATAGGGCAGATTTAAAAAAATCAGAAAAAAAAACAGTGGAAGTGAGAGTGACTTTCGACTTCCAGTCACCTTCCCCATTGAGTTTCCTTGTGCGAAACTGGCAGTGAGTTACTGGAAATATTCTTTTCCTTTCCCTGGCTACTGCCAGGTGGGAGAAGGCACAAATGGATGGCTCAGTATGAGTACAGAGGGACTGGACCATTTCTCTCTTGACTTTCTCCCTGCAAGCTTTCCACCTGGCTTGTGGGAAGGTGGCAAGAAGTGTCGGAGAATCGTCAATCATATCAGTTGCCTTTTGGTTTCTCCATGGCTTGTGGGAGGCTGTAAGGAATCGTTGAAAATGGGGATTTACATGAACGCAGTTAATCGTGGTAGTATGACAGCAGTGCTGAGGTGGCAAAAAAATCCCACAAATTTCAGTTCCTCAGGAATCGTGAGTCTCAGAGGCACTCTGTACGTTAGATCCATTTGAGCTAACTTGGCTTTTGTTGGCAAAGTTTTGTTCTATATTGCAGCATTTCATCTAGTTGAAGGTTACAAAGTATCAAACAGACACAAGAGTTTTACCAATATACAGATAAAATCACAGTTACGTCAGCAATTGTCTTTCTAGGCTTCACCCCTTTATTGAAATTTTCAATTCCTGCATAAATTTGAATTTTTCACCTAACCACTCAGGAACCAATCTATTCTTTTATCAAATACTTGGAACTTTAAAAATAACGCTTATTTTTTACATCTTATCTTTCTTAGCCCCGATAAAAACAAAGCTCTCCATATATATATATTATTGGGTTTACGAGAACAAGGCCACCCGAGAAAGAATCACCTGATTATGAAAGTGAAGAGCACCATATAGAAACGTAGAAGATACAAACAGTTCTATGATTAAGATAAACAGGAACAAACTGATGCAAAACAAACAGGTATTAAAACAAGATTACAACAAAGAATTCTTGACAGCAGATATTGCAGAAGATAAAACAGTTACACTCCCCACTTCTCCATTTTGTTTGCTACACAATTATAGAAATGACCCAATTACAGTTTTTCTGTTGGATAAATCAATGACCGGCTTCCCACTAAATAGGAAAAATGTATTTTCTACAATACTATCTTGGTATGATTTCTTTTGATTGCTTAACATCTGTCTAACTCTTCTTAGCTCTATGTCAGCATGAAGCAGATTTATAGATTTGAGTGCAGCATATGTGTAACATACATTTCTGATCAGGTGCATTGTTGATAAATAGGATCACCACATTGGCTCTGAGAAAACCAGTAGATGGCAGGAAGGAGAAATGAAGAGCTTTTCCCTTTCCTGCTGTCTAGTACAGGTAGTCTTCGACTTACAATTAAGCCCCAAAGTTCCCTTGTTAAGCAAGACAGTTGTGAATTTTGCCCCATTTTATGACTCATTTTCTTGCCATAGTTATTAAGTGAATCTTTGCTGTTGTTAGTTACATCAGGGGTCCCCAACCACCGGGCCCCGGACGGGTGGATCATTTTGTACCGGGCCGCAAAGAATGTCCTGCTCTCCGGCTCAGTGGCTTCGGTTTCCTCCCGCCTCGTTCCTCTCTCAGTCGCTCTCTCGCTCCTCCACCACCCCAGGAAGAAACTGCTTCAAAGAAGCCAGCAGGGTGGCTTTTCCTGCCGGCGCAGCTCCTCCAAAGCGCCCGTTCACCCCACACAGCCGCCCGCGGTTCAATCCAGTGCTCCGTTCTGCCTGCTTGCCTGCCTGCCTTCGTTTCTGGTTGTTTTGGAGCAGCTTCGGCTGAGAAAAAGAGGCGAATAGTTATTAAAGGGAGGGAGGCACTTGAGGGATGAGGCTGAGGAAGGCAGGGCCGAGAGGCGGGGCTTCTCAGCCATCCTGCAGGGACTTGTCCTGAGCCGCAGAGGCAGCCGTGGGCCGCCGCCGCTCAGCGCTCAGTTTTGAAGGCACTCCTCAGCCAGGCGTAGTTCCTGAATCTGCAGCTGAAACCCGTTTTAAATGTCCCAATAGAAGAGAATATCTGTCGCTCAGGGTTGCAATGAGGAGGACTCGGCGCTCCCTGAACTTGGTGGTTTGCTGGCAGACGTTTTATTACCTGACTAGGTAACAACATCAGATGTTACCTAGTCAGGTAATGAAACGTCTGCAAGCAAACCACCAAACTCGGACTCCACTGCCCCTACCCAGTCTTTGAAAAAGCGTTTCTGCGTGAAACTGGCCCCTGGTACAAAAAAGGTTGGGGACCACTGAGTTACAAGGTTGTTCAGTAAAACTGGCTTCCCCATTGACTTTATTTGTCAGAAGTTTGCAAAATGTGATCACATGTCCTCGGAACATTGCAACCATCATAAATATGAGTCAATTGCCAATCATCTTAATTTTAATCACATGACCATGGGGATGCTGCAATGATTGTAAGTGTGAAAAAGGATTATAAATCACTTTTTTCAGTGCCGTTGTAACTTTGAACAGCTACTAAATGAATGGCTGTAAGTTTACCAGTAAGACCACCTGTAGTTATGCACGCTTTGTAGCCCAAGAATAATAGCCCTATGTTACATAGACAGTGTTCTTATATTCCTGGATAGGCATTATATTGCCAGTTGCCTGACTATTAACATAGTAAGAATTAGAATTCTTTATTGGCCAAGTGTGATTGGACACACAAGGAATTATTTTTATCTAATTTTGGGGGGAGGCAGAGGTGGCATTCAGCAGGTTCTGACCAGTTTTGGAGAACTGGTAGCGGAAATTTTGAGTAGTTCGGAGAACCGGCAAATACCACCTCTGACTGGCCCCGCCCCCATCTATTTTCTGCCTCCCAAGTCCCAGCTGATAGGCTGGCTCTTCTTTTTTGCCCTGCACAGGAGACGGAGCTGGAAAGCAGGTTAGTGGGGTGGGGAGGGAATGAAGATTTTGCACTATCCTTCCCCTGCCATGCCCACCAAGCCACTCCCATCAGCCTTCTAATAGCACCCTGTGATCTTCTGAAAGCATTTTATCTGTACACCCACTTCTCGTTTAGTGACTATGTTCCGTTCTATTGATCAAATCATTAAGTGAAATGATCACTAAATGAACCCATGATAGAGAGATCGCTGATTGCTGTTGCTTCATTCAGATAAAGTTTCGTTGAGCAGCTAAGTCAGTATTACTGTCACTGGAATGTGTTGTCAGAAGCACAAAATTTGGTTGTCAATGCATGCATTGGTCAGAAAATGAATTTTGTTACTTTTTTATTTGTGAATAGTTGCTAACTGAGGTCACTAAATGAGGAGTGGCTTTATTCTTTCTTGCAAAAGAAAGTATTAATACTTGAAGTTGAAATGTTCTACGTGTTTTAAAATAATGTTTGATTTTCTTCATCTCTTATGAGATTGGCCTGATCTCCCCCATACACACACATCTAAATGCTAAACCTTCTAGCCATGCTCCTTTTCATTGTTAAACTAGAAAGCAGTACTATTCAAATTATTTCATCCATTTACATTTTAACCTTTTTAAAACCATTTTTATCTTTTAATAGGCAGAAAGGTGGCAGAGGTTGTAAAATCCTATATTTATTGCTTGGGAAAGGATACAAACTGAAGCACAATGGCAGAAATTGTAAGACACTGCCTTAAGAGTGTGCCTGTTTGTGAAAACACAAGAGAGCTTCTGTGAGAGGAGCAGGGGTGGGATTCTACCAGTTCGCACCTATTCAGTAGAACCGGTTGTTAACATTCTAAGCAGTTCAGAGAACCGGTAGTTAGAAGAAATTACTGGCCTAATCCTGTAAGGAGGGCAGGAAGGAAACATTCTGGTGTTGCTTACAGAAACTGCCTCTCCATTAATCTTTATTACATTCTTGGCAGGACTAGACTTCCTGTCTCAGGAACATCTCTGGAGATTTTTTTCCCCTTCTTTGCTTGTGTGGAGTGACCATTCAAAGATACAATGGCACTGAAAAAAGTGACTTATGACCATTTTTCACACTTACAACTGTTGCAGCATCCCTACAGTCATGAGAGGCCAGGCGAGGAGATGCGTGCCTTGTTGTGAGTGATATTGAGTTGGCCACATCCAGCCAATAACATGACCATCAAGCAATGTCCACCCAGTCACATGACCAACAAGCCACACCCACCACCTTAGCCACGCCCACAGAACCAGTTGTTAAAAATTTTGAATCCCACCCATGGAGAGGAGGTTTGAGACTTTCAGCCTTCCACTCTAGAAGTTCATCTGCTTTTGTTAAACTATGTAGGTTAGATACCTTAAAGTTATCATGGAATAATCAAATGAAACATAGGATCCAGTGTACAGTAAGTTATTTAAAAGCTTGGGGGTTGTTTTCTAACAATATAGTAAATTGCCTAAAGCTATCTACATACCTCCTCCTGAGAAACAAATCTATTTATAATTAAATGATTTATATGGGATATTATATAATTAAATCTATTTCATATATAGATGTGAAAAAGAAAATGTTAAATATTCCCTTTTGCATATCTGTCACATGTTATTTTGCCAATTCAAGGTATATTGTTTAGAGTCTGGTTTTTAATAGGATCCCAAAATAGAAGTATACGGTATATATTATTTTGCAAGGAGAAATGACATGAGAGCAAGATATAAAAAAACCCAACAATATTTGGAAAACCCCAATTATTAAATCAAATATCTGTGGTAATGATATGTTGCATAATCCATCTTCTGCTTCACTCCTGAAAAATCAAATGGTAGATTTTTTTTAAAAAAATGTACAATTGGATTTTTCTCTCTTCTTTCTTTGCCTTTCTTGCTATGATGATTCTTGCTATTTCCAGCATTTTTGAAATCAAATTCTGGAGGCATGTTCAAAGTGAAAGGGCTTGTGTTAACCTTTTTCCATTTGAAGATGTTGAAAGGGGAATTAGTTTTGTGTCTCCAACATCCCGGGAGCTTTCATCAGCAACAGTTCTGGCAGCACTTGATTCTGAAATGCTTCCTTGACGCCTCAGTATTTTCATTATTGTCCTTTTGTATCCTCTGCAAGCAAAGAAATAGATGAAAGGATCCATACAGCAATTTAAGTTCATCAGGAACACAGTATAATGGAGCGTCTTTTGAAAAATCTTCTGATGGCTGCAGGGAATATTTCCTTGCACAAGCTTCTTAATCATGTATATAATAATGGCAAGATGATAAGGAGTAAGACAGATTACAAATACAACGATGATGAAGATAATTATATTAATTGCCTTTTTGTTTGTTCCTGATTTTTCTGCTAGTGGGTTTTGCTTTGCAGTTTGACAGAGTTTGTAACTGATTTTTGAATAACAGATGATTGTAATTCCAAGGGGAACCACATATCCAAGTAAACAGGCACCTAGAAGCATCAGAGGGAGTTGTTCAATTTTTTCAAAGTTTGGATATTCCATGCACGTCACCCTTTTTTCTTCTTTGTGTGACATGGGTAGTGTAAGCAATGGGAGAGTTTGGGCAAATACAAGTAACCACACAAAGCAAAAAATGTATGTTGCACTTTTAACTTTTCTGAACTTGGTTTTTAAAGGATGAACCACGGCTACAAATCTATCGATACTCAAGCATGTCATAAAATTCACAGCTGCATAAATGTTGATATAGAAGAAAAGGGCTGTAATTTTACAGAGTACCTCTCCCAATGGCCAATGGAAACCCAGTGCATAGTATACTATTCTTGCAGGTAAAGCTGTTGTAAAAAGAAGGTCTGACACAACAAGATTTGTTGAGTAAATAGTGGTTGAATTGATTTTTTTCCTATTTTTTACAATCACAATGAGAGCAAGTCCATTTCCAAGTACTGCAATTATGAAAAGAACACTGTAGAAAATAGGCAATAAAATACTTGCTGAATCTTTATGTTCATATAAATCACAAGTTTCATTTTGAGTTTGATTTGTTGTAGAAGATTTAAAGATTGTTCCCATGGTTAATATGACTCAGAGTTCAGAAGGCCTAGAAAAAGTGACAAAAGAAACAGAAAAATGTTAGGATGAATTCAGACGTTGTGTTTTTTTTAATAGCTAAGTATTTTAGAAGTCCAGAAATTAGATAGTATGAAATTGTCTCTTCATTTCAGAAACAAAGCAAAATTCCATCTTCTTAATATGCAAATACTTTTTGATTGAACACTATTAGGTAATCATAGGTAATTTTAAAATAAGATGATAGCAATAGTTTGGAAGCTGAAAACACCAGGGCTATCCTTTGTTAAGTATTAACACATGTGCTATATTAGGTTCAGTTTAATAAATAAAGGTATAAAGTTATGAATGGAAAAATATGCTTTCTGGAAGTGAAATATCACTGAATCCTTTCCCCTCTCCTTGCTCTAAAAAGTCATCTAAAATCAATTTGTAAATGTTTATTGAATTAAATAAAGAGATAAATAATAGGGAGAAAATGATTGGTAATTAAAAACATTAGGACAGTAATAAAAAACACTACTGCATATTGAAATTCTATTTTGTGCTGTCACAAAAAATATGTGGTATTTAGATTTTTAGTTTCAGTTAATGTTAACTTTTCTCTATTGACAGGATTTCAATATTAGAAATATTTTGCATGCTAAAGAAGTTGATTATGTGTGTCCAAATTAAAGGTCTCTGCTCATTATCGTATTTATCAAAAAAATCATCTTTCTATTATAAAAACTAATTGAGGCGGCCTAGAATTTTTAAGCACAACAATAAATAAATATTCTAAAACTAAAAATATCCTTAAAAATAAGTTACATTGGATTAGTAGACTGATCAATAGCAAAGGAGATAGTTATAAAGAATTATAAAGACCCAATGAGTTTTTGGTCTTTTCACTTCTAGGCTTTCATGAACTTTTTTATTTTGTTCTATCAAGTGTACAGTTAGAAAACCAAGTTGCTTAACAGTATTACACCATTCTTACATCATCATTAATGTAAGCAGGATATTAGTCCACTTTGTACTGAGTTTACTTTTGAACTTACCCATGATAGATATGTATTCTGGAATAAGGAACAAGGCCTGTTGAAATGAAGGAGCTTGCAGGACTTGTATTTTATTACATGTTTTTAAATTAAATATTAGTTTAGAAAAAGGTGAAAAACAAGGACAACAGATAGAGAAAAGTAAGAAAGAGGATATATTGCCATAGCTATTTTAATTTGGGCCATTGGATGCTCGTAATGTAAAACAGGTTTCAAGTATGATATAGGAGATGACTAGGCTGAGTCCGAGGGAGGGGTCAAATGCATCATAAGTCATCAATCCCTGCTCGCTAATAAGAGATCTAAGCCCAGCCCACTTTGAATGCTTCCTTATTCCCACACATTTCACTTGACTGTTAGTATGTCAGATTTTTGTAGAGAGCTTAAGCTTGTAATAAATCTTTATACTCTGGATAACTGGGTCTCCTGGATCTCTTGATTTCCCCGGTGCTTGACATATGCGGCTTTCTCCAAATTTTAATATAGAGTTAATTCTAATATATGGGATTTTAATAGTTTTAATATTAGAAGTAATGTTAGAAATGTTGTCGCATAACAGTAACCCTGTCAGCACAGTCTGTTAGCTAACATGGAACTGCCCACCCAAAAATCATAAAGACAAATAGGAGCCCGAGTGGCAGGGAGCCTCTGTGTTTTCTTGTCTATAGCTTTCTTTTGTTGCTGTGCTTCTTTTCCAGTTTTTCAATATAGAAAATTTATGTCAATTTTTCATACACTGCAACCCCCATAAACCCCGTTACTCTTTGTTGGCAGTTGGACATTTTTATTTTATATTTATGGCTTTTAATTATTTATTCTTGCTCAAAATGTTAATAAATCAGTTTTATTTAAATTTCAGGAGCAGGTCATTCTGTTTGATTTTATATGAAAATGGTTGATGAGAAGTACGGGCATCTTGTTTTAAATCTGGCTTGTATTTCATTTGTGTTTTTAATATTAATGGCTATGAGATAAGAGCCATGGTAGAGCAGCGGAGCAGTGGTTAAAATGCAGTATTGCAGGCTAACTCATGGCTCACTACAGGAGTTCGATTCTGAATGGCTCAAGGTTGAGTTAAACTTCAGACCTTCCGAGATCGGTAAAATAAGGATTGTTGGAGGCAATATGCCGATTCGGTTAATTGCTTAGAGATAGCTGTAAAGCACTATGAAGCGGTATTTAAATGCTATTGCTATTGCTACGGGATATGCTTCTATAACACAGATGTTAATTAGTCCCTTAAACTGATACTTAGCCGTCAAAACTTGAGTCTACGTTTTTTTATAATAGTCAGAATTTCTTGAAAGATAGAGTTGCAGTTTTTTCCAAATAAAATTCCATGAAACTACATCATATGCATTGAAATCAAATTCTATGTGAACACTGTTAACTTAAATGTAAAATATATGTGATATAGTGCATTTTAACTGCTTTAATTTAAAAAAAACATCAGAAATTTTTTTAAAGAAAATTAAAAATTATTTTATACAGTCAGTAAGACTATCATTAGTCCTTGATCATGCAGAATAACAATGATTAAATTTTCCATTATATTGTCAGAAAACAATTTAGGCAGAAGTGTTTATAGGTATTTCATCCAAGATAGTACTTCTGGGGTTGCACTGCATTTTCAGCATTGTATTTGCAACATAGTTTGCTGAAAATATTAGTCTGGTAAAGGCATAGCTCTTAATATAAATTCCAAATACTTGGTATACAGTTCAAGAGAATATTTCAATCTATAAGCCATATTGTACACAACATATTATCAGTCTATGGATGTTAAACCAAAACGGACAATGTTAGGAGAAGCTTATATCCTCTTTACCATTCTGCACGGTCATCATATTGAGGTTGACTGCTAACTTTTTGAAGACATTCTCTGAGGTGCCCAATAAATCTGAAAGTTGTTTTTTTAATCATTTTAACATCACAAGAAGCATATTTTGTATTCTTTTAAACCCGTACCTATTGAATTTGTTTCAACTTGTTATTCCAGAATTGTTGCTAGTATCTACCTTAACTCTACTCATTAATTTTTCACTTTTAAAAAAAGTGCCGTGCAAAAGATTTACATACTAATATTGACAATAGTTTTGGGGTTTTATGTTGCTGATGCATCTGGACCAAATTGTGAAATCAAGATAGACTTTAAGTATACTCCAGGGGCAATTTTCAACAATCTAATCTCCTCTGACAGGAGACTTGGGTGATTCGCAATAACCTGATCCAAAGATTGTCTTCTTTTTCATGACTTTCCCCCAAAAGAATACCTACAATTTTCAAACTGGAGTTATCCTAAAAGAGAAATTTGTTAGATAAATGTCATCAATATGCTTCATGCTAGCATGTTCCCAAAAAAGTGGTATCAGCCTCCTATAAATCTACTGCCTTTTTAAGATCTTTCAAGTACTTTTGGTTCAATTAACTATCCAGAGAGATACTACAGGAATTCAGTTAGTCCAGCATATAATGAGTCTAAGACCCATGAAATAGGAGTAGACACCACTCTATTCAATGAGACATATTTCTGGGCAGAACTTTGACTGTATACAATATTCTAGAGAAAGCAAGATGACTTTTCCAAATGTTTAATGCCATATAAAGATGAAATATAATAAAACATTTTATGGAGGATATATGACATTTTAAGCACTGAAAGGAAATTCCAAAAGTTGCCTTTTATTTTAATAATATTTATCTTAGAACAAAGCCAAAACAACTTAACGTAAATTGTCTCTGTGACTTTTTGCTTTGCCATATGATGGTTTTTTAAAAAGTTGGCTGTAGTTAATCCTTACATTTTTGCTATTCAAATAAAAGCTAATTATAATCCCAGAATAAAAGCCTGCTGCTCATTTGTTTGCTTTGATGAACTACTTATGTTTAATATTCATGCTTCACAATCATTAATCTATTAAAAAACAATGTTAGCTATACTTACGTTTTGCTACTTCATTAAGTCCTCTGCTGTGTTCTTTGTGGCGGTACATTTCATATGCAACTGTTTCCCCTTTTGTATATTGTTCTTAAGACTGATTCGGTCACACTCCCCTTTTATAGACATGAGGGCATTTCCTCTCTCTCTCCAAACCTGAAGTATCTAGTCATAGAAAAAAAAATCTGGTTAACACATCCCAGATAAAATAGTAGCCTTTGTTATCATAAGTAATGCAGAAAGAAGGAGCAAAATGAAGAACTGTTTCGCAAAATAAGGTGAAAGTATATAATATTCAGTGTTTGCTGTTGCCAGTATTGTGAGCTTTTCTCTGCTGTGAGAGAGGGTTTTTCCAGTCCCAATCTTACAATGGTAGTATCTCTTGAAAACTAAAGATCAAACTTGGATGTAATTGGGACATTGAGTGTCCTTTCCTATGAACCAGTTGTATTTTCAAACTAAACTCTGCATTTCCCATTTGTATGAATTATATATGAATGACACATTTCTAGACTAGCCTACAATAATATTGCCAAAGGCTATATTAATTAATATAGTTAATTGTTAATGCAGACATTAATGCAGAATTGTTAATTGTATAGTTGGGCAAAGATAAGACACAAATTCAGTGAATGAGAGACCAAAAGAAGTATGCTGCAGCAAGAATGAAAATACCTAAAACGCAACCAGTGCAATAATCTTGCTCTCAGGAAAGACAATTGTAAGTCACTTCTGTAATTTTGCAAAACACACACACACACACACACACCCTTTATGAAAATGGAATTGACAGCATCAATGAAACCAGCAGAAGTTATAAGTTCAATTTGTTTCTTTGCTGTATTCTGTAACATGGAAAGAGGAAGGTACATGAATAGTGTTAGCTTTATCATTCAGTATTTTGTTCAATGAAATTTGAGATTTTGTGAAACAAGGCCAATAATTATTTTTTATTGAGCTGTTACATCAGGTTTCACTTGTGGTCTTGGATACAAAATAAAGAAATAAATATTTGTGTTTTTGTCAAGACTTATTCAGATCAGATCAAATCAAATATTTATTATGGTCACAGGCCAGAATATGTCTAAGTCAAGGCTTAGAATATTGAAGTTCAATGAGACTCCCCAACAGTGCATTCAGTTAAACAATGAGGGTAGAAAAGCATTATAGATATTGTGAAACAAAAAAAATAACTCTTAGATAACAGTTTCCGATATGATGGATTTATACTTTTGTGAAAGTACAAGGGTATGTATGTATTTATTTACTTACTGAATTTATATTGCTGCCTGTTAAAAAACTAACAAAAAGAATCAAATAAATATAGTACAATATAACAAAATCAACTCCCCAACTCCCACCCACCTCGCCCTAGCGACAGCAGATCACATGAGCCATTTAATGGGCTCCATCCCACTCTGGGTTCCCCAGGCCTGCTGGCAGAACCAAGTCTTCTGTGCCTTCTGGAAGAGTGTCAGAGTGGGGGCCGTTATAATCTGGGGGAATGATGTTCCTGAGAGAGGGAGCCACCACAGAGAAGGCCCTTCTTCTGGGTCCCACCAGGTGTATCTCCCTTGGGGATGGGACCCGCAACATTTCCTGCCTCCCTGCTCTGATGGGTCAGGTAGATGTGACCAGCAAGAGACTGTCCCTCAGATAACCTGGTCCCAAACCATGAAGGGCTTTAAAGGTGACAACCAGCACCTTAAACTGCACCTGGAAGCAAATTGGCAATCAGTGCAGCTCCTGCAGGAGAGGTGATACATGTGCATGCTAGGATCTGCACAAAACCATGCAGGCTGCTGCATTTTGCATAGAGGTGGTATTCAGCATCTTCTGACCAACTCTGGGGAACCGGTAGCAGAAATTTTGAGTAGTTCAGAGAACCAGCAAATACCACCTCTGACTGGAGATTTTATATTATCCTTCCCTTGCCACACCCACCAAGCCACCCACAGAACCGGTAATAAAAAAATTTCAAATCCACCACTGATTTTGCACCAACTGGAACTTCTGGGTGCTCTTCAAGGGCAGCCCCACGTAGAGCACATTGCAATAGTCAAGACAGGAAGTGATCAGGGCATGAGTGACTGTGTGTAGGGACTGTTGGTCCAGGAAAAGGTCCAGGAAAATTGGTGCACAACCCACAGTTGTCCAAAGGCCCTCCTGGCCACAACAGTCACCTGCTTTTAGAGCAGGAGTTGTGAGTCCACAAAAACCCCTAGATTACACACAGGGTCTGTTTGGGGTAGTGCCACCCCATCTAAGACCCAAAGTGGCAATTCTCCCTGAGCCAACAAACCCCAATCCAGAGCCACTTGTTCTCACAAGGTTTTAGTTTAAACCTGTTGTCCCCCATCCATCCTCTAATAGCCTCCAGGCACTGTGAGAGGGAGGACACAGCATCACTTAACTCATCATGGGCTGAGACATACAGCTGAGTAATATCAGCATATTGGTGATACCTCAGTCCATGGTGACAGATGACCTCACCCAGCTGCTTCATATAAATGTTGAACAGGAATGGAGAGAATACCGAGCCCTGTGGAACCCTGTAAAGCAGTGGGCAAGGGCTGGATCTCTCCCCAACTATCAACACTGACTGAGAGCGGCCACAGAGGAAGGAAGTGAACCAGGACAACACAAGTCAACCAGGCCTCCCACTCCCATCCCCCAAAGCCGCCCCAGGAGAATACCATGGTCATGGTAGCGAAAGGCACTGAGAGGTCAAGTAAAGCAAGGATGGATGCACTACCCCCATCCTGCTCCTGCCGGAGATCATCCAAAAGTGCAACCAGTGCTGTTTCTGTCCCAAATCCAACCTGAATCCTGACTGGTAGGGGTCGAGATAAATCTATTTCATCCAGCAACCTCTGGAGCTTCCGCGCGACCACCTTCTCAACAACCTTCCCCAAAAGGAAGATTGGAGACGGGTCAAATATTATCCAACCAGGTGAAATCCAGCAATGGCTTCTTAAGAAGAGGGTAGACCACAGCCTCCTTCAAAAGATTGGGCACTGCCCCCTCCTGTAGGGAAGCATTAATCACCACCAGAGTCCACCCACCTGTCACCTCCTCAGAAGTTTTCACAAGCCAGGAGGAACATGGGACTATAACTCAGGTGCTTGCACGTATACTCACTAGGATCTTGTCCACTTCCTCGGGAGCAATAGGGTCAAACCATTCCCAGATAACAGGGCAAGAAACTGCCTCAAGGGTTTCCACTGGACCATCAACCAAGCCAACATCTAATTGGGAATGAAGTCGAGTTATTTTGTTTTCCAGAAAATCCACAAGTTCCTCAGCACGCCCCTTCAGGTGGACGTCAGTCTCCTCCTTCCGCAGGAGGAGAAGGCTCGCTTTAAATAGGGTTGCTGGGCAATTATCTGCAGATGCAATTAGTGTGGAAAAGTATTTACACTTTCAGGAATCGTTACGAGGTAGGCCTTAGTAGTAGCTCTTACCCGTGTTCATTCAAGTTCATTCAGTCTTCCGCCAGCGGCGCTCTAGAGCAGGGGTCCCCAAACACCGGGCCGCGGACCGGTCCTGGTCCGTGGAACATTTCCTACTGGGCCGCCAGTTTGCTGGGCGCCGCCATCTTGTTTGACGAGAAAGTGCATCCGGGTGAGCTTTTCCGGTTGGAAAGTGGTGTTTGGGTCCTGAAGGAATCCTCGAGCCTTAGTTTCATCGAAGGGGGGGCGGCTTCGAATAAAACTAAGGCATGAGGATTCTTTCAGCACCCAAGGCAAGGCGAGCCGAGCGACTGTCCCGAAGCCGTCCCGAAGTGAAGCCCATTGACAAAGGTACAAAGGAGGAGTTGAAGGTGGCAGGGAGAAGTGGAGGACAGCTGGCTGGCCGGTCGCTTGGCTTGCCTTGCCTTGCCTTGTCATGCGTGCTGATGCCGGTACCGGGCCGTGGATCATTTTGTGATGCCGGTACTGGGCCATGGCACAAAAAAGGTTGGGGGCCACTGCTCTAGAGGTCTCCTCATGCGTTTCATCCCTCTCAGTTCCTCTGTATACTACGGGGCACAGAGAGGCCTATGGGTGAGGAGAAGTTGCATGCATGCTATCCAGAGCCTCAGTCACCTTCCTATTCCAAACCATGACTAAGAGCTCGGCTGCACAGTTGCAGTTATAACCCCCAGCTCCTTCTGGAATCCATCCAGGTCCATTAGTCAACGGGGGTGGACCAGCCTAATAGGTCCCACCTCCCTGCAATGGGGGAGGTACAACTTTTGAGAAACTCATTGCCACCAGACTGTGATCCATAATTACATACATATAATTATGTATATAATTACATATAATTAGGCATATTGAGCAAATTTTTGTCTACCTATTTTTGTCAGCAGTGTGGTACTCTTGACAACACAGTGTCTGCCAGAGCCCTCAACAACTTGATATTAATTAATATTTTTAAAACTTAGGAAAATGAACTTTTTGATGTTCCAATTTCCTGAATATCCCTGACTCTGACAAAAACCCAAAACATTTTTTCAGATGAAAAGGACAGGCTTGTTGTAAGCTAGAGTTTTGTTGCTTGCTAGCCACCAGGAATTAAAAGAAAAGAAATCTGATTAATCTGGAAAAATGTATGAATAGTCTTGTTTTCCGGGCATGTTTAACTGAGTCAAAGAAAGAGGTAGTGTGATTTATGAACTGCTACATTTATTAACAAGTTTGAGGGATTACTTTTAACCCATAAGAGGTTTAGGGTTGCTGGGAAGAAACCTTTGTCAATCAGTTGTGTTATGCAAATATTGATAACAAAGTTAAATCATTTTAATGTTGATAGATAAAATCCTAGATTGACCCACAAAAAGGGAGGCTCAGCCCATCTCATTCTACGCATGTTTTGCACTGACAATAAAGGTTTGAATTTGGGGGAAAAAAGTATTCCTGTGGCAACACTGTTTCTTTTCCATATTACTTTTCATTCTCCCACTGCCCCATGGATTGGGAAATAAGAGAAGTTTAGGGAAATGGTAAGCCACTGCATCTCTTTTGGCAATCATCTTATCAGGCCACTGTGTCGTTTTTTTCTAAATGGTCTATGACAGTGAGGGCTAATCTTTTTATCATTGTGTGCCAAAAGTGTGTGTGTGCACGTGCATTCATGCGTGCCTGCACCCATAATGCAATGCGAGCACAATCCCCCCACCCCCTGTGCATGCACGTGCAACCTCCTTGTGCACCTCTGTGCATGCGTGCGCGACCTGCCCCCTGTGCATGCATGCGCGTCTTCTGCATGCCCCCTGTAGATACCTGACAATCGGCTGGCTGGCGGGAGGCGTGTGTGCATGTGTAACGGATCTGTTCTGGCTGATGGCTTGCGTGCTGGCAGAAATGGCTCTGCATGCCACTTCTGGTACGCGTGCCATAGGTTCGCCATCATGGCTCTATGAAAACCAAGAATGGTGGGAAGTGATCAAATTTGTAACCCAAGGCAACTTTTATTGTACTATATGGTTCTAGCTCCCTTGGTTAAGTATGTCATGTAGACACCTCTATTAACTTCTCTAAGCTCTAAATAAGTTTATATTTTCCTAGTGATTATACCAGTGTCAGATGAATAAATATGCAGACATAGCTCTGATCAAAGATTTCCCACAAGACCAGTTTGACGATAGAAGTATTCCTATAGAGCAGACCTACACAACAAATGGCTCACAGGATGCATATGGCAGCTCAGAGGTTGTCAACCTTGTGAGGCAGTCCACTTCTGGAAGTGCTAGCCCTAATGTTATTGCAGATGACATCAACAGAATCTTGCAAGTCTGAAAGTATACCTCTCCCCCAAGAAACTGGGGAGGCCTCCTTTGAGATGTTTGCCATGCCCTTGTTCCATCTGCGGACTCAGATACCACTTATCAGACTATTGTCTAATCTATGGATCTTCTCTTGTCTTCCAAGGTCATCCCACCTACTATTACACCATTAAAAAAACAAACCAATCTATTGCCATCAAACATTGCACTGGTAGGAAGGATCTGCTAGTTCTTTGCAGTTTCTTCCACCACAAAAGATACGCTGCCAGATACCTTCAGGTCTCATGGATACTGCAGCTAAACAATTGCTCAGCACTCCAGCTATTCTTCTTGCGACCCACAATTATGCTTAAGATATCTATCTGGCCTTTTCCCATGTATGAGTTTTGCTGGCCTGTGGTAGAGTGATTTCTCAGAAAGAAAATGGTCAGCTACAAAAGATCAGGAAATGTATGTTTGCGGATATGTGACAAGAAGTGTAACCAAGAAGAACTGGCTTCCCAGAGTTTCTTTTCCTCATTTTTGGTAGCAGCTCTCCAGCTTCTTATAATGAAGATATCTGGGAATCAACAAGAGACCAGCAGCCTTTTGTGATGTTGGGGAATATATTAATGAGAAAGGTCTAAGAAATCTGTTTTTATATTTGCTTTGCCTGTGTGTGTGTGTGTGTGTGTTGTGTGCATGCGTGCGCATGTGTGGGTGTGGGTGTGAAGCAAGAGGGAGAAAAGAGTTATTTTGATGTTAAAGTAGAATAAGATGCTGTGGGGTTAAATAAAAGCTATCAGAATCAACGATCAATCAGTGGAACTTTCCCCTCATTAAGAGGAAGTGTTGGGGGAAACTGCTTTTTAAAATCCTATTCAGCATACTTGACATTTAAAACTTATGAAATATCTATTATGCGGACACAAGAATAAATTAAAATTATTGTCTAATTCAACGCTGTAGAGAGGAGAGGAAAAGATAGGGTTTAAAGGCTTTCTAATGTAGCAGCAAATCATTGTTAGTTCACATATCAAACTAAGCCTTAATATATAGCTTAATAGTAGTACTTCCATAACATGCTAACCATATTGCTTGGGTCCATGCAACCTACTGAACCAAAACTTGATCCAAATTATCTAAATATGACAGCATCAGGCTAGAGGAATATTGGAACCAGCAAACGTACAGGGATATGGTAGGGCTGGGATACCATGAAATTTGATGTTAGCATTACTGATTTCTTCTTTATGATTTATTATTTTTGCTGTGAGTCACCCAGGGTTATTGTACAGAAGATAGAGGGCCATATAAGTATTTTAAATAAATAGACAGAATACATTGAGAAATAAACTAATAAGTCAAGCATATTTTAAACAAATATGTCGTGCAGATTCAAGTCAATATATCAGTCAATATATGTCATAATGTTACATAATATCATGTCTCTGTCTGTGACTATTACAGAAGTGTCTGTAATAAATTTACTGTTCTTCACAGTAATTCATAAATATTTTGATGATACTTCTTGTTAAGGATACAGTTTTACCTCCACTGTAAACATGTACTTTAAAAAAAAACATGGCAAAAGTTTAATTTAATGTAATTAATTTTAGTTTGTTAAATTGTGCATGACCAAGTCTGAATTGTAGCTTTTTGCATCTGTCTGAGAGGATATGTTTAGTATTCTGTCAATACAATCAGAGTATTTGTAGGAACAAAAATATTGTCCTTGAAAAAAGCTGGGGGGGAAATTACTTATTTAAAGAAGCATCTGTGGTTATGTTTGAGTTCAGATGGATGCAGAGATTTTTGAGATGCAGTTGCCTTCAACTTGGATTTGAAAGATTGAATAATTAAAATACCATTTGCACAGATTTTCATTGATTTCTTGCAATATTTACTTGTGTGTCAAAGAAGCAGCTCAATATAAATTATCATTTGGTATAGTGCACCCCAAGGACTCCACAGTTAAAGCCTAAGCTACCTATTGTATATTCTCTTCTCTTAAAACTATCGCTTGTATACAATATGTATATTTCCTCTCCTGCCTTTATAAAATTAAATACTTTCTAGACTATTTGTATGTATACATCACTCCTAATATTTGTCAAGAATGACCAAGAAAAATAGATCATGCAAAAGATAAGACACAGATGTTATTCCTACCTAGTGATTGAGTATCAAGTGAAGGAAGAAAGAATTCACTTCCTGGACTTTACTCATTGAGGAAAGCATTTAATTATGGCTTATTGGATGGTTTAAGTAAGAAGCAGGCAAAAGGCCCTCTTATTCTGTGGGCTCTATACCATTGAGTGCACTTTTTAAAAACAAATTTAAACAAAAAGACCATTTTGTGATATTTAAAATGTCAGTTAGTAAACCTGGATATAGTATTTAATACTTTAAAAAGTACTAAGCTGCATTTGATTATTCAAAATAGTTGAGGAAGAGAGAGTTAATACTTTCTGTAAGAATTATGTTGATATTCCATTTTTGCATATATTTTGTCTCAACAGCTTGGGGCCTGTATTTGCTCTTTTTGTTCCATTTTATACCTCCATTCCAAGAGTGCAAGTGACACAAATTCTGGGACAATTTTCCATCACAAACAAGACATTGGTTTATATATTGGGTTTGCAGGTTTGTATATGTTCATTTGTTTTTCCCTTAGTTTAGCATTTTCCATTTGCACCCACTATTTTCTAGAAATGTCTGGAACAATAACAGTTATTTCCAAATGTTTAATCATAAAAATTCCAAAACTAATTTTTAAATATGCACTAAACACTGTAGCGTAAATCTGCAGGTATGCAATAAATTGATAGAGGTAGCAATAGGAACTTAGTGATGATATTCAATACATATGTATATTGTCTGTGAGTGAAAAGTAAACCTTAATACATCTCATAGCTTTACACCACTTTTCATTGCTAGCAATGGGGAAACCAACTTTCAGTGTGACTTTAGTATTTTATTTTGTGATAGATTTTGGTTGGACTTTTTATTGGACTTCAGTTCAAAATTTCCCGTAGAATTCATACTTCCATCCTAGATTAGTGAATTTATTTGTTTATTATTTATTCCCTTATTAATAAATGTGTTATCCTATAAATTCATTTTTTTAAACATACCTAAGGGAATATTTTATGTTGGGGACAATCCTGGTTTGGTAAATACTAGGATCTTAATCTTCTGTTTCTTCCATTTTTAAATAATTCTATAAGTAATCTGTTTGACAGATAGCTACTTCAATAATAAATTATGGCTTTTCATTGGCAAACAAGCTTTCAGCTCAGGCTATTAATATGGATTTAGTCTGAAAGATACTTTTACCCTTCCCTAAATATTCAGACCAAATAAAGAATATGTTTTGTTACTTTGATTAAGCAACTCTTGACATTTTTCTAGGTATTATCATATCTTCACTTTCTTTGCTGTGTTCTCCAGTCTTATCATAACAAGCTGATAGGTGCCATTAAATAATCACTCTTTCATTCTGCAAGCAATTGAGGTCATGCTAAATTGTTATCTCTCTTGCAGAATAATTATATATCTGACATATGATAAATTTTCAGATTGCTGGTTTTTTTTTGATAAAACAATGTTCAAAAGTATAAAATATTATTAACCCTATGTTGTGCATTTCAAGGTTTTTTTTAATGGAAGATGCACACAATATAACTTGGATTTTGAGAGCAGAGTGCAAATTGATAAACAACCATTCCTAATGTTCTTTCCGGTAGCCTGAAAAATGCAATTGACCATTTTTAAGTTGTTACACGCTCATTTTCAGTTCTTTTTGCAGCAATGACAGGGATGAATAAATAGTTGTTTCATTGCATGTGGGATAGATAGACAGACATCTCCATTTAGTATTGCTCTATTCGATGTAAGCATCATAATATAAAAATAAGTTTGTGTTAAAATAAGTTTGTGATCAAGGGTATAGTTCTCAGTATTTTTGTTGCCTGATTAGTTTTTTGAAGTTGTGTTTTTTTCTTGAACATATAGATGGCTAATGAAAAACAAAGGCACTTTTTTACACGTTTACTGTAAAAGTTGGCTTTCATAACAGATTCTGGAGAAAATAATTTTATTAAATCAAACTGAATTTTACAATAAAAAAACTTAGCAAATCCCAGCAAATGTTCAGTTCTTTTTGTTCCACTTTTTCATTCAGCCTTATTCAAATTTCATTCACCCTTCATTCAGATTTTCAATTGCTTTGCTTTCAGAACCAAATTTTGTTCTAAACGCATGACAACATTTAAAGAAATACTTGAGCCCCTTTTGTTGCATAAAAACAAAATGTAATTTATGATATTCTCTCCTTTACTGCATTTGGATTAATGTTGAAATAATATTAGTGTAAGGACTGTGCAATCTAAATTCCATTTTAAATTACACATTTTCGTTTTATAGCTTTTAACCTCTGGGTCTTACATCTGGATCGTAGCCTTAAGTGGGCTGGTAAGTATAATTCTTTTAATTATTGCTTTGGTGCTTTTCATGCTTTTCATTCAGGTATAATAAAGCATCTATGGGATGTGTTTTTTCTTTCATTCTTACTTCTCTGTATTTTCTTCTTCTTTCATATTTACATCTTTTGCCAAATTCAGTTTGCTTTAGGAATATGCATGAACAGGCAGTTTCTTTGAATCTGGAATAGTCTACTAACAATCCTTCCTACAATCACTCATGCCCTGATCACCTGAAGGTTTGACTTCTGCAATGCAGTCTACATGGGCTGCCCTTGAACCACACTTGAAAGCTTCAAATGGTTCAGGAAAAAGTTCTGCGGGCATGATAGGCATACCTTCATAAACCATTTCCTTTGTGAGTTGCATTGGTTGCCTTTTTGTTTTGGAGTAGAAGTCAAGGTAATGTTCATAATCTACAAAGCCCTTCATGGTATAGAGCCTGGTTACCCGAGAATGCCTTTCTCCCATACTATCTGCCTAGCCCAGGGATCCCCAAGCCCTGGGCCACAGCCCACTACTGGGCCATGGCATATTCAGAATTGGGCCGCTTGAGTGACTGGTCGGAGCGCACATCAGAGGTGGTATTCAGCAGGTTCTGACCAGTTCTGGAGAACCAGTAGTGGAAATTTTGAATAGTTTGGAGAACCAGCAAATGCCATCTCTGACTGGATATTTTACAATATCCTTCCCCTGCCATGCCCATCAAGCCATGCCCACAGAACTGGTAGTAAAAAAAATTTGAATCCCACCACTGGCGCACATGTAGCTCAACTTGTGCGAGTGGCGGCTGGTGGGCAATCACGTAATTGCGCACCGACCTATCTCTCACACAAGTTGAGCTGCATGCGTGTGCATAGGCCCGCAACTCAGTTCCCCTCCCCCCCCTCCCAGCTGGGCTGCCAAGCAGGTTGGGGATTGCTGGCCTAGCCAATTAGTTTGGCAGGGTTGGTATGCTCCATCTTTGATTAAACAATGGCATCTGTTGGACATCAAAAGTATACCTTCTCTGTAGCAGCACCTACGCTCAGGAATGAGGTTCCCCTGAAATCTGGACATCTCCCAACCTACTCATTTTTGAGGGGTATTGAAGACTTTGTTCTTTGCCCAGGCCCTAAGTAAGCGTGAGTGAAGTTTCCTTTGGACTACATTGGGTTATTTATTTTGTTCTTTCCTTTCTTTGTCACACTTTGTCGCACTTCCCATCTTCACTCTTTTTTTGTCTTTGGGGTTTTTTTCTTGTTTTTTTCTAATATTTTTTTAAATCTTAAACTGCCCCAGAGTTGTTGAAAATTGGTTAACGTATGCATTTAATAAAGTACACAAATAATCAATGTTCTAAATATTTTGCTGAACATGGTTGGAAAGTCCCCTTGAATGACTCTAAACTTTGCCATATTTCATTGCTGCAATTGTAACAAATGTTTTTCCTAGCCCCATTGTTGTTTTCACAGATCATATGAGTGGATCATTTTCCTGGTTACTGGAAACTTTATCACAAGATCATTTTGCTCTTTTTCTGGTGTATCTATCTTATTCTTCAGTAAAGTTCTAAGGCAACTTTCCCATCCAAATATACAAACTAAAGGGCAGAATACTTAAAATGCAGACTAAAAACTAGAAACAATTAAAAGTTTCATAACAGAGGTAATGGAATTAAATAATTTTATTGATGAATTAAAGAAATTTAGTGAAATTTAAGAAATTTATTTTATAAGGAAGAACTAACAGAAGCCATGTGTACCTCTTGATTAAAATATCTGTCTACAAAGGAAAGTTCCTGTTTAAACACATACACCCACAGTTTTATTTTGGGCAATATAAAACAATGTTAAGGAAGAGGAAAGTTTTGATTTGTGAATCTGTTTATATAATATTTATAATAGGCATGACTTGGTCAGTGTTCTCAGCTTTGAGATATATATATATTCATGAAAGCATGAATAGAAGAGATGACTCCCCCTGACCGTCAATTATTTGGAAGCCTGCACTCACAAACAAAAAAATATCCACACCACAAGCCAATCAAACACCTGGGCACAAACAGACCCCCTCCCCGATACCTCCAGCCCAAACACACCCCAACCAGCCACCCAGATGAAACCTAGCTTCCTAATAAACGATAGCCGGCCATTCACCCGAAGCCAAGCTGCACTAAAAGCCCCTAATACATGAAACACAATGTTGCCAGCCAATCAAGACAAAAAACTGCTACAAAACAGACAGAAGATATTAGAAACACCAATCAAGCAGAACACAGCAAACTCCAAGACCCATAAACACAGACCAAGACTCCCAACCAATCAGGATGAAAAAAAAATTTTTTAACAGAGCACGAGGCTAGCACCAAATTTAAAACAGAAACGGCTGTGAAAGCCTGACACACAGACAAACCCAAGCCTGATGATGGCAGATGAGATTCTGCTGAAATGTTACTACAACTTTAAAAGCACAATATAATGATGTGGGAAAATACCCGAACAAAGCTGAATACCTGTGAAAACTTAAGAATACATACATACATACATGCATGCATACATACATATGTAGGTCTAGGTGTGTTTGAGTCTTTTCCTGTGTAAGATTAAGAATATCTTGGCGACGTTTCGGCGAGGTCCCACTCGCCATCCTCAAGCTGGTGCTTTGGGCTTCCTGCCAGTGCAAGCAGTGTGTGATTGGAGCTGCCGTCTCTCTATAAATACTGGTGGTGGGAGCTAATGTGCTGTGCTGGTTGTATATGTTGAAATTACAACAGACTTAGAAAAAGTTACTTATGACCCTTTAAGTTATACCATGCCATACCCGTCAGGGTCATTTGATTGCATTTCAGGAATTGGGCAACATGTTTGCACTTAAAACTGATTGCCAAGTATTTTGCAAGCATTTGATTGGCATTTAAAATCTTCTCTGCTGATTTCCTCAGAAAATTCATGGGAAAGCTGGCAGGAAAGTTTGCAAGCTGTTGCCACCTGCCAAACAATTTTGCCTCCCCTGTGTACATGGGGGTGAGGGACTTCTGAGGTGGGCTGGAAAAAATTAAATTCAGATTCCATGCTCAGAAGGGAATTTCAGCCCTGGGCTGGAGAAAAGATGCTTGGCTGTTCTCCATCCAAGCTTTCTTTTTTCTGCCAAGTCCTGGAGTTTCTCCGGATTCCTCTATGTGTAGAAGGGAACTTCTGCACTGGGCTGGAGAAAAGCAGCTTACATCCTGAAGATCAGCCTTTCTTGACCTCAAAAACACCGCGTTGGCTACAGTGGTAGGATTCAAATTTTTTTTTACTACCAATTCTGTGGGTGTGGCTTGGTGGGCATGACAGGGGAAGGTTATTGCAAAATCCCCATTCTCCTGTGCAGGGCAACAAAAGAAGACCCAGCCAATCAGCTGGGACTTGGGAGGCACAGAATAGACGGGGGCAGGGCCAGTCAGAGGCGGTATTTGCCGGTTCTCCAAACTACTCAAAATTTCCACTGCTGGTTCTCCAGAACTGATCAGAACCTGCTGAATACCACCTCTGGTTGGCTAGCTTTCTACCCAGAATTTTTTTTTTAGCAAATGCAAGTTTCTGGATGGTAGAAAGGCTAGTGCCTTGAGGAGAGGGTTAGAGTTAGGGTCTGCCTTCTGTGGCAAATGGAGAAAGGAAGTTCAGATCACAAAATCTGAGCTTCCCTTTTCCATCTCAGTGTAGCAGTTCCGTTCACACATGGAGGAGAGGAGAAGGCCTGCAATGGACTGAAGAAACAAAACTTTGGTTTTGGGGATTTGAGCTTCTCTTCTTCAGCCTGCCTTCTTATAGCAGGCAGCTCTTTCATTCTGTCCATTTAATGATCCACGCAGTCATTTAACAACCACATCTGGGATTAAATACATTAATATAACCAAAATATTAACAATAAAATATCATAGTATCTTTACCATACTAACATATATTGCTGTAACTTTTGATTAATAGAAAATACTGCCTTTTCCCAAAATGTGGAATTGTGGATTTGTGGTGGAACCAGCTAAAGAGGAGGGGATTCTGCCAGGGGAACTAAAGAGACATTCCAGTTTAGAGTCAGTTCAGTGGAATAAATGTCTGAGATCAAACCCTTAGGTCTATATCTGCAGGCTGTCTGGCAAAATTCTTATTATAGGTGATTAATAATAAAGTATCTGTTTGGGCCTATCTACAGGTGGGTTCTGGTTGATTGCATCTGAAAAGATCACAAATTTGTGATCTGGAATAATAGCACTTTTCCAATTTGTTAAACTGACTTTTAGCCACTCCTATGCTTGATAGAACCATTATTCCGTTTCCAATGAGTTATATTCCAAAGTGTTGTTATATAGTTCAACATCACAATACCTCTTTTTTCAAATACAGTCTCTGGGGTGTCCAATACTCCCTAATGAAAATTCATGTAGCTGCTGAAGCTACATTCCAGCAGATCTGCGATGATATAAATGACTACAAGCCACTTGGAATGGCTTTGGCAAGATGGGAGGCATGGTAGCTTAGTAAAATAAATACATCAGATCTCATCAATTCTGTACCTTCCCACATCATCATCCTTAATCTGCAGTCAATTTAGTCAATGAGATTGTGTGATTTGAAACCCAACTCATCTACAAAACACGAAGTTAGGAAAACTGTTGTTGTATAGACATTACATATAATCAAGGGCTTGGATGATCTTATTTAGGTACTTGCTTGAGGAAATGTCTGTGGAGATTCTCAGTCATCCAGGTCATAGTTGTCCCTAAGGAAACAAAAAAACATTAAAAGGCATGTATTTTGTAAGTTCATATACCAATTTTTGTAACTGAAGATTTCTGAAAAGTCATATACATATACACTGGCTGCAATTTTCCTTTTGGCAGCTTTGTTCCAAACATACGTAACATATGGGAAAATATGTCTGTGGAGATTGCTAATGCACAGAGAATTCAGCATGACAGTAGCTGTGGTTGCTTGCCTCTATTTAGAATGTGTATCTTCTCTAAGTTTCTAAGTCACCTTCCTTTTAGTAAGTTCTTTCACTTAAATAGAATGAATTTTTATAAAAAATCCAGAGTGGGGTCTTTCCCAGAATGTGGGAAAGCCCCTCATCTGCCGTAGTCATAGTCCTTCAATTTGAGTAAAATAGACTTGCAGTTTACTATTTTTAGTTCAGCAAATGCCTCCTGTCTTCTCTTGATCATAACTATAATTGAACGATTATAATTATAATTGAAAACACTCCCACTAAAATGCAACTTTTTGACAAACAATTTGGGGTTATAGTTGCTTTTATGACAATCATTTTCCACCACTGTACTGAATGTTTTTCTCTCTTTACTTCCCCTTACATGTTATATAAAGCTTTCTTTAAAATAGATACACAGTTTGCACATTATCAGCAAATGCAAAAAACTACAATCTCTGTTTGGTTTTTATTGTTGTTGTTGTTGCCCTGCAACTGTTGAGGGGAGGGGAAAAAAGAAGAGGAACTGTTGGGGCAGTATCTCACACATATTTAAAGGAACAAATGGTCTAAAATATCAGGATTTGGAAATTGTAAGAAGTTTTCATGGCAAAAGAGTAATACCGTTCAGTGAAGACCAACCATGGCCCTAACATTAATTTTTTAATAATAATATTTTAATCTATGTACCATAGATGTTTTCAGAGTTTGGCTTTGTACAGACAAAGTGGAGGCAAAACTTGGGATTCGGACAATGCTAAAAGCTTTACCCGAGTAAATCTGATCAGATTATTTTTTAAGTTGTTTTGAGATGCTCATAGCTCTCCACAATTTTAAAATTCCCAAGATAGGAACTACATCCATTTCCCCAACACATTTTAGGAAACTCATGCCACCAAAGCTGTCAAAAATGGATTCAGATAAAAGAGCAGGAAAATGAAAACAGATAAGGTGAAATTAGTTTTCAGGGAGTAGGGAGGGAGTAGGGATATAAATTCTCGCACTGGTATGGTACAATAGTTATGGTGAGTTCTAGTTAATTGTGCCATGCATGGAAAAATACATGTTGACATACATTGTTCTGAAGCATGTACATGTAAGAGTGTACACAGAAGTTCCTTAATTCGGAGCTTTGTGTGTATACACAAGCTTTTACAGATATGTAGACCTATCACTACCCTCAACCCTCATATTCTCAGTGCATTAGACACTAACTTTCATAGTCATACATGGAAATGTGTACATGCTCAGGTTTGTCTCAAGTGCTGCTATCGATGTTATTTAGGACATATAATATCTGCTGTCCATACAGTGAATACGTTCCTCTCCTTTGGGGTATTGTGATTCGAACAGCAACAACCTTGAAGACCGTTCTCTTCAAATTACTGAATATGAACTGATTGGCCAGAGTTAGATCCTGTTTGGACAGTATACCTGAACTCTGTGGTAGCTCTTTTATGTTGCTCAGGCAGGTCATGTTCCAGAGAATTCTTGACTTTTACAGAATCAGCCCAATGACATGGTTCAAACACTGGCTTCCGAGTGCTAAAATAAAAGATTCCATTACCGAATGGGGAATTTAAACAAAAGACAGGTTCTACTTGCTTTATGCTAGGTTACATTTCCTGAAAACATAAAGCAAATTTGCATAAAGCAAGTGGAAAAAAGCAGGTGGTGGATGCAGTGTAAATTTTGTAACCCAGATAAATTGACAAATGTCATACATTTTTAGAACCTTATTCTTAAGCACCAGGTTATCCAAATACATTTTATCTTATGTTCTATGTAGCATGAAAGCCTTTCTACATCTTTCGTAGAGCTAGATTTCTAATGTACTTGATTATCAAGGCAGACGTAAGAGGTAGAATGTATCATGGCATTATGAATTTTATTAGCATAGATTGTTATGTTGCCCACATGTAGATTTTTCCAAGTTAAAAGCTTGTTCTGTGACTAGCAATCTTTCCCCAGTTTTGGTGTCCAACTTTTTTTCTTGGTATTACATCCTTTTCCTTTCCCGGTAAGATTTTGGACAAGATGTTGAGGGCCATTTTGACCCTATAGATATAGCAGGGGTGTCAAGCTCACATCATCACAGTGGCATCATGTGATGTATCAGGACTTTTCCCCCCTTCACTAAAGTGGGCATGGCCAGCGCGTGGCGCATCCGGCCTGCAGGCCGCAATGAGATAAAGAGTTAAGTATAAGACAGGAAGCAAAATCAGAAGAATTATGTAACATGATGGTAAAAATATGAGTGAATGCAGAAAGTGATTTTGGCAGGAAGAGGGCTTCTAGAACTTTAGCACAAATTGACTATGCTGGCACAAATCAAAGTAAAATGATCAACCACATAATAGTAAATTTGCATAAAGTGAGGAAAACCTGTATAGTCAGATCTGTTTAATGACCGGAGAATGTTGTGATAAAAGGTAGATGACATAGCTGACAAGTTTAGGGCAGAGAACAATGTGGGAAATGCCAGGAAGAAGGTCACAAGCAGATTAACAGATAGTCTCCTATACCATCACTCCTACACTCACTGGCCAGGATTTTTCAGTTTGATTTTTTGAATAAATAAAAGTGGTTTGAGTTCCACATAATGCTGAATTCTAATGAATTTTCACATCCTAGTAAGTGAGAGACATGTCACCATAATAATAGTACATGAACTAGTTTTAAATGCCAGTAAGAATTCCACAGATCTGAACTGAGAAGTTCTTGCACGTAATTACATACATAGTTTTACCAAATACAGGAAGTATTTCCAAAGCAGAGAGGAAGTGATCATTGCAGTGCTAAGCCTTGTTGTAAAGGTGAATAGATAATAGCACTGTGCCTTGTCTTGGAAATATAATACTTGTTATCAGAAAAATCCTTCTCGTTACAAGGATCTAAATATGGCTAGGAATGAAGAAGAAAAAATTAACTGTCTCACTGTGATGACCCCAGGCATGGCACAAAGGCAACACAGTCAGATAATCAGTAGGAGTCTCTTTATTAGCTCCTACTTTGCCCCCAATGTCCTGGTTACCTTTTAGCTGGAGAAAAACTCTCCCAGGACCAGCCTTTGGATGCAGAGAATCAAGTCCAAAATGTGGTCAACAAAAACTGTAACTATAAGTCCAATCAAGGCAAGATGAGGTAATTAGTCCGGCAGGGTAGAAGGAATTCCAGACCTGAAGGAACAGCTGTAATTCAACACAGTTGGGAGGATACCAGGAACACAGATACGCAAAGTCAGCATATGTTTGCTCCCAGAAGACGCTGCACTCAGCATGCATCTCTTTTAAACTTTCTTTCCAGGTGTGGCTAATGAAGGGAATCAGGGCCCTTTCCTCCCCCATAAGCCATGCAACCCACGTTGCTCTCTTCTCCATTCCTCTCTGCGTGCCCTAGGATGAAGAGGGAGTGGGCCTGGGTCTTCCTCTGAACTCCCTTTCCCTTGTTTTACTTCCCCACTGCTCTGTCCAGCCAGACTTTGCCCTTCCCCAGTTTCCTCCACAGCCAACAGAGCCACACTCCCACTCCCTGTCAGCTATTCATCTTCCTCCTTGGATTCAGACTTCAACAGGGTCATGACACTCACACACTGTTGCAGGTATTTAGTAACTTTTTTTTCCAGAAAATCACTGAGAAGAAATTTGTTAAAATGAGCTAAGATGTCCATCTTTTTATCACTCCACATTTGTATATGTTTAAACATTCTTAATTTGGTTTTTTTGAATTTGCATAATTTAGTGAATCAGAACGCAACCAAATGGGTTGGGTTGACACATATTAATGCCACAGAAATTTACTCAAAGGTAACATTAAAAAAGCATATTGTTTAACTACAGATATTCCATCTTTTAATGATGTTGGTTAGGTAATTAATGTGAACCAAGCCTGTTTGCTAAAAAAGAAAAAGAAATAAAAAATATTTCTTTTTTTTTTTTAAATTGTCAGACGGCTGTACCACCATGGAGAAAAATATTCAAATGACTGTACCAACATGGAGTCAGTAATTATTATATTTTGGCCCTATTCTGACCACATGCTTAATCTGCTCAGTTGGATTGACTAGTTGCAGTGCTATAACATTATAATTGTAATGTTTTGCTACTTCTGTCAACATACAAGATACACAAACTTGATCAAAAATAACCTCTTGGGGAATTTACCCATGTTCTCCTGAGCTCTTATGAAAGGAAAATATTAACAAGGACCATTAATAACTACTCTCTTCTGCCATGTGGAGGCCATCGCTTTTTCTTCAACCCTTTTTCTTAGTTTAGGTAAGCAAAATAAGATTAATGGATCAGATGAAATAATTGAATCTTGTGGGGCTTGGTTTAACAGTCCCTTTTTGAAGTTCTTATGCATGTGAACCCCGAGTTACATACTTAAGAGAATGTACGTGTGAATGCAGCCTCCGTTTCACTGGTTGTCTTAATTTCCCTTCACTTTTGATCACAAAATTTGACACAGTTGTGACTATTGACAGGAAATATCAGTGTAAATCCAGAAAAAAACAACCAGATATTTCCTGTTATAGACAATAAGCTCATATGTTCTATATCATATCCATCTTTACATCTAACTGTCCCACCTCGGAGATGCTATTTATAAATTTACATCTATGGTTTCTTAATAGTTGGTAAATCTTAGAACCAGAGATAACAATTCATAAATTAAGATTTTATTTTGCGTTATCAGTTTCACGTTCAGAAGTCAGACTCTATCTTTCTTGCCAGGGTCCCTAACATTGGAAGAAATGGCTAAATTCCCTGATACCATTGCTTTTCGTCCTGCTCCCCAACATCCATTTATGTTTACAGAACAATGTGAGGAAACATCACTATCCAACTTGCCTTGTTTGAAATTGTTTTGTCTTGTGTAAGGTGGTTCCTGCTAAGTGCACTTTTTTCTCAGGGGAGAAAGACTATGTGTGGTCAAACATGCAATAGAGCTGCTTGAACTTACTTTTACCAGAATTGTCTGCACTTTACTTTTCCTTCTCCCGGGCATAAGTGGTACCTGGAGATACTTTGAAAAAGAGCCAAGACCTATGACTATTGGCTGTTCCCCATCCCTGTTTAATGTTTTTTCTTTCTTTAATCTTTTCTGCTTTGGTCTACACATCTTTCATCGAAGAATTATATATTGGACTTTTATCATTTAATAATTTAGTTCATATTAAGTCAACACTGCATCCATTATTTTTTCTGTTTTATTAGCTGTTTGAAAACTGAAATGTTTGCAAGAATGAACAAGAAAATTAAGGTTTTTCATTTTTGTTTTTAAAATAGCAAATGCTTATGCTGATTATTTGGATGGATGAAAGGAAGCAGTTGTCTTTTGATATATTGTTTTAACAGATGTCGCTTCCTTTGTGTGAGAGGCAGGAGCCTGGACACTGATACTGCACAGTGCTTTTGGCACAATTTCAAACTATACCCTGAATGGTATTTTTCAAAGATTCCCTTGTTTATAATACTTTACATTTTCTAATACTTTAAAGGAAAATGAAGTTTGTTCATATCGTTGTTATACATTACCCCATCAAAAGTGGTCTTGTTTAATTTTTTTACATAGGCCACTTAGAATGCTATGTGTTCTTCAAAAATGAAAAAGAATCCTATTGATTTTTGAATGAAGAACATAGTTCAATTGAAACAATAACAAATGATTATATTTCTGAAATTTCCCCGTGATAATGGAGATATGCCTTGGCGCTCTCAAATTTGTTCATGCAATAACCAAAGGGCTAGTTTTATCTATCATGAATAACTATGACGTACATTTCTGGAATGATGATCAGAATTTCCTGCATTGATTTGTCTGCAAGTTTGCCTTTTAAATTCAAAACGCAAAATTCAGATTTTGAAATTTAATATCTAATTATGTAGATACCAAATGACTGTCCTTTATCAAATGACTCACTAAGTTTTCATTTTATGAAAATGAAGCCATGAAGCCATGATGGTGACAGATGTTTATAATCATGGGTAAGAAAGTACACCCATGCTCCTCCTGGTTAACTAAGGTTTCCTGAAGGTAATGTGGATAGTTTCTGACAATTGTGAACTCATGCTTGAGGGAGGCTGGTCCTTTCAATGCTTAAGGAGGAGGTGGTTTCTTCTCAAGAAACCATTGCTAGACCCCAGTATGTTAGATGACTTTTGGTTGACTCCAGCCTTTTCTGCAGCTTCAGAAGTTCCTGGATGAAACAGATTTTCTGCATCTCTTTCAGTCAGGTTTCATGCCGGGATGTGAGACACAATCCAGAAATGGATATGAGACACAATTGGGCCCAAAATTTCTCTTGCTGAGCGAGACAGTTGTTAAGTGATTTTTTTCCCCCATTTGATGATCCTTCTTGCCACAGTTGCTAAGTGAATCACTGCAGTCCTTAAGTTAGTGACACAGTGTCGGCGTCCCAGCGTCCCAATGTTAAGCGAATCTGGATTCCCCATTGACTTTGCTTGGGAAAGATAATTCCATGACCCTGGGATACTGCAACCATCATAAGTATGAGTTAGTTGCCAAGTGTCTGAATTTTGATCAAAGTGAGTATTCTGCAATGGTCGTTAAGTGTGAGAAGTCTTTTTTTTTTTCCAGTGCTCCGGTAACTTGGAACCGTCATTAAATGAACTGTTGAATGTCAAGGACTTACCTATAGCGTGTTCTACGTGGAACTGCTATTGAAGAATATCTGATGGTGCAGTTGATGCAGAATGCAGCAGTGCAAATAATTATGGGTGTTCTTTGGTACACACGTTTTGCCTTTGCTTTGGGAGCTGTACCAACTCCCAGTTGGTTTCTGAATGCAATTCTCAACTACAAAGCTGTTCATGACATAGGCCAGAATATTTGAGAGATTGTCTTTGTCCAATTGTCTCTGTCTGCTCCATCAGGTCTTGCAGAAGGGACACATTTTAGTTTCATCACATAAGGTGTATCATCTGGTAAGTCCAGCAAGCATGCCTTTTCTGCTGCTGGACTGTCCTTGGGAACATAATTGCTATTCAGGATTAGGTTGGCCTTAAACCTGATGTTTTTTCAGAAGCAGATAACAGATAATCAGAGTCGGAAAGGACCTTGAAGGTCATCTAGTCCAACCCCCCGCCCAAGCAAGCGACCCTACACCATTTCTGACAAATGGTGGTCCAGTCTCTTCTTGAAAGTCTCAAGTGATGTCGCTCCCACAACTTCCAAGGGCAAGCTGTTCCATTGGTTGATTGTTCTCATTGTCAGAAAGTTTCTCCTTATTTCCAGGTTGAATCTCTCCTTGTTCAGTTTCCATCCATCATTCCTTGTCTGGCCTACAGGCACTTTAGAAAATAGATTGACCCCTTCCTCTCTGTGGCAGCCCCAGAAGCATGGGTGTCAGGTGGTTAGGTGAGTCTGTGTGTTGTTATTGTTAGTTGATGGTTTTGGCTGCTATCCAAAGCCAAGAGTATTTGAGGAAAAAACTAGGCTTTTACTATCCTGTTGTTGATCAAAGTTTTAATGTGCTTTACTAAATTCAAGGATGTTGTATAGGCAAAATTGTTTACTGTTATTTCAGGATTTATCGTAGTCCTCTTGAGGTGGCAAAGTCTAACTGTAAATATGTTTATTGCATAGAGTATTTTAAACATTTTGAAAACATAAATACCATGAATATATGGAAAGTAACTTGTACTTAGTCATGCCAATGAAGGCAAGTATACATGCCCTAGGATAATGTTGCAGGATCCAATCTGAGTTGGTCATCAGGACCAGAGGTTTGTTCTTCCAAGCTTTTGGACTCGTGCTGGATCTCCTTCCTCAGGGAACTTCTCAATCTCCAGGATATGTGCATTGGGCAGTTCTATGTATAGTATTTATGTGGTACCTGGCTGTGTGTATCTTTTAGTTGTTGATTGGGTATTGATGGTTAGCTATTAAATAGTTGTTTCTGCGTGCTGCTATGCCCTACAGCTTCTAAGTATCTGGTAAACTGGTGCAGATCAGCATTCCTGTTAACTGACAAGGGGCCTGTTTCCCAGGCTTCAATCATTTCTCTGGCTATTTTTGTCCCTGCTCAGCCAACAATCTTAATAGCTGTGAGTTGTACTGAGTAGCTGTGTGTACTTAGTCAACTTAGCCATTCACTAAATTATAACTGCAGAAATAGCAACATAAATTTTTGGTCCTCCAATGAGGCAATTAGTAGCCAAATAACTAATGTCACATGCTTGTTGATTGCTTATTTATTTACTCATTCATTTATTTGGCCAACCCTCTTATACAGGCAACTTGGGCAATGAACAGAAATTAAAAAAACATAATCATTAAAAAAATACACAAATAAAGGTGAAAGTTTTATACAGTCTGAAAAGAAACCTGTGTATAATCTGAAAAAAATAGTTTGCCAAAGTTGTATGACTTGGACTAAGAACTAAACATCAAGTGGGAGGATTTTAAACTCTTTATCTTCATATTTGTCTATACCATAGCATGATATTGATAATGTCTACATCAAATCAAAATGGCCCAGTACTGTAATACAGGTAGTCCTCGATTTACAACAGTTCATTTAGTGACCAAAGTTACCATGGCACTGAAAAACGTTGTTTATGATTATATTTCACATTGAAAAAAATCATTTTTCACATTGCAGCATCCACATGGTCACGTGATTTATATTTGAATGCTTAGCAAGTATTTATGACAGTTGTCATGTGATCATCTTTTGTGACAAAGTCATTTAACAACCATGTTACTAATTTAGATTCACTTAACAACCGTGTTACTAATTTAAAAATGAAAGTGATTCACTTAACTGGCAAGGAAAGTTGTAAAATGGGGCAAAACTCACTTAACAAACTTCTCATTTAGCAACATAAACTTTGGCTCAATTGTGGTTATAAGTCAAATACTATTTGTATTGAACAGTAGTTGAGTTTTAAGAATACAAGGAGGAAGGAGTAAATGTGTTACTAGAATAGAATCTTGTGAGTCAGGAAGAATGTGCTGAAAATTTAAAATAACGTTTTGAGAGGGGAGGGTTTTTTCATGCACACAGCAATGGCTTTGCCATGTTTTAATTGGTTCTTCACAATTATTTAGAAGAATTATAATTCTAACTGAATAAATGACAGGGATTTGTTCAAGTGGCATCTCTGCCCTATATAATACAGTGAACAACGTCTGTTTGATTTATCGGAAGTGAAAACAAAGCCACAACCACTTCCTTTTTTTGTAAGGTTAAGTTTGGGATGGGATGGTATAGACTATAGAACATTAGAATGCAAAATGTTTATTAAAATAAAAATATACTTTGTTCTGATGAATAAAACAAAAAAGTGAATGAAAGAACATAAATAACGTTCTCAATTTTGTTTTCTTCTTTATGTATAGCAAGAATTAATAAAATTCAAATTAATTAAAATGTGTAAAATGGTAGAATACCACTTTCTTTCATCTATTATTCTGTTAAAGTATATTTTATTACAGGGGTGGGATTCTACCGGTTCTGACCAGTTCTATAGAACCCCTTGTTAGTTTTCTAAGCAGTTCAGAGAACTGGTAGTTAGAAGCAATCTCCTTTTGTTTTTTTCCACCCTTAATTACATTCTTGCCAGCATGCTTAGACTTCCTGTCTTCGGAGCTTCTGGGGCTTGACTTTCTTAAAGGGGAAGGATTGTTTTAAGATTTTTACACTGCTATTGGGAGGAAATACTTCCCTGGACAATCAGCACTTTGAAGAAATAATTGAATAATGAAGCAGAGTTGTCAGAAAGAAGTTTTTAATGACAGGGAACCAAGATGGTGTCATTCAGCAAGGCTTCTTGGCTAGATAGAAAGATTGACATTCAAACGTGAGTTTACATACCCTTTCTGAGTTTTGATCTAAAACTGGTTTTTGGTGAAGGTTAATTCTATGCTTGGTGACATTTAATCCTGTGTTTATTGATGGGATAATTTTCCCGATTCAGCTTCAACAACAACAGCTACTGTTGTGATTTAATTATTTGTATTGTGTTTGCATTTTTTCCTGCCTCGTGGTTTCTTTTTCTATCTGGGGAGGGGGTCTTCCTTCACTGCTTTAGTGGTATCTGGCACTGTCCTTTTGGGGTGTACTTCCAAGAGGCAGGATGCAAGCTTGGCACTGATTTTTTTTTACTGCCTTACTGGGGGGCATGTGACCTTTCCTTAAAGCTGGATGGTTTCCTTAGGATATCTTGTGAGATGAGTGAGACCAGCTGGTATCTTTAAGTGGTACAAATGGATCTAAGGATTGCTTCTCCTGGGTGTGCTGTTTCTAGACATCTTAAATGTCTGATCTGTTCCTTCTATAATCCACTATAAGCTCCTTGGTCTTGCTGGTGTTGAGGACCAAGTTATTGTCTCCACACCATGAAAGCAACTGATCCACCTAATCTCGGTAGACAGATTTATCCCCCACGGAGATAAGTCCCACCACTGTTGTATCATCTGCAAATTTAGCAATAGTATTACTAGCATGAGTGGGAATGCAGTCATGCACATAAAGAGTATAGAGTAAGGGACTCAGCATGCAACCCTGTGGTGTACCAGTGTTAAGAATAAGGGCTGAAGAGGTATGATTACCTAATCTGACCCTCTGTGAATGGACAGATAGGAAATCCATAATCCAAAGGCAGATTGAATTAGAAAGTCCAAGGTCCAGAAGTTTAGACACTAGTCTATGTGGAAGAATTGTGTTAAACGTTAGATTTCTGTCCGGATGTATAGAGTATGTATTAGAGTCCCAGAACAGGCTGGATTTGAGAATGAATATTCTATAATATATTGGTGCCTAGCATTATATCATTTGGCAGAAAAATACTAATAAACTTCCATACGGAGCTGGGACGTTATGAGAGTCCTCGAAAGCTCCTTGAAATCTTTACACAGTCCAATTTTTGAAATGGAAAGAATGGCTCCATCATCCACATACCAAAGAATGGGGATTGGACAACAAGTGAGGAATGAGGATGAAAATCTGGACTAATAAAAACTACAATACTGTTAATGTGCATATTAAGTTAATGGGGGGGGGGGGTTAGAATACATCCTTATGAATTGGAATAGAATCATCAAAGTTACTCAAAAATAAAAAGCTCTGTTTTTTCCCCACTGCTCTGATAATTATCAAGTTGGAATGTTAATGGCAGACTCATTGAGCAAGTGAAGTCATTTAAATACCTGGGTATTCACTTCCAATCTTCAACATGCTATGATCATTAGCTATGAAAGCACAAATAGGAATTCTAGCAATCAACAAATTTGCTAGTTGATAGCGGCAAAACAATTTTGTCCCTGCAGCAACTGAACTATTCAAAGCCAAAGTTCAAAGCCAAACTGGAAAATGGATCTCAGATGAGTATTTACAAAAATTCTCAGTTCTTGAACAAACAAATTTTTTATAATCAATAGTATATATTTCAAAGTATACTTCTAGTACCAGGTTAGAACTAGATTGCACATTTATCATAACATGTTTGTGATTCCTTAATGTGGGGAACAGAGCAACTTTGAAGTTTTGCTTTGGAATTAGAATTAGTAATACATTTTTGACATCCAGTAGATTTTGGTGAGGGAACTAATCCTAGCCCCTGAATTTCCTTGTCAATATGTCAGTTTTTCAATCTGTCTATTTCTTTTTGCTTTTAGATTTCTGGAATGTGCTACAGTAGTAGTCTTTTAAAAGTGTATCGCATACTTTGCGTGCCCTCTGGCATAGCAAAGATATTTGCTCGGACTCTTGAACCAATTTTCACATCAGCGGAGCCCTCTAATGAATTTGGAGTTGGAATGGGAGCCACTATTGATATACAGAGGCAACAGCGGATGGAGCTACTTGATCGACAGATATTGATCTCTCAGGTTGCTCAGATGAGGCGACAAAGACAAGTAAAGTCCTTTTTCTGTAGGATGTAGCATATTTGTGAAATGGATTAATCCATTTATAAAGTTAATCCTTCATGAAATTAACAGTCCTTTTGCATATTATGGATATGTTCTATTTATTCACAAAACATTCTTAATGGATTCAATTATACAAAATGCCAAATTTACATGCCAAATGTTGGTTAGACTTCATGTGTCTATGTGTGCTTCTTGCTTTAGGATGTGTTTAAATTCATACCATTTGATCAATTTATAGTTGAATGTATTACGTGAACTCATATAATGGTTTTTCAATAACCAGGTTAATTTTATTGGGTGATGTTTTATTGTTTACAATGTTTACAATTTTGTTTATGTTGACTTAATTATATATGCAAGTATCTAACAGTGTGTAAAGGTACCTGTGAGGATTTTCCCTTTCCTCTTTTCTAAAAGTCTCCCAGAATTTTAACTTGTAACTTGTCCCAAGAGCACAAACATGGCTGCACTGGTTTTATCAACAAGGATGGTTCCATAGGTGGAAATGTCATTTACACAATTCTACATTTGAACAATGAAAATTAAATTGGCCTTTGTGCATATTTTATATGCCTATGTACACAAGCAACATATAGGGTAGGGCTCTATATATTCCTACATACACAAGCAACATATAGAGTATGGCTAATCCAAAAATTGACTCCCACCATTCCTTTTTGGGGTGAGAGGGGCATAGGATAGGACATTAAAGATGAGTTAAATCAGAGGACATTAAAGGTGATTTGAATTCAGAGGACAAAAGTTTGCAGATGCTTGGTGGAAAATTACAGTTAGGTCTGACTTCCTGCCTGTGGCTAACTCTAAGTGCCATTGCTCCCACCCTTAAAAAAATATCTTTGGGTGAATTTACCCTTAATCATGTTAATTCCATGTGCCATGGGAAGATTGAATGGGGATAAGAGTGACTTCAGTGTGATCATTAGCTGAAAAAAAAGGAAGCTTTAAAAAAAAATCTGATAACTATAGAATTGTTCACTGGACTCATATCTTCCTGATTAAGGGGAACTTAATTTTGGTAGTCTGGTCTACATTAACCTCAGAAAACTTTGGAGTAGCAATGGCTTTTGCAATCCCGCTTTAAAGTGATGAAATAGTTTCATACTTCCCCTTACAAAATCATTTCTCAGATCCCCTTCTTCTTTCATTCATTCCAGTTGCCCAAGATGCTCCTCACTACTGAATCTCTTGACTGACGTAGAAATATAGGAGGCATATTTAAGTTAAAGGCATATTTGTGGAACTCTGGTTGGATTCTGCTTCTTTTTGAATCCAGTTCAGAAGGGTCTTAAACGTTGCCAACCCTTGCAGTTATCGCCACCCTATCATCAATCCTATTTTTCCCCTCAAATATGTCATGTGTGCTGATATCTCAAAATCCTTTTCTGGAAGGTGCTAGGATCAAAAGAGCTGAGTCTGTCTATATGTTTAAAGTGTCATAAAGATTTACTGTGTTATTGTCATGTTGTTTTACCACTTCCTTCTCGGCTATGTAGGTTTCTTTATAGAGACCAGTTTACGTTAATCATTTCGAAATGGTTGTTGTCATCTGTGGAGAATGTATGGAAAATATTCGAATTTGCAAAGGACTTTTGTCACTTTGAGATTTTGTCATTTCTTAGAGACAATAGGCAATCTCATTTTGACAGTGTCTCTTTAGCATACGGAAGACATAGAAGAGACTGGGGATTAATACGGTGTGGTTACAGGGAGAGAGAGAAATGCTTTCTCATCCAATAGTTGGAATCTTAGACATAGTCCTTAATGACTTGCAATTCGGAAAATATCTTTACCAGGATGGGTGATTAAAGGCATATAGTGTGGTGAACATAACTGAAACAGAATCCAGCATTGGGGACTCTGCAACAAAAGAAAACAGGATGTTGCTTCTTTTCCTGTCTAGGTTCCTTGTGTACAGCTATTGAAACAAGCACAGTAGAAGATTAGGGGCCAAGAGGGTTGTGGTACATGTTTCTTTTTATTCTTCAGCTTCCTCAAACTACCGTAAGGATCAAAGCAAAGTTCAATGTAATAGGTCCTTATTATTTGAGGCAGTTTGGTTCTTAAACCATGTGAAATTTCACTGGAAGCTTCCGTTGTGACAGAACATTCAATAATAGGTAGAATGTTCAATAATAAGTATTAATCCTTGCCCTCATCAAAATAGATGAATTAATTCATCTATTAATGGGTTAAGGCTGTGTGATGGAATGGACAGCTGGAGAAGTGGGGGGTGGGAGGGGGGTGGTAGTAGCATCAAATGTCTCAGAAAGGAGTCAGCGCATTTGAGAGAGGGGCCCAAGACTAGAGACTGTGCAGTCCTGAATAGGATTCGGGATGCAAGGAAAGATTCAAGGTAGTCACACCCTAGAATCAACCAGGGTATATTTATTAGGTTAGGTTATAACTTTAATCTGGTAAATTCTGTTAGGTGTAAGAAATCAAGAATTGGACTCAGTTGGATCTTACTGTGTCGGGTAAGACTGCAGCGGTATTTTCCTGAGGAACAACTTAAAAGCATGTTATTGGTTCAACAAAATGTTTTAGACAAGATTGTCTTTCAAGATATATAGTTGAAGCTCCAATCATAGGAAATCTCTCATATTTTAAATGCTTTCAGCTGCTTCGTGTTCTTAAGGAACCGAATAGCAGCGTTCAGTGGCATTCTGGTCTTTAAAGGACATGGACCTCTCTCCGTATAACCATAATTGAAACATTCCTTGAGAAAAGTCACCCTTTAAAATCCACCTGTGATTTGTTATGTAGACTGTCATTTCTACATGGAATCTAAATTGGACTTTGGCAGCTCTAACCTGTTTCCTCTGAGCACAATATATGCTGACATGTTTTCTTATGAACATGAACTGGAGGTTGGCCAATTTTACACTTTTCCTTGGTTTTATGTTTTTTCATTGAAAATAGTTTTATGCCCCAGTCTACTATTTGATCCCAAAATTATTTCCTTTTTTCACTTTTTTTTGTGATGTTACCTAGCATAAGAACATAAGAACAACAGGTTACTTCCAAGGAGGATATTCACACACTCCTCTGTTTCACAGCAGATCTTTCTAATAGAGGCATGGTTGAAGATCACCTGTGCAGTGAGAGTGCCCCAAGCTCTTGCCTTTTTTATAGAAAACTTTAAACAAGAAACACAGGAACCAAGTGTGAGAAGAGAAATGGGGATTATTCCATCTAACAACAGGCTCCAAATTAACTCCCTCCAACCTTCAGAGATAATGGAGGAGAAATCCAAAAAGAATTCAAATAGAGAAGGAATCTATTTTTAAAAAGCTTCTTTAAAACGGTAAATTAAAGCAATAACTAGAAATATTGGGTAAGGGTATAATTTTGATTGAATGTTTAAGTTTAATATGTTGTCCCTGTACTAATTGTTTATCATTAGGAATCTTTTTACAAAGCCATTACCTTATATTTTGCTACGATTTGAACAAGGGGAAATGACCACCCTGAAGATAGGTGGTAGCAGCAATAGCTACAAAGCTTCTACATCAAAGAAGTTGTGTAGACCCTCAGGCCTGGGGGAAGAGGGGTGAAATCTCCCGCCTTAGCCGTGCTGTACAATTGTTCAGTAGCTTCCTTTATTTTGACCAGTTATTTCATATCCTCCATTGACTAGATAATGAATGAATGAATGAATGAATGAAAGAGTTCAGGATATTGATGTTTGCTTGGAGAGAAGAGTAAAAGTTTAAATATTTGCTAGCCCCGTTTATGACTTCTTATAGGGCTATGCACTGGTATCATGAAATATTTATTATTTTGAGATTGGTTGAAGGTTGTCAGTGCTTATTATTATAGTAGGCTAGCAATATGGTAGCTTTTCAAGTTTAGTTTCTAGGGTGATCTATATAAAGTAATTATACTTTCCCAACCTTTACAAGCAAGACAAATATACCCTTTACAAACGGTAAAAAAATAGGCAACAATTTAAAGAATTCTAGGAAGCTCACCCTCTGGTGCTTTTGCTCTGTTACATCCTGAAAAGACGGATGGCCTATGCAAAGCTAGAAGAAAGCGGAAACTTACTTACCATGAATTCCTGTTATCTGACCTTTAGATAGAAGGCAGGTAGCTAGATCTCCCCAAAATAGGAGCTTATTTTTCCATAAATGTTATCCTGTTGTTTTATAAAATGAACGTTTAATTATTTCACTTACGGCTTCTAAATTTCCTGTAGTTAGGTCTAATTTTATAAAACTGTCCATTCAGGAAAAATATCACCCTGTAGGGGTTGAGAAGCTCTTGTGCTGTTCTTCTTCACCTGGAGTATAAAAATGAGAAATCAGATCTCATTTCAGAAAGAAATTCTATCTTGAAATCTCCTAGCTCTGTCAATACTGTATGTCTGTTTATTATGATGATCATTTGCCGAAAGTAGGACAGAATTCCACGACAGACTATAAGCTGGTCATGGACTGAAATATAATTAGCTAATCATCATGACAGAAGGACAGAAATCAAAGTGAAAAATAAAGTAAAGTAAGACAGTAAACAAGTGAATGTCAAAAAAGCAAAACTTTAAATTTAAATGTAAAAAGGAATCTAAAAATTAGAGAGATTTAAATGATTAATTATAAATTTGATTGAATCCTGTATTCATATAAAAGAATTTTAAAAAACTAGAGTGAAAATTTAGTTTTTTGAAGTAGTTTAGAGTAATCAATAAAGGGGAATATTTGTAACTCAGGGTTGAAATTAGGGATCCGTGGTACTCTCTGAGCTTGCTTGTTTTCTTGCAGACATTTCATTATCCTAACTAGGTAACGTTATCAATGCTATAGTAAGGAGTACGATTTGCTGTCAGTTTATATTCTGATGTCTTGCCTGCCTGTGTGGGTGAGTTTAGAGTAAGATCTGAGAGTAAATACAAACATTGATAATCTTTATAGAATATCTTAAATGATTGAGAGGATATTTAGTGAAGATATTGTGATAAAAAGAATTAATGTTTTGGAAGCCAGTTCACAGGATATTTGATGAATTAAGAATAAGGTGGTATGCAGCACTTTTTCCTCGTTAAACATATTTCACTGACATTAATATGGAGATTAGATGAGGTCAGATAGAAGTATTATTCCAATAAAGTAGAGAAGGCTAAGCAGCAATAGAAGTAATAATTCTGTCAGTTTAGCATAGAAGATTTGAATTTCCTGTTCAATAAAAAAAAGGTTTGTTTTTAATGTTTTTGCTGCTTAGTAAAAGTGCTTACATAACATAAACTGTATCTTCTTCATCCAATTGACTGAGAAAGATATTTTGCAAGAAATATATCTAGCTTGAGATATAGAAACGGTCACAAGATCTGTTTTTCATGTTGTGGCACTAATTATCGTATACTTTACTGACAGAATTTTCATCTGGCTGATATTCTCTGATGGCTAAGATACAAGTAATTTGAACATCTGCTCTGTACAGGTTTATTTTAGAGCAAGGCTTTCCAACCTTGGCTACATTAAAATACTTGTGGACTTCTACACCCAAACTGGCTGGTTAGGGAATTCTGGGAAGTGAAGTCCATAAGTCTTAAAGTTGCCAAGATTGGACACCCCTGTTTTAGAGCATATTTGAAAACAGTATTGGCTGTCTTTCCCTTGATGATAGTACATAATTCAGCAATATGCTATAATCAATGCCAGATCAATTTAAAATATTCAGGATTATATGTATTCAAAATGTGTGGATACACCTAAACTTCAGAAATTATTTGATCAGTGTGTGTGTAGGGGGGGGTTGGATATGTTCATCATGAGTTATTTGTAAAAATAATAAAGGTGGGGCAAATACACACACACACACACACACACACACACCAACTTATGTTTTATGTAAGTGATTCAGAGAGAGAATTTGAATAACATAAGGTCCATATTAACAATAATGGATCTATACTAATTATATCTGCATATACCTAAAGAATGCCAGTCAGGACAAATCTGGTCATACATTACGTCCTGGTGATCAAGTAATGTGTAAACGACAGGAATATACTGAAGTGGTAGAATCATGAAACTTATTAACATTTTTTTAACATCATTCTTAAAACGAATGTGCTTCATACTTTGTACTTGTTAAGTTTTTTCCAAAGACAGCATGTACATTTAAACCATGGGTTTGTCTGGGCTGCATTGAGTGAAGAGGAATTATCATGGATCGCATATAAAATACATAATAAAGTTAATGTATATAAATAGCAAAGTTCCTTTATTTTTTATGAACTTTTGATCTGTGTTACTAGCTGTCCAAGGCTGCATAGAGCGTGTTGGTTGTTAGTGGAACACATCTGATTTAAACCTGTTGAAATATTACTAGCATGTTTTCTAGCCATGACAGTCTAAACAAACCTTTCTCAATTTGGATTCATACTGATGTTTTGGTTACTAGTAATTTGAATACCCAGACAGCATGACCATTCTCAGAGAGTGTAAGATTTGTAATGGTAAACGTATCCAAAGAGTAAGAATGATGAAGCCTGATCTGAACTAACAGGATTGGATAGTTAATAAATTCAGAAGCTTCTTAAAATTATTTGAGTTATAGTGATGGTGAAATTTACAGAAACATGTGCAATAGCACAACATCACACATACAGGCTCAGATGTATATACTGTAACTTGGTTTGATGAATGAGGGATTGGCTTGGAAAGGGACTAAACTTTATGTACCCACTAATCTAAGACTAATGGTACTAAAGCGTAGGCACGACGTGTGGTTGTGGGGACACTTCAGTTTCTTAAAAACCCTGCATTTAGTCAGGAGACAGTTCTGGCGGACGAAAATGAAACCTGATGTTGAAGACTATGTGAAAAGCTGCTCAATTTGTGCCACGATGAAACACAGAACTGGGAGACCCCCTGGCCTCCTCCAACAAGTAGCTGAACCAACACAGCTGTGAGAAGAAATCGCGATGGACTTTATCATAGAATTACCTGAGAGTGGAGGGAATACAGTCATTTGGACTGTTATTGACTGTTATCTCTAAGCAAGCCCACTTTACAGCCTATAAAGGACTACCATCTGCAAAAAAGCTTGCAAAAATGTTCGTGAAACATATCTATAGGCTACACGGAATATCTCGTAGAATAATCTCAAATAGAGGTGTATAGTTTACCGCTAAGTTCTGGAGGGAGTTTTTAAGGTCTATTAGGTCATCCCAAGGATTCTCCTCAACGTTCCATTCTGCATGCAATGGAGCAGCAGAGAGGATGAATGCCATAGTGGAACAATACATTAGATGCTTAGTAAATTATCAACAAGAAAACTGGGCGGAGTTATTGCCATTTGCGGAGGTTGCTTATAATAATGCAGTACATAGCAGCACAGGCTTGACTCCATTCCAAATCAACACTGGCATGGAATTTGTCCCTATGCCAGAATTACCTAGAGAACCCCCCACATCCATATCTATAACAGAATGGACGGGCTCAAAAAAGGGTTGGAAGGATATGAAAAAAGCTTTGACTGAAGCTGCTAAGGAATACAAAAAGCAGGCAGACAAACATAGATTCCTCCAACCACCCTTTAAAGTAGGGGACAAAGTGTTTTTGTCAACAAAATATCTCAGATTGAATCTTCCTAGTAAGAAGTTGGGCACTAAGTTCTTAGGTCCAATCAAAAGTAATCAATCCATTCACAGTCCAATTAAGTCTTCCCTGGTTATTGGGAAAAATATACCCAGTGTTCCATAGTAGTTTATTGAAACCAGCTGTAGCATCAATTATAAGACCAATACCAACAGCTCCCCCTAAACCTTTGATCATACAGGGTGAGGCACATTATGAAATCAAGAAAATCCTCAATTCTAGATTACACCGAGGGAGATTACAATACTTGGTGTTGTGGAAACATTACCCTGTATCAGATGCTACTTGGATTAAAAGTTGGGATGTACATGCAGATAGATTAGTTAACCAATTCCATGAGGAATTCCCTAACAAACCAAAGGATCCTCTTGGGGGGGAGGGGGTGAAGGGCATCGCATTAACCCCTGGTTGTGTTTGTTTATTATTTCTTTTAGGAGGTGAACTTCTCAAGGGGGGACGCCTGTCAGCTTTGGAAACCTTATTCAATGCTGCCACATAGCTTGAGAAAGTGGGAAGGGGGTGATTTCAATTAAGTAGCTCTAAGTAGACAAAATAGAATTCTTTTGTTAGTTCAAGGTCATGAAGTGTGGTGCAGGAACAAAAAGGAACTTACTTTGGGATTGGTTCATGTGATGTGATGATGAGGGAAAAGGGGATGGGTTGTAGGTTGGGACATTGTGGAAAGTTCCGGGGAATTTAGTTCCGAGATTTCACAGATGTGCCAGGTGCTATTCTAATAATATTCTTTTGAGATGATGCTTGTCTCGGAGTTACTGATTGGAATGGAGGTTTGCTGGAACGCTGACAGCTATCCCTTCACATGCAAGAGAGTAGCTTCCATTTCATTGAATCACTTTCACAGAAGGGACAATAATTTGAAATTTGATTTCAATATAAATAAAGCTCACATTTGATACACAGCAGTTCTGGAGTTCCTTCATAATTATTTTTATAATGTTAGAAGAAACCTAATTAATTTGAGTTTTGGTGTCTTTAGTTTAATTTTGGAATTTCTTGCCTAGGCATCAAGAGATTTAATAATGATAATTTCTTTATCTACCAATTGCAGTGTTGGTTTTATATCTTGACAATGTTTTATCACCCAAAATGTGCCTTAGATAGCTTCCAAACTCTTACAAATCTCAAGTAAAATCAAACCAACCGCTTTAAAGTTGATGACCTCTATAATTGCCACTGCTTTGAAAATGAAAACAAGAAATGCTAATCTTTATTTTGCTCTTTTATTAATATTCAGTTATTTGCATTTATAACTTTTTAGTTAACTATTCCTTTAATTGATTTTAGAAATGCTTATTTTTTAATTTGAACCTTTAAACCTTATATAATAATTATACAAAATGCTGGACCGAGACTATAACAATAAAAATTACAGCCTGGTGTATATTCCTTAGAAATAATTAAAGGTTACATAGCTGCTCATGCTTTCACATAATGCTTTTTAGTAATTTAGCAAAGATATAGACTAGTTTACCACTTATCACCAAAAGGAACAAACATAGAAACAAAATTGCAATTAAATGAGACTCTCTTAAAGAGGAACTGTTGAAAAACAGAAACTTGTATTTTTCTAGCACCTTCAAAATAATGTATCCCCTAACTGATTTTATTGGAAGTTGGATAGCAGTACAATAAGCTGACAAACTTGTGGTATTGTGTTAAATAAATATTCCAAATTCAGTGTTTTAAGCTTGAGTCATGAGTGTATATGAACCATGATCATGAGCTGTAGCAACAGTGTGTTGACTTGCAGGGTAGCCCCAGATCGAACACAATAAGGGGACAAATGGATTTTAGTTGTACTTATGAGATATAGGCTAAAATGTAGCAAAAAATTGGCATTATCTTTATTGCATGTGGCACAGAAATCTAGTAAACCAGTCTATATCTTTGATAAATTACTAAAAAGCATTACGTGAAAGCATAATGAGCAGCCGAAGTCATCACTAATGATTACAACATACGGAAAAAGAGAGTTAAAATGTATGAAGTGTAAATGATAAAATACATGATGTAATGAATGAAATAAAAAATAAATAGGCCATAGGCTTATGAATTAAGAGAGAGTGGAATGATATGGGTCATGAGCTTCTAAATGAAGTTTGAACTATTTCTTGAACCTGAAGAAATTAAACCAAATGAGAAGAATTACATGCGCATGGAGCAAAAATTAGTGTAAGAAATTAGTATTAGAGAGTTTGTATAAAAAGAGAATTGCAGAGAATTAAAGCAAGCAAAGAACTGTTGAGATTGAAACAATTAAAAATGCAGATTGATTTTGATTGAATAATAAAGTATCCTGAAAATAGGTAAAGAAGGCTAAACAAGGAGCCCCTAACAGGCTAAACGGAAATAAATAAATAGAGATGAAATAATTTGAGAGAAACCCAAAAGAAGGGAATGCTGGAAGAAGTATTTCAGATAAGTGTATTGAACAATAGTGCTATGCCAAAAAGGCAATTGAAATAAATAATATATGTGTTGGAGTCCAAGGAAAAAAAGATGAAAAGAAGTTTTAAATGCATTTAGATCATTGACAGCCAATGAGACTGATATTACTGTAGGAATATTAAAATATAGACATGGTTTTGTCTAACGTGATAAGAATGTGTTGGACCCAATGATTAGAAAAATGTTATTTTTCACCTATAGAAAAAGGGATAATAATATTAGATATGGTTGGGACATTATTCTGATCAAAAGATTACAAGATCTGAAATTGAGCAAAATTTGGGAAGTGCAACGTGACTTTATGCCAGGTAGATCAGATTTTTGTTGTTTGAAAATCAAAAACTATATGGTATTAACTTACTTACAATAAGAGCCATGGTGGAACAGTGGTTAGAATGCAGTACTGCAGGCTATTTCTGCTGATCAGCGGCTGCCAGCAGTTTGGCAGTTTGGGTCTCACTGGCTCAAGGCTGACTCAGCCTTCCATCTTTCCGAGGTCAGTAAAATGAGGAGCCAGATTATTGGGGGCAATATGCTGACTCTGTAAACTGCTTAGAGAGGGCTGTAAAGCACTGTGAAGTGTGGTATATAAGTCTAACTGCTAGTGCTACAAAGCTTATATACCTGTGATGGCGAACCTATGGCACGCGTGCCACAGATGGCACGCAAAACCATTTGTGTGGACATGCGAGCCCCAGCCAAACTTACCTACACTGCGCATGCGTGCACCTCCCAGCTGATTTTTGGCCTGTTTGAAGCTGTTTTTGCCTTCCCGGAGGCTTGAGGGAAGCCTCTGCAGCTTCGGGAGGCCGAAAAATGGGCCTTCCGGAAATACCAGAAGTGCGAAAATGGTCCTGTTTTCAGCCTCCCAAGGCTGCAGAGGCTTTCCTCGAGTCTCCGGGAGAGTGAAAACGGCCTCCCCCCGGCTCCTGAGGCCCTCTGGAGGCTGAAAACAGGCACTTCTGGTATTTCCGGAAGGCCCATTTTTTGGCCTCCCGAGGCTGCAGAGGCTTCTTTTGAGCCTCCAGGAGGGCCAAAAGGGCCAAATATCAGCTGGGAGGCACACGCATGCACAGTGCAGGGCAGCTAAGGGGCAGGGCAGGGGTGTTGCATGCACGGGGGTGGGTAGGGGGCATTGGACTGTGGGTACCAGCACATGCATGCTTTCGGCACACGACAACAAAAAGGTTTGCCATCACTGTTATATACCATTTTAATCACGAACTATTCTGAATGGCTGAATAGTGTTTAATTCAGAGAAAGCATATGATTCTGCGAGTAGGCTTTAATTATGAGCTGTTTTGAGGAAACATTAAAATTGCCTGCTGGATGAGAGGAATGGTGTAGATGGAAGTAAAATATTCATGAGAATGAATGAAAAGTTTAGCAGAGCTGTGGTGGCGCAGTGGTTAGAGTGCAGTACTGCAGACTACTTCTGCTGACTGCCGATTGCCAGCAGTTTGGCAATTCAAATCTCACCGGGCTCAAGGTTGATTCAGCATTCCATCCTTCCGAGATTGGTAAAATGAGGACCCAGATTGTTGGGGGCAATATGCTGACTCTGTAAAACCATTTAGAGAGGGATGTAAAGTATTGTGAAGCGGTATATAAGTCTAAGTGCTATTGCTAATGCTGTACTGCTAATTAGGAAGTAAACATTCGTTAAACATTTTTCCATAATGCTTATCTTAAAATAAGAAATGGAGGGGATAGGGAGGGTGAAAGTCCATGTATTTTTTGTATGTGCCTTGTTGACTAATTTACAGTGAATATTACATGGTACAATGCAGCGTGTAGCATGGATTTGAAAATTAATGTGTAAAAGACCAAGCTACTTGTATTTGATAGGAAAAATGAAGTGGATGTTGGAGATGACAGTCGTGTATGTAAGAAGTTGTACAGAAGTAAGTTGTGTTAAGTTTCAATGGATTAGTTAAATGTGGGTAATAAAAAAGAGAAGTGGTGGAAGCAAGGACATTGTTAAAATTAGAAAGCTATGGAGAGAAAAATGAAATGCATATTGCCCAAGACTCTCCATTAACAGAACATTATACAAACAAATATATTTTTCTATTTCCTTGAAATGGAGCACATGAAATGCACAGGTAATCCTCGACTTACAACAATTACAACAGCACTGGAAAAAGTGAGTTATGTGACCATTTTTCACATGACCATTGCAGCATTTCCATCGTCATGGGATCAAAATTCAGACGCTTGGCAACTGATTCAGATTTATGACAGTTGCAGTGTCCTGGGATCATGTGATCCCCTTTTGCAACCTTCTGACAAGCTAAGTCAATGGGGAACCCAGGCTCACTTAACTGTGTTACTAAATTAACAACTATGGTGGTTCATTTAACAACTGTGACAAGAAAAGTTGTAAAATGGGGCAAAACTCACTTAACAAATGTCTCATTTAGCAACAGAAATTTTGGGCTCAATTGAGGTCATAAGTCGAGGAATATAGAATGGAATGGAATAGAATAGAATAGAATAGAATAGAATAGAATAGAATAGAATAGAATAGAATTCTTGATTGGCCAAGTGTGATTGGACACACAAGGAATTTGTCTTGGTGCAAATGCTCTCAGTGTACATAAAAGAAAAGATACATTCATCAAGAGTCAAGAATCATAAGGTACAACACTTAATAATAGTCATAGGGTACAATAATCAATCAAATCATACTAGGAAACAGTCAATATAAATCGTAAGGATACAAGCGACAAAGTTACAGTCATACAGTCACAAGTGGGAGGGGGTGGGTGATAAAGAGTGATGAGAAGATTAACAGTAATAGTAGTGCAGACTTTATAAATAGTTGGACAGTGTTGAGGGAATTACTTGTTTAGCAGAATGATGGTGTTTGGGAAAAAAACTATTCTTGTGTCTAGTGGTTCTGGTGTGCAGTGCTCTATAGTCTCGTTTTGAGGGAAGGAGTTGAAACAGTTTATGTCAGGGATGTGAGGGGTCTGTGAATATTTTTACAGCCCTCTTTTTGACTTGTGCAATATACAGGTCCTTGATTGAAGGCAGGTTGGTAGTAATTTTTTTTTTGCAGTCCTAATTACTCTCTGAAGTCTGTGTCTGTCTTCTTGAGTTGCAGAACCAGATAACAGATAATCAGAGTTATAGGTCATCTAGTCCAACCCCCCCCCAGTCAAGCGGGAGACCCTACACCATTTCTGACAAATGGCAGTCCAATCTCTTCTTGAAGGTCTCATTTAGCAACAGAAATTTTGGGCTCAATTGAGGTCATAAGTCGAGGAGAATAGAATAGAATAGAATAGAATAGAATAGAATAGAATAGAATAGAATAGAATAGAATAGAATTCTTTATTGGCCAAGTGTGATTGGACACACAAGGAATTTATCTTGGGTGCAAATGCTCTCAGTGTACATAAAAGAAAAGATATATTCGTCAAGACTCAAGAATCATCAGGTACAACACTAATGATCATCATAGGGTACAATAAGCAATCAAATCATACTAGGAAACAGTCAATATAAATTGTAAGGATACATGTGGCAAAGTTACAGTCATACAGTCACAAGTGGGAGGGGATGGGTGATAAGGAGTGAAGAGAATCTTATCTATTCCCAAATGCTGAAAGTACTGCCATAGAAGCTTGAGAACCAAAGATAAAGCATACACACAATACCAAGACTGCAACTTTCTGAAAAAAGGAGTTTAATGGTCAGATGTAAGGAAGATGTATGCATTCTATAGGCCAGTCCTTCAGAGCCGAAGGAACCAAACCAAATCTACAGTGAAAGAAGGAATCAACTATGAACTTAGAGTGGGGAACTTCCACTGGCTCCTAGAAAGCTTGGTTCTATGGTTGAGTTTTTGCAGAATTACTTTAATCACTCATTTCTACCCAGTTCCTATAATTTGCTGTTAGTTTTTAATTTGAAAGTTAATTCAAATACTCAACTGTATTTTTTGTATTTAAGAGTAATGTTAAAATATTTCATTGTAGGGTGGAATAGTTAATTGGAATCGTTTCTTTCCTCCTTTACGTCATCGACCTAATGCAAATTATTTGGATAATCACCCAACTGTGCAGGAAGCACCGCCTCCGGCTGAAGTTTCTGAAGAACAGGTAACATCTGCTTTTTATGAGAAGAAAACCACAGTATTCCAGACTCATGATTCTGCTAAGCTGAAGCACATTTAACTGTTTTCCATGCTTACTGCTCAATAGTATAATATATGAGTAATCACATATGGTTTAATCACATGACAACCCTTCACTAAATATAGGGAAGCAATCATGCACGTTATACAACATGAACTATTCCAATGTATGCCTAGCACCCACATTAAGAATACATTTGAACTGCCAGATAATGTATCATCAACTTGTGCGCTATATTTTCAGGTGCTGGAATAGTATCTTCTTTAAATGTTCCATCTACTTTGTACATTCAGAAATAGGAATGTTCAGTTAGAGCAGGGGTCCCCAAACTTAGCAACTTCAAGACTTGTGGACTTGTGGAATTCTGGGATTTGAAGTCCACAAGTCTTAAAGTTGCCAAGTTTAGAGACCTCTGAGTTAGAGCTTTTTTTTGTTCAAAAAAAGTTTTTTTTACCTGCTTTCAAGACCTTGTGTTGAAAGGAAAATTAATTGTGTGCTTAATACACAGAGAATTGTGAAAGCATCACATAGATGCTACATTTACACATATTTACCCTACTACAGGTAGTCCTTGATTTACAGCAGTTCGCTTAGTGACCATTTGAAGTTACAACGGCACTAAAAAGTGACATATGACCATTTTTCACACTTACGACCATTGTAACATCCCCAGGGTCACATGATTTACTTTCGGATGCTTGACTCACGTTTCTGACGGTTGCAGTGCCCCCAGGGTCATGTCCCTTTTGCAACCTTCTAACAAGCAAAGTCGATGCGGAAACCAGATTCACTTAACAACCATGTTACTAATTTAACAACTGCAGTGGTTCACTTAACAAATAATGGCAAGGAAAGTCGTAAAACAGAACAAAACTCACTTAACAAATTTCTCACTTGGCAACATAAATTTTGAGCTCAGTTGTGGTGGTGAGCTGAGAACTATCTATCTATCTATCTATCTATCTATCTATCTATCTATCTATCTATCTATCTATCCATCCATCCATCCAGTTGTTAAAAAAAGGATAGTAACATCAAAGTATGTGAGGTATTTAAGGGTTTTATTTAAGTTTGGTTGCTTATTTTATTATTATTATGATTATACACAGTCTACCAAAGTATATGGGTACGTTTTTCTTTAAATGCATGATACTCTAGCACAGGGGTCTCCAACCTTGGCAACTTTAAGCCCGGAGGACTTCAACTCCCAGAATTCCCCAGCCCAGCTTTGCTGGCTGGGGAATTCTGGGAGTTGAAGTCCTCCAGGCTTAAAGTTGCCAAGGTTGGAGACCCCTGCTCTAGCAGACCCAATGCAGAGAGGAAAGTGGGGGAAGGAAAGAGGAAAAAAAAACAAGCAAACTACATTTCCATTCTTTCATACAATTATACAATGAAGTTTTTCATTTGAAACTGGGGAGAGAGTCAGGTGTCCCTTGGCGTTAGCTGGGACACTGGAGGGATCCTTATTGTTTTGATTCTCGGGGTTTATTCAGCTGGAAGCCTCTGGTAGAGCTTGAACACAAAGCCCTGGGACATGAACCCACTAAAAACGGAGAAGCAGTCTGGCTGTTAGTCTGGCCAGATGAACTGGCTCAGGGGCTTCCCTGTCTTACTGATCTCTCTGATTCATTATTGAAATTGGAGAAAATGAAACTTGAGGACAGTAAGAAATACCGGTCATTTTCTGTTCTATAAAACTTCTTTTAAGACAAGACTCATATTGTCTTTCTGGAAATTTTGAATCATTTAGAAATACATTTTCTGTTTGAGAATTATCCATTCATTTATCACGAAATGACAAAATAGAGAGGAAAAAACTGTTCTACAATAACAAAATAATAAAGCGTTTAATGGGAATTGGAACTCTGTATGTTAAAAAAAAAAGTTTTAGAAGATGTTATAAAGGTCTAATAAAAGCTCTTAACAAAAATTTGAAATAAAGTGTTATTAAATATAAAAAAATCTTATAGAAGGTGATTATATATTTAAATAATCACAGATGTGGCCGTTCTGGGATTTTCCAGTTAAAAATTTCCAAACAACCTTTAGAGAACACGGCCCTACTTTATTTTTTTAACAATAAAACAAGTTGAGTAACATCAGGAAACCAGCTGCAAGATTTTCATATTGTCATTCTGGGAAACAAAGTGACTGTAGCTGCTCACAAACTTAATATTTAAACGTGTTTTCCTCAAATCCCCACCATGGATTTGGTCGGTAAGGGGAAGCTGAGCCAAGCCAAGAATTCAGAGATAATTTCAATATTCATGTTGTGATTGGTAGGTTGTTAAGATTTGGGGCAGTATGTCCAATAGCACTGAACTATCTGGGGCGGGGGGAAGTAAAAGGAGATCTGTTTTGCTTCATTCCACCTCATAAACTTGGGGAAAGGAATGGTAGGAAGAGCAGAATACAGGATGGCTCCAACATTTGCTCTTTCCTTCTTTATTGATTTGGTTTGGTTCCCTCTTTTTCTTTCAAGTGGTCAGAATGGAGTAAGATAGACTGACCTGAAAGGGAACGAGTACAGTAGCCCAGTCTCAATGAGACCAAGGTTAAGATAGACTTGATCAGGATCTTCTCACTCCTAAGGAAATAAGCTTAATGCTACACCACACTGACTCTTTGGGGTTCTTTTGTTTTTACAATGCAGAATAGGCTGACTGGGTGGGGGCTGTTCATAGCACCCCTGTCCAGCCAACCCAGCTGTTATTAGGTTGAATAGCATGGATGGCTTCCCCATGCAATTAATTCTGATTTTGTGAGTTCCTCTGTCTTTTTTTCCCCTTTTCATTTTTCATTTCCTCTCCTTCTGTATACATTGGCAATTATAGAAAAACATTCAGTAATCTTTGTTTTCTGATTCCTTTTATACATATCCAAAAGTATCCAGGCTGCTTAAGCAAACTGGAAAAAAATTATGCAGTTGCCTAAAACCGAACACATGCCCTGTTTATGACTCTGATATCATATGATAGTTGTCTTGTGCTAAGCTTGGAAATTTTAAAGGGATTTCCCCAAGTTTCAGGATTTTTAATAGCTGTGTTCTCAAAGCAAATTCAGTTACTGTATTGTTTTATCGTTATACCCAGATAATGTTTATTAATATCTCCATATGGAAGCCTGATTGTCACTCCTTGCTATATCTTGGTACATTCTTGAAAACTGTGACTTGAATTTTCACATTACGCTGACAGGCAGTCTTAACATCATTGTAGTTTCCTTTTTCCTGTACTGGTGACATAGAGAAGCCTCAGAACTGTAACTCCCCTTACAAACCAACCTCTAGAAAAGGGGTCATTATATGAGTTGCATGTGGGTCCTTCCCATAAAACATACATCTTTTTTATTGCTCTAAGCAAGAAAGGATATTACTGCTCCTATGATAAGTAGATAACACAACTATTAAGTCTAGTTTCTTAACATGAGAAGCAGTGCTGATACAGGAGATGGTACTGTCAGCAGAGCAGTTCATCAACCTAAAATGGAGGTAGTCTCATAAATTCCTTTGCTGCTTGATAAACTAAATAATTGAATTAATTTTAATATATTTCATTACAAGAAAAAATAATCAATCCCACCAGCTATGTTATAGCTATATTTCACCTGTCCACAACCAGTTCTTCAACGCATGCTGCTATGTTGGCTGTTGGGTATGAATTTTACTATTTTCTCTTATTTCTCCATAGGTTGCAAGGCTCATGGAAATGGGATTTTCTCGAGTAGATGCTTTGGAAGCGTTGAGAGCTTCTAATAATGACCTTAATGTAGCCACCAATTTTCTGCTGCAGCACTGATGAATTGAATATCTGCAGGGAAGAACTTAAGTTGACACGTGTCAAGTGCTTTCCAGAGGACTGTAAACAACTGCAGGGTAGACACTTGAATGTTTAAATCAAGAAAAAGAAGCTGCCTCTTCACATGCAATATATTACTGCAGAAAAGATGGCTGGCACTGGAAATATCTTTCCCTTTGAATGGAGCGTACTAGCCAGGTTGCACTGGAAAAGTGTTTGCAATCATAAACATATGTTATATATCAATATTTATTTTGCAAAATCGGGTCTATGTCTTGCCCCCACTCCCAAAATCAGCATTACACGTTTGATCATTTCTGATAACAAAGAAAAAAGCAAGTTTTTTTTCTTAAAACAACTCCGTTTACTCCCCTCCCGCCCCGAGAAAATATTTTGTTTACATATAACCAACAAAGCAGCATTTTATTTTCTTAATTTTTTTTTAAATATTACATGTCATTCATCTGCTTTATCAATGCTTCAAGAAATGTGCAAAATTCCTTGGCCGTGTAATTTCAATAAAGGGAGAAAGGACTGAAAACTTGTATTCGGAAGATTCTATTCATTTATTTTTTTTTAAGGGTTGGGGAGAGCATGCAAAACATGGTTTCTGGAATATTTTTTAACCCCAGTACCATCAGTGTTTATGTATGGCCTGTGGAGCATCTGCTCTGCCTTAGTTCATGTGACCGGGAGGGAAACGGGAATAAAAGAGTTAAGAGCAAAGAAGCAGATAGAAACTTTCTAGGCTGGTATCCAACTCCTTCTCTTACAAGGATGCATTGGGACAATCTGCCTAGCCCTCTCCAACCAATATTTGAACTCTGTCTAACTTTGGTCGGCCTCCCTGCCTTGAACAAGAAGTTTCCTAAGATCCCTTCCAGCACTATAATTCCCCATAGCAAAATTGGTTATGCTCCATTCGGTTTTGGAGAACTTTCTCACTGACAAGTCAATAGGTAGATAGGTAGACTCCTGAGCTCCTTTATGTGCATGTAGTCCTCAACTTACACTTAGTTCATTTAGTGACCGTCCAAAGCAGTGGTGGAATTCAAATATTTTTACCGTTGGTTTGGTGGGCGTGGCTTGGTGGGCACACTTTGCACGCATACACACACTTTGCGTGTGCGCGCACGCCAAATGCGCACTTTGCGCAGGCGTAGAGGCGTTTGCACAGGCGCAGAGGCGTTCTAACTCACCTCCTGCAAGCCTGCACGATCCCGGTTGCTTCAGCAGCTGCTGCGCAGCACTCTTCTATGCCGCGCAAAGCAGCTGCACTTCAAATTCAGAGGATAAAGGTGAGTATGCGAGCCCAGGCGGGCGGGCGGGCGGGTTGGCCCAACAGCAGAGCGGTAGAAAGAACCGGTTCGATCCCTGCTGCTCATTGCTGCTATCGGCTCAACAGAACCAGGTCGAACCGGTAGTATACCGCCACTGGTCCAAAGTTAGAACAGCACTGAAAAAAAATGGCTTATGGCCGTTTTTCACACTTTCGACCCTGTGATCATGTGATCACAATTCTGATGCTTGGCAACTGACTCAGATTTACGGCCATTGCTGTGTCCCAGGGTCATGTGATCACTTTCTGCAACCTTCTGACAAGCAGTGGGGAAGCCAGATTCACTTAACAACCAGGTTACTAGCTTATCAACTGCAGTCCTTCACTTAACAACTGTGGCAAGAAAGGTCGTAAAATGGGGCAAAACTCACTTCAGGTTTCACTGGACAACAGAAATTGTGGTCGTACGTCGAGGACTACCTGCAGTTTCTTACCAACATAGGACAGAATAAAAAAGGAATGGAGAACGAAAACTGAGAAATATAAAGGGAAAAGCAGGAAAAGTGTACTTTTAAATGGAAGGAAAAGAAAGGATAGAAAGATCTGAACCCCATTCGTATAAAGAGAGGCTAAAGACCTCAGGAATGTTTTGCTGAAGGGAAATGTGACAGGGCTACAAATCTTTGAAATGATGCCACTGTGCTCTACACTAGTTGCAGTTTCTGAGTAATCCTTAGGGGGAATTGTATATAAAGCATGTTTCAGAAGACCAACTGGATGGGAATGAGGGCATGGGCTGTTGTAACTTGGTCCTCCTGCATTGCAAGATTACATTTGGTGCATCAGGTAGCAGAGAGCCTTCCCATTGCAACTTCTGCCTATTCTAGGGCTCAGCAACCTGTGGCTCTGGAGCCACATGTGGCTCTCTCATCCCTCCGCTGTGGCTCCCTGTTGCTGGTTGGCTCCACAATTGACGGAGCTTTTGTAGAGGAAAAAGGATGCTGTGTTAGGAGGAGACTCTATGTTGGGGGAACCACCAAAGAGTCTGGTCGGCTCTTTGAGTGTTTAAGGTTGCTGACCCCTGACCTATCAGGAGCCATGAATCCAGAAGGACCCATAAATCGTGAACCTGTCTTTCATGGGTAGTGGTTGCTTATCCAGAAGTAACACTGGTGTCTACAGAAAACCTCCTATCCAAATCAGTCACTGAGGGTGTTGAGAGTACCTCGCTGACAGTCTGGGCTGGCAGTATAGTTGGGTAATGTTAGTGTAGAGATAATACTGCTGTACCCAAAGCCTTTGCATAACTTTTCCCAGTAGTTTCCTACAACCTTTAGAGAGTAGGAGAGAGGACCAACCCCTATAGAATCTGACATTGCAGAGACCACTACAATTCCCCCCCTTCCCAGTAGTGGGATTCATTTTTTTTTACTACTGATTCTGTGGGCGTGGCTTAGTGGGCATGGCATGGCTTGGTGGGTGTGGTTTGGTGGGTGTGGCAGGAGAAGAATAAAATGGTAAAATGGTAAAATCTCCATTCCCACACCACTCCACAGAAAGGATACTGCAAAATCTCCATTCTCTCCCCGCCCTACTAACCTGCTTTCCAGCTCCATTTTCTTATGTAGGGCAACAAAAGAAGACCCAGCCAATCAGCTGGGACTCGGGTGGCAGAGGATAGGGGTGGGGCCAGTCAGAGGAAGTATTTGCTGGTTCTCCAAACTACTCAAATTTTCTGCTACCGGTTCCCCAGAACTGGTCAGAACCTGAATACCACCTCTGCCCCTTCCTCCAGCATAGACTAAAACCACCCAGTGAGGAAGGAGTAGTTTATATTGTAAAACAGTATTGGAAAGTCTTTTATTTCATTTATTTTCTTTTCAGAGTAGGTTTTTAATCAGTTTCTCTGAACAGAAATGTCTATTTCTTGTTAATAAACTCAGATGTACGTGTCACAGTTAAAACCAGAATATGTAAAAAAATATTTCTATAGAATGAGAACTGTAAAAACAACTAAGCCAAAGAACCCTTTCATACCATTTTTTTCAGATAATTTTTCTTTTGTGTTTTTTTCAGATGCTTTGGTTGATAGAACCTTTCTATTGTTCAGATTTTGTCTTGATAACCTTTCAGATTCTACTACATAGAATCAGCCTACTACATAGTCTATCCTAAAGATAAGGCGTGTAATTTCTGAATCATACTTTAAGCATGCTTTCTCACAGTAAAGTTTATACTAAAAGTAAGATCGCTGAGAGAATGAGAACAAAAGAATGAATTTTACAAAATCCCCATCAAGAAGGTTACAGGAAAACAGCTTTTGTAAAATGAAGGATCAGCTGAATATAACTGAATAATTTCTGAATAATCAGCTATGAATAATCTTTAAGACATCGTCGAGCCCACCAGCTACATATTTTGAGGGCACGGCTTTAAATACTGCTGGTCTTCTGTTGACTTCCATAGCAGGAACTTTCACTCTAGGTTAGGAGAAAGGCTCATAAATCTGTTGGTGTGGGGTTTTTTTTTGTCCTTATCTTTGTTCATTCTTTCTATTTTTACAAACTTTAGGTGTTGCCAGATTTTGTTTGGATTTTTAATTGGTGCTTCTGCTGTTTATCCTTTGGGACAATCCTCTTTTCCATCTACCCCATTTCATGGTTGGTGTTTGAGACACAGATTGTTTCATCAGAAATTCTTGGCGGTTGCTGTTACTGATATCACTGAATTTAGATTTTTTTTTCTAATTTGTATATACTTTTTCTTTTCCTTTCCTTGACTGTATAACACCCAATTAAGGTCTCACCACAAGCTGTTTTCAGCACTCACACAAATTCTCACCCAAGCCATTTGCAGACTGCTGTTGGACACACAGACGATTTGTTCTACAGTAGTTACAATTAAGACGTTATTTGGAATTAGTTTGAGATTTCTGTTGATAACAGAAACTTCCAATCTCTTTGATTCTGTTAGATGTGCTGATTGGCACTAAAAAAAAGTCTAGGAAGTACCTAGAAACATCTAGATCAGACCAAACTTTAAATGTTAATTGTAGTTAGAACATTATTTTTCATGGTTTTTTTTTCATTGCAGGAGGTATAGGACTAAAGAACAAACAGAAAATAGCAAAAAGAAAAATGGAAAACTGATCATTTATAAAATGGTTACTGACTGAAATATAATTTGAGTAATAGTAATTTTTACTGACTTTAGACATCATATGTGCATTTCCAAAAATAATATCCACAAGTTTCTTTCATATGTACTTAATATATAGTACATATACATCATAATATATTGTAGCTGAACAGAGGTGAAATTAAGCTTGCTTTCTTGTGTTAGACAAATTTCATAGGGTTCAATCTTGACATTGTTAGTGAATTAGATCAATTAGACCAATTATGGTTCTCCATACTCAGTGGAAACCACAGCTTTAGCACTGTGTATACTTGTATTACACATTTGCTGCACACACTACTGTAAATCACATCCGCATGCAACTGCCATCATATCTTTGCCTTTTTGTCATGCTTTTGATTTAGTGAAACACTAAAGAAGATCTCACTTCAGTAGAGTTTGTATTCGGTTTATACAAACACTTGTATAAAAGCAATTTGTAGGGTTTTCAGGGACTTCCAAGACAAGGAAGTCCTTCACAGATGAAGACATGAACTAAATACAGTAAAAAAAATTAAGTTGGGTGAGATGAAAAAAAATCCCTATTGAGATTCCCCCCCCCGCTTTATTTTGTACATTTCAAGATAGAGTACATGTTTTCCCACACAACCACCACCCTAAGAGGTGGGGATGGGCTGAGAGAAAGTGGCAGACGAAGTCCGAAGGTAGCTTTCATGCCTGAAAGAGAGCAGGAGGTCCTAGTCTCCAGACTTAAGTGCTGCACCCAATCGGTTCTCATCTATGAGGGTTATAAAGTACTTTTACTTCAAGATTCCTTCAAGCCAACTGCAACTTTGAGGTAACATTTTGGTTATTTTTATTTGGCTATAAAAGCAATAGCATTCCCTCAGAGACTGAAATGGAAAGAAGAAGAATACAGGTAGTCCTCAACTTAATTGAGCCAAAATGTATGTTGCTAAGTGAGAAGTTTGTTAAGTGATTTTTTTTCCCCTCAGTTTATGACATTTTTTTGGCCACATTTTACAAAATTTCGTGCCTCATTTATTAAGTGAATCACTGCAGTTGTTAAATTAGTAATATGGTTAAGTTAATCTGTTTTCCCCACTGACTGCTTGCTGGAAGGCCACAAAAAGGGATCACATGACCACGGGACACTGTAACCATCATAAATGTGAGTCAGTTGTCAAGCCTCCGAGTGTAAATTGTGTAACCATGGGGATGGTGCAATGGTCATAAGTGTGAAAAATGGTCATAAGTGTTGTGGTTAGCTGGCAGCAGGTGTGGATGGCTAAGGAGAGTGAGGACTCAGATGAGGGGCCAGGACCATTAGGGAGTGGACTGCTGCCTTCAGAGATTGTGGGGGCTGGCAGCAGTGATGAGGAGGTTCCCGAGGAGCTTATGCCAAGTGCACATGCGCACAGGATTGCTCGTAGGAAAGAACAATTGCAGCAGCATGGGAGACTCAGGAGTAAGGCTGCAAGGTAATTGCCCCTCCTTCAAGAAGATAAAAGCCAGCTGTGAAACGAACTTTCTTTGCAGAAGGCAAAGACCTTTTGAAACTCCAGCCTCATGGACATTCCAGTATCCTGAGTTTGTATTTGAAGTTTCTTATTTTACAAATTATTTCTTGTCTGTTATCTTTTGGCAAGTCTCACACAGTTTGGCAAGGTTTGTGCTTGTCACAGCTAATTATTTTGTAAAAGCATCACAAGGTTTCTGTTCTTTTTGAATTGTGTTTGATTTGTTGGAAAAAGGCGTGGGTCAGAACAATAAGTCACTTCTTTTTAGTGCCACTGTAACTTCGAACAGTTGCTAAATGAACTATTGTAAGTTGAGGACTACCTGTATTGGCTTGTATGAGAGAAATGTTTTAAATATAGAGAAACAAAGCTCAATAAAGATGTTATGTTAATCCTGAACGGAATTAAAAACCTCAGGTTATGCTGGAGGCTTTTCTTTTCAAAGATAAAGATGCCCGCATTCAGGTAGCACAGCTGACTGTTGCATGCTTCATAAACAAAGAAGATTATCTTCAAAAAAACAGTAGGACGAATTATACCCTTTTTTCTGTTGTTTAGCTGTGTCAGGAATGTTTCTCCTACGTGAAACTAAAAAACAGATTACGATACTGGAAAATCCTACTGATAAATTGCTCTCTGTAGCAGAAAGTGCTCCTGTGTGTGCACAAAAAGCTAACCTGCGCCCTCTGCAGGCCGTCCTTGTCCAGATCGCATTCGGTTGGTAGTTATTTATGTTGCACTTTGCTTTGTGCTCATACGACAGAACTATATAACCTGGAACCTAATTGGGAGGAAGATAAACTCCAAAACCCTTCCAACTGGATCCTCTTTGCCTGCTCCAATGCTTTCTTCTTGCATAAGTCCCATTTAGGAGTGCTGTTCCCTTGTTGATCAAAGCAGGAACAACTGGTAGGAATTCAACCTTGTGTATACCCACCAGGTCAAGCATTTTCAGAGTTGTTGAATTCAGGCCTCCTGGGAATATGCTTGTACGTGTTTGAACAGAATGGAATTCTACATTTGGAGGTTGGCAAGGTTTCCTTTGGTTGTCAGGATCCAGTTAAATTGTTAGTGAGAGACGGGATTCAGGCTACATGGGGAAATTCCCAATAACATGTGAGTCATAAGCAAGAAGAAATAACAGGCTATATACAGGGATCTCTTGGAGAGCCAATCCTATTTTGAGTCAAAGCTTATAGCTTGAATTTGGCTATGAAGTTTTGGGAGATCTCTAGGTTGGGCTACTATACTGTGGAAAAGGAAAGGGCATAAACTCCATCTAGAGTCTCATTTATCTCAACTATAATTTTTCTGATTTACTGTTATTTAGTTAGGTTTATGTACCACTCATCTCTTAGGACGGCAGTCCCCAATCTTTGCGGCTTAGTGACCCAGAGGTGGTGGGGGATAAGAGAACCGGGTTGCGTGCGTGACGGGCCTGTGCACGCAACTCAACGTGCATGAGCGTTGGGCCGGGGTGTACATGCATGTGCCTGCAACTTGACTTGAGCAAATTGAGCTGCATGCTGGCTTGCCACTCACACAAGTCAAGCTGTGCATGTGCCAGCTCACCACTCACAGGGCCCAGTTCCAAACAGGCCACAGGCCAGAGTGGCCCGTGGTCAAGAGGTTGGGGACCCTGTTCTATGAGATTGAGAGAATCCCCACTGTTGCTATTAACTGAAAGCAACACAAAGTTACATCATATAACCCATCCCCAGTATTTTTCCAAAAGCAATACGGTCAAAAGTATTTTATGAGGGTTAGTACTAGGAAACAGGAAACATAAGCAAACCTCTGTCATTATTAGTATCAGTTTTATACACATAACCATTGAATTATACTCTTAAAGAAATACAAGCAATTTATGTGTGTGCAGAATTACAGCCCATGCAGTATCCCCCATTCCCTCATTCCCTTACTCCCTCTCCTAACTGATAGCAGTCATTTACCTACCTGCTGGGAAAGGAAGGAGAAAGGGGTTGGAAAGGGATTCACTCATCAGACCAAAGCAGTGAGTAAAATAGTAGTAATCCCAACATATTCCAAACTCAAGGGTGTCTCAGATGATACTTCTCACATCTTAACTGTCTCTGCCTCTGGCCAAAATCCTTCCAAACTACCTAAGACCAAATTTAATTTACGAACAAATAGGCAGTATATGTTTGGTTTACTTCTGATTCTTCCAGGATGATATGTGAGAAGTTTAGACACAAAAGAGAACAGTGGCAAATTTTGTAAGCAAGTGTTTCCACATCTTCAGTGAAGTCTGCACAAGCCCAAGACACTTACGGGACCACCTGCCCTCTCAAACACCCCAACCCAGAATCTTAAGGCCAACCGATAGGTTGACCCTGATGGAAACCACCATGGAAGTATTGACCATTATGGGTGTTTTTTTATGTTAGGGCCATAAAGGTCACCAGACATGGGGGTGGGTGGGAACCCCTTATACAAATTTTGGATGCATAAACTTCCAAGTCTCTTAATGGTATTGTGTTAATTTTGTATCTAACCTGCTTTTCATGTATTTAGGATTTTTCTTTTGCTCTATTGTTGTAAAGGATGTGATCTGTACATAAACATTCTAAATATAAATTCTGAATAGAGGCTGTCACACTTTTTATACCTGCATCTCACATCAAGCCTGATGCCAGTAGAGTTTGTATTACTCAATTCCTGTCCTGATATCAGAACTTGCCATTTTAATTTTCTACATCCCCTGAGCTGTTACAATTTCAGAAACATCGTGCAAAGTCAAAATGAGCTCTTGTCTCATATTGCCAATTTCACCATGGGACAGATCCGAACAGGAGCTCAACCAGTTAGAGACTGGGCCAAATTTAACCTTATAGAGATTAGCAGATGGAATATATAATCCTAGATCACAGTGAAATGGCAGAAGGGAGAAAGCAACTTCTGATTCAGATGTGAAAACTAGGTGCAAAATGAATATTCAACATAAAGGATTTAAAATTAAGATTTGCTTCATTTTCCCGCCTTAATGATTTATATTAATGTTACTGTGCAGGAGATGAAGATGAAATTCTTGGAAAAACTACCATATATTTATTCTATTCTCATTAATTGAGCAAATTCCCCACCACCCAGAGAATAGATTCAGTAATGCCTTGGACAATTTCTCAGAATATGAATTATAGAAATCAAGGAAAATACCATCTGTTCATAGTAACTTTTTATAATAGTCTAAGTTGCCTGAAATGATGTAGCTGAGAGCTAAATCAAGGCAACCAGCCAGTAGCTGGAGAAGGGAGGGGATTTGCATCTGTTCTAAATAAGCTGAAAAGTATGACTGTTATCCGTGCTAACCTTTTACCAATGTTCAGCAGCGTCTCTTTGAAAACAATGCCTGTATTGTTACAGTGAATGCTTCAATAATTCTTGCATATAATTTTTAATGGGTAAATGACATGTTGTTGCATCCCCATCACAGGTAACATAAAGGTAGTACTCACATGATGACTACTTTTGCTTAACAGCCATTTAAAGTCTACTCATGGCTCGATTTCGGAGTTCTGATGGTGCAACACTCTCCCCTGCACAATGATATGATTACATTTTGGGCACTTGGCAAGAGGCTCACCTAAACAGCCATTTGTAACATCCCACAGTTACCTGGCCACGATTTTCAAATGTTTTTGCTGGTTTTTAGCATTTACTTCCAGTTTCTGGCAAAAAAATGCCTATTGGAATGGTAAGAGGCCTTTTCTCTCTTGCTAACAATCGGCTGATTTTGCTGCTAAAGCTGGTTTTCTGGCAGTGCTGCTTCCTGGATTTGAATGGGAGCATTTTGACAACTTTGGACAGCCATAGATCACCTAGGAAGGGAAGTCTTGAAGATTCCACTTATTTTTGGGAGAAGTTGGAAAGTCATTGGCATTCATCTTTTTTTTTTTTTTGGACATTTTGGTTTTTTAAGCATGCTTGGGCTTTAACTTCACTTTTTGAACTTTTACTTTCTCTTTTTATTTTTAGATTGGCTGACTAAATGCTGATTTATTTCAACATCCTGTTGGACTCTAGCTGTTTTTTTTTTCCTTTTCATTTATGCTGTTGTTCTAAATAATGTTTGTTTTCCCATATGTAAACATGGCATGTTCTTGGATGATGAAGTGCTTTCATTTGATTTACATTAATATTGGACTCTCACTACAGGGTTTTTGCATTTTTTAAAATTTGCAAAATACTTGGAGTTTACTGCTTTTTAATTTTTCTTCGAATCTTGAATAGAAATATCCAGAAAGTATCTTTCCTGAATCCTTCTGCTTCAGCATTCTTTGTTCTTTGGTTAAGTTCACAGAGTAACAATGTATCAGATTGCAGACAAGTAAGAGTGCCTGAAATCTGAGAAAAGATCTTTTGGTAACATGCAACCTTTAGCTGTAAGTTTAAAAAATATATATGATGAGATGATAATGGTTGTAGAAAATATTCAGAGGCACGTAGCTTTGAATAAATTAGATTCACAAAAGGAATTTGATTTGAAAACTGTAGATCAAAGATATATGGACTGTGCAGATGGAGAACCAACTGAGCTGATTCCATGCATTTTTCTGAACTTCAGTCCTGCATATTTTACAATAGGAGAAACTTGAGTGAATCAGGACGTGACAACAATTTTTTTTTTAAGGAGGCAGATTGGGGAATGAATTTACTACACTTAATTGGAAACACTTCTATCTGGACTTTGTTGGAAAGATAAACTAATTGTAAAGGTTTAATTTATAATATTTAACTAGACAATAACTGATAAGAGGCATGAAGAAACAAACATTGATATTTGATCCAGGGTGAATGACTTAAAAATTTTGGGATGATTTGAGATACATAAGTGGGATATACTTTCTCCAAGTTGATTATAAAAGACTTTAACAGAGGGTTTTGAAAATTTAATTTTCTCCTTTTTATTATTATTACTCTTCTTGTTAACTATGTTGTCATTAATATAGCGTATAGATGACAGGTCAATAATTTGCAAATAGATTTACTAGTTTAAAAAATTGGGAAGGGCTGTTTGGCAGGGAATGAGAACCAATATTGTAGTACTGTAATGTATTAATCCGTATTCAGTTAGGGGGATAATATGTGTATATGTACTGGGTTTTTTTCTTTTTAATGTACTTTTGTACATTACAAAATGTACAAAATGTCTTGCTTGTTTTATATTTTTTTCTTTGTTCTTGTTTTCAGGTTGGGTTGTGGTTTTTTTTTTTGAGTTTTGTATTTTAAACTCTTTTTCAAATAAAATAAAAATGCCTGGATAAAATGGACTTGCTTAAGGATTGCTGTGTTCACTTAACAAATGCTGCAAAAAAGGCCATAAAATCAGATGCTGAACGATGGTGAGCTGCTTGACTATCACAACAACTTACAATCATAGTTCCAGGTCCAGTGACAGTTGTTAGTTGATTTATAAAATAGTGTAGTGATTTACAAAATAGTGGTAACATTAACCCAATAAGCTAAGCCAACACCAAGCAATTTATAGTATGGCTTAGCACAATTCTATTTATTTGTTATTTGAAATGTGTGTTTTTTATCTGTTAATGTCCAACAGCTTGAGCCAGTTTTTGTGAAGTTCTCCTTCAGTTTGATCTGCAGAACACCACAGAGAGAGAACATCCCTATGCAAAGGCAACCACACATTAAAAACCAGAGTTTCAATTGCACCACTACATCACCATTCTGACTTTTTAAACCACAGCTTGTGGACACCCTGATTCAAAGTTACTTTCAGACATTGCATAACCCCCGGCAGCATTTCAGAAACTCTATATAAAAATCCTTGCACTCATCAAGCTAATTTGTCAGCTGTCCCAGAACTGCACACTGTGGTTCTGTTTATCAATAAATGGACCTTCTTTCCAATCAGCCTCCATTTTATTTCCAGCGCCTTTCTCCCAGCTTGGAACTGAACCAGATGGATTTTTCTTCCAAAAGCTGGGACCAGCAGCTTAGTCACTAAGCAATGTGATCATAAAGTGAAAAAATCACGTGACTGCAGCAACTTACAACAGCAATTCAGGCAGTTTTGCTTGCAGTTATTAAGCAAATTGCATGTAGTTAAGTACATCATGTGACTGTGATTTTAGACTTTCTGCTGGCTTCCACATAGACTGTGCTTGTAGGAAACTGGCTGTGAAGGTTTCAAAATCGGATCATATGACTGAGGGGATGCTGCAACACAACTTCAACGAGTAACTACAAATCTTCTTGTTCCACACTGTCATAACTTTGAACAGTTGTTGGGCTAATGATCAATAAGCGAGAACTACTATGTTATATATAGTCTCTCTGGCTCTTGGGAATGTCCTTATTTATATTAATTTGTGCTTTTATTGGTTCGTATGGTTTCTGACCAAAATAATGATGTATAGATAGTCCTCGACTTACAACAGTTCCTTTAGTGACCTTTTGACATTACAATGGCACTGAAAAAAGTGACTTATGACCATTTTTCACACTTATAACCATTGCAGCATCCCCATGGTCATGTGATTTACATTCAGATGCTCAAAGTTATGATGCTTCCACTGTCCCAGGGTCATGTGAACATATTTTACAATCTTCTGACAAGCAAAGTCAATGGAGAAGCCAGATTCACTTAACAACTGTGTTCCTAATTTAACAACTGCAGTGGCAAGAAAACAAAATTTAACAAAATTTAACACAAGTGGCAAGAAAGTCATAAAATGGGGAAAACTCACTTAACAAACATCTCACTTAGCAACAGAAATTTTGGGCTCAATTTTGGTTGGAAGTCAAGGACTACCTATAGTTTTAAACATCTGGGAGTTGTTTTTGGAATTTGGAATTATATAAGCACAAAGAAATAAATACTTCTAATGTATTTGACAACTAGCTTAGTTAAGTGGTTAAAAAAGTAGTTAAGGCTAGAAATTGGAGACCATATGCATATGTGCATATGTTTTATAGGTATATAAAAAGCAGGACAGTACACATTGATGATTTGTAAAAAGTAAAACTATATTATAGGGAGTAACTTTTTCTTTCCCTTTTAGCCTCCATGAAAACCTGGACACCCTGTTCTTTTGTCTTACTGAAGAAAGAGTTTTTGCAAACACTTAGATATTGGCCCTGTTATCTAGTGGCTAACCCTAAATCAGGAAATTGGGAATATTTTAAGTATTTATAGTTTATTTACTTTTTACAAGTCATCTTCAAGTCATTTACTTTATTTACTTTTTACAAGTCATCAATTCATTTACTTTTTACAAGTCATGTAGTTTCTTGCTTTCTTTTTTTGAACTGGACAAAAATAGAAAATCTTTTGCATATGTATGTTCAGAGTTGATATGGATAATTTTATCTAATGTCTTTAAGCAGCTTCCATTTGCATTAGAGAATACTTTCTGGTTATTATGGCTCAAGTTTTCATTGTCCTGTTGAGAACAGTTGGAAGATAAACTAAGTTAGAACTTATTGTTAATTCTTGTAACTGCAGTGCAGAGATGTGATGTACATGTTTAAAATATGTCCTGGTGGTGTTTCCTTCATCTCATCCTCAGTCTGCCATGAAATCACCTTTAGGTGATATTTCATGTTCAAGTTTTAAAGTGGAGCACTTCCTCTTCTCCAAAAGATGAGAAAGATTTAAAAACTACAAAGTTAAAATGTATATATGTATATAAATGTATATAATTGTACATAACTTCTTTATCTTTCTGAATGCAAAATGTATTGACCGAAATGTATGTCAAAGAAGGCCACCACGTTCAATGTTTTTTAATGTTTATATATATATTTTTTTAAGTGTGGATTTCAACTTCCAGAATTCCCCTGAGCACCAGGTCGGCGAGGGAACTCTGGGAGTTGAAGTCCAACCGGTCTAAGGTGGTAGACTTTGAACTTCAGAACGGTGCCGTAATTGGACCACGCCTTCCTCAGACCCGCTGTAACCATGGCATTCAAGAAGCACACCCCACCCCACCCCACCCGCTAAGCGGAAATGACTCTCCCTGCACTTCCCGCGAACACCGGTCGACGTGTCTGCCGAAGCCGGAAGTAGCCGCCGAGAGAAGCTCGGACCGTTGGGGGGACCTCGGGGTTTTGTTTCGTTTCGGCTTCCTCCCCGTCCTCGTCTGGGGTCGCCATGGCGGTCGCGTGGCTGTTGTTGCTTTCCGCGCTCCAAGCGGTTCTTCAGCCCTTCGCCTCCCCTTTCTACCTGCCCGGCCTGGCTCCCGTTAACTTTTGCGACAAGTCGGCTAAGGTCTCGGAGTGCAAGGTCTGTGGCTGAGGAGGAGGGAGGGTCCCTTGCCTGGGAGAGGGGCGGGTCGGGACGGGACGGGCGAGCTTTCCTCCCCAAGGGCTCTCTGCCCCTGGGGCGGTTGCCGGTGATAATAAGAGTGGCTACCTTCCTTGGCCATGATCCTCAAGTGCTTTGTAGTCCTGGGATCCCCCACCGCCCAAATCTCATAGTGTCTGCTAAGATCGGTTGGTCTCAGCCTTCTTAGCTTCTTCTTTTCCTTCTCCTCCCCCGGCCAAAGTCGATTAAAAGGGCTATTCCCTGTTGCAAAAACCGAAAAGTTAAAAGCCCCCTCCCCGCCCCCTTCATTGACTTCTTGAACGGGCTATTGCTTTGACCTCAATACCAAAGTGTGATTTGCCATCACTGGCAATGTTTAAGAAAGGATTGAAATGGTATAAGGGTCTCCTGTTGGTGTGCAGGGGGTTGGACTGGAAGACCTCCAAGGTCCCTTCCAGCTCTATTCTGATTGATTGACTGGTTTGCTTTTTTTTTTCCTGGTTTGGTTGGTTGGGCTTTTGATCTTCGTGACCTTGCCCATCGACCTGGCACTTCTCTCGAGTGTCTAGAGTTCCTTAGAATTAAAATAGTTGAAGAGGAATTTTTTTTAAAAAAATAAGTTTATTATCCAGTCTTAGTTTGTATTTTGCCAACAAGGTTTTTTTCTGAACCAATTTCATTGATGTCCTGCTGTTTGAATAACTCAAATGACTGTAGTAGACAATGCACATTGAAGATTCATGGGAAAAGAAATGATTTGATGTTTTTCTTAAAATTTTGCTGTTGATGATTAATAGACCTTAATTTTGGCTTAGAATTATATGCAAACTCATCTAGCTGTAGATATTTAATAGTTAGAAGAACCAAGGCTTAGCATATTCTGTAAACTTAACTGTTATTTACATTAAATTTTAAGTTCCTGTCGAAGCCTTCTAGATGAATGGAAAATTTATTAGTGCGTGATTTGAAAAGAGGAAAAGCATCTTAATTATTCCAGTTTTCCTTTCTGTTCCTAGAGAAAGTCTTTTACATATTTTATATATTGTCATGATGTGTGAATCCAGCCACTGATATTTATTTTTCAAAGTATGGTTTTTTGGCTTAGCTCTTGGTGAATCATGTGTCTGACTTTATGGCTTGTGCAATAAGTTAATTAAATTTAAATTAAGTTAAAGTATGTTATGTTAGTATGTAAGAAATGCCATCCTCAAACTAGCATTTTCCTCACATGACTCTGTGGCAGTTGTACAGCTTTGACAGTCCTAAATAAATAAATTAAAAAAAATCTGTCCATTAGTTGTCCTCTCCAAAATGCAGATACTTTTGAAACCACTTTTGTATACAGTGGATAATCAATGTAATAATTATTACAAAACTTGATTATGGCCTCCTTTTTTGTGCCTTTATAAAAGATCACTTAGAACTCTGGAAATAGATGTCTGTCAGGTGCCATCTGTCATTATAATCGTCATATTCAGGGCCAGTATGCTGAGGAGGGGGAATAAGAAACCTATTGAATTTGTGTTTTATCTGTTTGCTATTTGGAAGGTAGTTGTTAGATAGAGAAAGTTAATGGATCTTTGATCTGATTGGAAAAACTATAATACATCATGTTAACTGTTTTTAATGTTATCTAATGTTTTCCATCTTGGGAAGATTATTCTATACTATCAATCCTACTAGAAATTTCAACTCTGTTAGTAATTTATTTGTTTATTTTCATTTTACAAACAACTCAAGGCAGCGAAAATATCCAGTACAGCTTCCTCCTATTTTCCTCAAAACAAGCTGTGAATTGGGTGGGGCTGTAAGAGGGTGGCTTGCCCAAAGTAATCCAGCTGGCTAATTTGAAAGTCTATTGATAAAATATTGTTTCAGTAATGCTATACAGTATTTTAAACTTTATAAGAAGATACATTTCTCTGTTGCTTAAATGATCAGCCCTACTATATTTCTTCCTATGGGCTACATGCTTTGAAAGTTGTAACCTTCTGTACCAACTTCCTGGTATGTTTTAGGAGCTTTCAACATCCACATGCATCAGATACACGAAACATGGGTTTCCTAAAGAGCGAGAAAATTCTTATTACTAACTAGATCCATTTCCCACTGGAAAATAGATTTCAATAAAAGCACATTAACTTTAGAGTTTAAAATAAAGTACTAAAGTACTTTAAAGTACTAAAGTTCTAAATAAAGTACTATGTTCAAAATACTTTAATAACATTGCCTATAGCTAAGAAAATTAGTGTGGATTAATTTAATGATCTAATAATGTCTTCTTGGTATTTGCAGTCTGCGATAGAACTATTTGTGAATAGACTGGATTCTGTGGAATCAGTCCTTCCTTATGAATATACTGCGTGAGTATATTATTCCTAATTTGGTTTGTAACATTGAACTAGTAGTACTTTATGAATGCTTTGCTAAGCCAAAAGAGGAATGGCTATCCCAATTCAGCCATGGTGGAAAATTACTTTTGCCCTTTGGATTAGTTCTTTGATGTAATATTTGAGTTGCTGAGTCCCGAGCATTTGTCCTGAGGACAGTATTGTATTCATTTGCTCAGTTGTAGATGTTAATTTTATAATTTATCTATACTATTTTAAACAAACATGGGACCACATTTGTTCCATAGTATAGATGTGGTCATAATGCATATCTAATAAAGGTTATTTTAGTTGTGATCTATTGTATTTTAGGATCTCATAACTAAAAATGTTCAAATTGCTAAACTAATTAATTTTAAATATCAGTATTTATTAGATTTCCTGTACATCTTAATGCAAAAATACAATTCTTTTGGAAAATACACTGCTCAAAAAAAATAAAGGGAACACTTAAACAATACAATGTAACTCCAAGTCAGTCGCACTTCTGTGAAATCAAACTGTCCACTTAGGTAGCAACACTGATTGACAGTCAATTTCACATGCTGTTGTGCAAATGGAATAGACAACAGGTGGAAAGCATAGTCAGTTTGCGTGACATCCCCAATAAAGGAGTGGTTCTGCAGGTGGTGACCACAGATCACTTCTCAGTTCCTATGCTTTCTGGCTGATGGTTTGGTCACTTTTGAATGCTGGCGGTGTTTTCACTCTAGTGATAGCATGAGACAGAGTCTACAACCCACACAAGTGGCTCAGGTAGTGCAGCTCATCTAGGATGGCACATCAATGTGAGCTGTGGCAAAAAGGTTTGCTGTGTCTGTCAGCGTAGTGTCCAGAGCATGGAGGCGCTACCAGGAGACAGGCCAGTACATCAGGAGACGTGGAGGAGGCCGTAGGAGGGCAACAACCCAGCATCAGGACCGCTACTTCCACCTTTGTGCAAGCAGGGACAGGAGGAGCACTGCCAGAGCCCTGCAAAATGACCACCAGCGGGCCACAAATGTGCATATGGCTGCTCAAATGGTCAGAAACAGACTCCATGAGGGTGGTATGAGGGCCCAATGTCCACAGGTGGAGGTTGTGCTTACAGCCCAACATCGTGCAGGACGTTTGGCATTTGCCAGAGAACACCAAGATTGGCACATTCGCCACTGGCACCCTGTGCTCTTCACAGATGAAAGCTGGTTCACACTGAGCACATGTGACAGATATGACAGGGTCTGGAGACGCTGTGGAGAACATTCTGCTGCCTGCAACATCCTCCAGCATGACCGGTTTGGCAGTGGGTCAGTAATGGTGTGGGGTGGCATTTCTTTAGGGGTCTGCACAGCCCTCCATGTGCTCGCCAGAGGTAGCCTGACTGCCATTAGGTACAGAGGTGAGATCCTCAGACCCCTTGTGAGACCATATGCTGGTGCGGTTGGCCCTGGGTTCCTCCTAATGCAAGACAATGCTAGACCTCATGTGGCTGGAGTGTGTCAGCAGTTCCTGCAAGGCGAAGGCATTGATGCTATGGACTGGCCCGCCCGTTCCCCAGACCTGAATCCAATTGAGCACATCTGAGACATCATGTCTCGCTCCATCCACCAACGCCACATTGCACCACAGACTGTCCAGGAGTTGGGGGATTCTTTAGTCCAGGTGTGGGAGGAGATCCCTCAGGAGACTATCCATCACCTCATCAGGAGCATGCCCAGGGATTGTATGGAGGTCATACAGGCACGTGGAGGCCACACACACTACTGAGCCTTATTTTGACTTGTTTTAAGGACATTACATCAAAGTTGGATCAGCCTATAGTGTTTTTTGTCACTTTAATTTTGATTGTAACTCCAAATCCAGACCTCCATGGGTTGCTAAATTTGATTTCCATTGATAATTTTTCTGTGAGTTTGTTGTCAGAACATTCAATTATGTAATGAACAAAGTATTTAATAAGAATATTTCATTCATTCAGATCTAGAATGTCTTATTTTTGTGTTCCCTTAATTTTTTTGAGCAGTGTATAATCTTTTTTCCCCAAGCATAAATTTTAAACATTAAAGATGGAAAAATTATGAGATTTTACACAAAAATGCAGATCTGATAAGATATGACACTCATAATGTTTTGGGTTATTTTTACTTTTAAAAAGCTTAAAACATTTTTCCTTTTGTCTTAGTATTTTTGAGCAAAGGTTGTCATTTAGTATTATGTGATGTGCCATGGTGCTTGATAATGTTGCTGTCAGCCTTCAAGATTTTTCTCCCTTTGCTTTGCTTCTTTTGGCTGTCATAAGTAAGGGGGGGGGAATGATTATGGGAAGTGAGCTGGAGGTGTTACAAACCAGAACTATATAAACTGTGGGGGGGAGCGGGGTACATTCTTGCTTAGGTTTCTATCCTATGCTATGCGCAGCTGCAACCCTTTATCAAACTATGTCAAGGTCAACGGACAAGCCTCATCACCACCTGGAGATGCCCACATGATGATATACACAACTTTTAATTGGATGAGCCAGTTGAACTATTGGTGGGAACGTTGCCATTACTTTGTATATGTGATTTACGCACCCATTTTCTCAGATTCAGAATTCTTTTGTTGCTACCACTTGATTTCCAGTTAAAGGTGTCTTTTCTCTGGTTAAAAGAGTCTAAGTATTTCTTTCTTGGATTTTGAATGGAGCACCAGCTGACAGTTGCATTGGTTGGTTTGTTGATTATGTGTCATCTGTTTGTTGTAACCCTAATCCTAACCCTAACATAAATATAACTTCTCCATGACAACATCTTGTCCTTCAAGTCTTCCAATAGTGCACCCCTCACCAGTCCACCTACCAAACTACCCACCATCTTTTTCCTTTTCCACCTTTTCCAAACTTAGATCCTTTCCCAGAGAACTAGGCCTTTGCATAATGTGATTGAAATGTAATAACATAAGCTTGATGTTTCTTTAGTGAACATTTGGGTTGATTTATTCAGTGATCAATTTGTTTATTTTTTGGCCTGTCCATGGTGTTCCCAAAAAATTTTCACCAACAGCAAAGTTCAAAAGTGTCAAAACTTTATCTATCCTGATTCTTTTAAATCCAACTTTCACTTTGATAGAGTATCAGAGGGAATGCCATTAGTGTTTTGCTAGTGGCCTTCAACATAGGGATTGGAGAATATTAGGTATAATTACACTTGATTTGAAGGCTTGACCCCTATGACATTAGTAGATAATTGCAGTGCCAGTTGGAAGAGTCAAAATACTTAATAGAGAAGTTGCATTTTTATTATTTTCTAAGATCATTTTTCCTGGGTGTGGAAAGGCAATCAGACCAAAATATATTTTAAGTAGTTGATATGCAAAATACATTTTAAGTAGTTGATTCACCCTTGTTCAAACCTAAAAATACTTAAATTTTGTCCCAATTTTCAAACTAAGAAGTTCTCTAATATTAGCTTGGTCTACTATCCTGCCATTGATTGTATTTGGAAGATATACCCTATAAGATATACCCTATACTTCCTAACTCTGCTCATGCAATACAGGCACTTTAAAATCCACTGTCCGTGTCTTATGCATTTATTAAATTTGTATGAATGCCCATTTCATAAAAAGCAACTCTGGACAGTCAACAATCTAATAAAGCAACATATATGTAAGTACATAAAATCAGTATAAAATATACAGTAAAAGATAAATATTATAAAAATAAATATGTAAATCCTATGCAGAGAATAAGAATAGCTACCACAACAATGGAGCCATTTAGGCATGTCTCCAGTTCTTTGGGATTCCAGGCCTGATAACATATCCAGGTCTTAAGGGGCTTCTGGTATCTCAAAAGGGATGAATAAATCCCTTATTATTGGTATATTATAGGATTTATAGAGAGTCTGGAGTTTGCCATATCTTCGTAATATCGAAGGCTACTGATTTTTTCTCCGTGTAGTTTCTTCTATCTGACTAGTTTGGACCTTTTCTTTGAATGTTGCCAAGTTTTGTTAAACTACAACCAAAATAAAGTGGGAAGTGACATCCCTTGACTGTTGTCATTCACAGACTGAAAGACCTAAACAAATAGATGCTAAGGAATTCTACTGCTATATGCATAGTAACTAGAGGATTTACGCTTCCTCCTTAACCATAGGCAATAGTTGTAAATTCAGAAGTTTGGTGACATCAAAATATTTTCTCAGATTCCAATTTTTAGCTTTTGTTACTATATAGTTTTAAATGATATGATTTTAAGTTTATGATATCAGCTTTGGTATTAACATTATGCTAAAATATTAATATACATTCATGTATAGGATGTCACATAAGGTGATATTCTCTGAATGTTATTTTCTTTTATTTCTTGTTTGCTTGGTTGCCTCTTTTTTATTTGAGTCATTGACTAAAATGAAGAATTGATTTTCTGAGTAGTTCGATTAAAACAGTTCCAAAATATGATTGAAAGTGTTAATTTCTGAAAATGTATAAGCTATTTAAAATTTAGAAAAATAACTGGACCTTTGATAAAATGTGATGCGCAGAGAGCTGTTCAAATAAAATAATTTAACCCATACTGAGAATGTTGGAATTTTATAAATCTGTATTCTTTCCTAGATTCGATTTTTGCCAAGCAGAGGGAGGAAAGCGACCTTCTGAAAACCTTGGCCAAGTATTGTTTGGTGAGAGGATTGAACCATCTCCCTACAAGGTATAATCCTCATTTGAACAACTGAAGAAATGTAAAATTGCAAAACAGAAAGCATGAATCTCATTAAGAGGAAAACTTGTGCAGAACTGTTGCATGGGAAGTACCAGTATGTAGCATTCTTGGGCCAATTTTAGAGACATGGAAGGAACCTACGGATGCTAGACTTGCTCTGTTTTTTTTTTTCTTTTGCTTGCTGCTGCTAGGATTAACGACAGCATTCTAATTCGGTTTGATGATATGGCCTCATTTTGCATTTCTCACAGTGCAATTCCTTGATGGAGTTACTGTGTTAAAATTAAAATGGCACACAGCTGCTCACATCCTACTAGCTTGGTTTTTCTGGCAAATGGTAGGCAGACAATCTGAAAGCAGCTTTCAGTGGACATTTAGTCAGACTTGCTGATGCCATTTGATTTTCTCACACTGCAGTGTTGATAATGTTTGACTGTCAGGTGTTGCATTGTGGAGAAGTGAAAAAAAATACAGTTTTGTGAAAAAGTTAGTACACCCCCAATGTGTGTACTGCACATTGTAAAGGTTTTTTAATGTATGTGGACAAATCGGTTATTTTATCTTCAGTCAAACTATATATAAAGCTAAAGATGACATAATTACACAAAACTATTACAATTTTCTTGGTAATGATTTATTCAACACAAAATTAACAGATATATACTTTCCTCTGTGGAAAAAGTTAAGTACATCCTTGGCTCTAATATCTGGTATTGCCTCCTTTGGCAAGAACAATTTGAAGCAGGTAGTTCTACTACTATCTATGAGACTCCAACATTGACTGGAAGGAATTTCTTCTTCAGCTGTGTGAATGTTGGAGGGGTTTCTTGCATACACAGCCCATTGCAAATCACCCCATATCTTTTCAGTAGGATTTAATCACAGCTTTGGTTTTGCCATTCCAGAACTCTCCATTTTTTGTGGGGGATTTTTTAGCCATTCTTCGGTGAATTTTCTGGTAAGTTTTTAGGATCCTTGTCATCTTGCGAGGTCTATTTTTGTTTAAGATTCACTTTTCTAACTGATAGTCTCATATTGTCCTCAAGCACCTTCTGGTACAATGAAGAATTCGTAATCGATTCTGTGATGCTGAGCTGCCAGACCCTGATGCAGCAAAGCAGCCCCAAATCATAACATTTCCAACATTAATTGGTATCTGATGAATGTTTCTTCTGGTGAAATGTTTCATTAAACATGTCTTCTAATACTGTGGCCAAGTAACCCTATATTTGCCTTATTTATTCAGAGCACATTCCAGAAGACCTGGTTTTGCCTTGCTGATCATGAGTAAACTTTAATCTTGCCCTGATGTTTTTTCTGGATGGCGAAGATATCCTTCTGACATACCTCTTATTTAGATTTAATTTATGCAGTTCCTCTCTAAAGGTAGATTCATCCATTTTGATTCAGTTGTGGCAAAAAATACCTGTAGGTCACATGATGAAATTCTTGGTTCTTAGAGACTTGTTTCAGCATCTGCTCTGAGATTGAACTTGTCTGGCCTAGGCAAGTTGGCAGTTGAAATATTTGCTATTTGTAGATGAAACAATGGGCTAAAAATATAAGTGATGCATTATATTTGTTATAGCCCTTTTATCAGTTGATATTGTTGAAGTGAAGATCAAATATATATATGTTGAAATATATTGAACACTTACCAGTGGGGATATATCTCTCTTCACTGTCCCCAATTCATGTTTTATGGTTGTGAGCTGCTCAAATATTGAGATAACAGTTTGCGCTGTGAGGGGGCATTGTTTTGCCATAAACTCAGTTGAATTTTCCCAGGGTGCCGCTCTATGTTCTGATTTTTCTTATTATTTTGGGATTTATTTTTCAGCTCCCCTGAAGCAGGTACCTGAGTTGGTTACTTATGAAGGTGACTGGCTATCATTTTGCTCTTCCCCCAAGAAATGAGGAAAGATCTAACGGTTATTGTTTTGCCAGCTGTTTGGTGGTCCCATTCTAGTGCTTCAAATTTGTTAGAGGTGGGTGGTGGCTGGGATTTGTTTTACTTACAGTTCTCTTTCTTGCAAAGTGCTTCTCAATTCTTGGCGGTTTTACAGATTTCAAAGGAGGGAGATGTCCTGGGCTAACACCATGGCATTTTTTTCTTTTCCTCAGTTCTAGGCAAAATCTGTTATCTTTGTATTTGTAGTTAAGTAAAAGTACTACAAAATTAATTATATAATAGAACTGAGCAGAGCTCTTGTAAAGTGTGTTGCGGTTCAGGTTTCTTCCCCAGTGGGGTTATATCTTTTTCACACGACTGTAGTTATGCTGCTGAATCCATTTGCATCAGTCATCACTTGTCTTATCAGAATACTGAATTGCTGTCTGCCTTTGGTCAGCCCTGGTGCTGTTTATTGCCTGACTCCGTCTGTTTTTGTTTTTTTAGGCATATACAGTCATTTTGGGGGGCAGATTCTGCTTTCTGTGATTAGGCAGAAGGTGACATGTAGCACAAGCAGATCTGAGGAGAGGTGGTTTTAGTCAATAAAATGGAAAAGGCCCAAGTTTTAAAAGAGCTGAGTTTTCAAAAAAAACTTATTCCCATCTTAACAAAGTTATTTGGCTGTATAATAATTGTGGATTGGAGTTATATGCTAATTTATTAATTTAGAAATGCTTGGAGGTTATCAGTAGTTTGTTTTCTTGGGCCAACAGCTACCTCAAATTTTATATTGACTGTAGTTAAGTTAGATTGTTGGTTGTTTTTTTTCACTGTGCAACTTTAGGCCACAACTGCTGCATGAATTACCACCAAGGTTTGAGGGCTCTCTGAAAGAAGCCCTAGGATCTACTCTTACATTTGCAGAAACACACGTAGTGTGATCATCTAGACCAGGGGTGTCCAACCTTGGCAACTTTAAAGACTTGTGGACTTCAACTCCCAGAATTCCTCAGCCAGCAAAGCTGGGAGTTGAAGTCCACAAGTCTTAAAGTTGCCAAGGTTGGACACCGCTGATCTAGACCTTTACTTTGCAGACTCTATATCATTGAGTACATTTTTCCCCTAACCCAATGCTTTCTAGATATGGTGACTTACAATTCCTAATATCTCAAGTAGCCCTTCTGATGGAATCATAATGCAGTGCATCTGAAAGGTTGTGCTAGAACTGCTCTGTACAGCAATCTGATATTTACCTTCTGTTTTTAACATTGATTTTATTATCTGACTTCTGCTTTGATCTTGATGGGACAATGCTTTCATTAAATGTCAACTGATATTTGGTGCTTATTGGGTCCTTCCAAAATAGAGGTGCCTATGTATGACAATGCTCCTCAGGTTTCATTATTGTCAGGTGTTTGCAATTCTACCCCTCTGTTTTTGGAGGAATCTATCCCTGTAGAAAAGTATAATTTAGCTGTTAAACTGTAAGCTGAATCCTTCAGAGTTGAAAATCTGATTTCTTTTTCTGTATGGATTCAAGAAAGGTTCTTGTTTAAGAGAAACAAATGGACATAGAATAGTTGGACTACAGCCTTATTTGGCTTAAACAAACAATTGCTTTAGAAATATGAATTTATACAGAAGAGAGAATGCCACTTTTAATGAATGATATCTTGATTACATACATTGATTCAACAATAGTATATGGAGCTGCCAACTAGTCTATTTGTATAAAGTTTCTGTCTTAACTTTGCTATAGGTTTTAAGATAGAATTCCTTCTAACCTGAATATTTTTCATTTTTCATAGTTTGACTTTAACCAAAAAGAGACTTGCAAACACGTTTGTACAAAAGAATATGATCTTAGTAAACCTGAACAAAGGCAAAAATTACAATTTCTGAAAAAGAGTATGCTATTAAACTATCAGCATCATTGGTGAGTTTACAATTTTAATGTATGTGGTTTAAATTTTAGCAGAAATACAATTATTTTATGGTATTTTAGTTAAAATAAAAGCAATGGTTATTTTTATGTCAAGTGCTGTGGATTGACACAATTGTCAATCTACAGTTAAAACCTTACTTAGCTATAGTAAAAGAACTATTGTATAAACAACTCTTACAGAACTCCAAAGAACAATTTTTAATAAAGTAAATGTATCAGAAATTCATTCATATTTTTTTTTCTTGGTGATACAGCCAGACAATTTTTCATTGTTTTTGACTACAACATTCTAAACTGGTTAATCCCCTGAGTTATTTAAAATATGCGATTTAATATATCGACAATCAAAATACAAGTAACAAATAATATGTCATGATCCCGACTAACAAACCCAAGCAAATCAGAACTCTGAGACTGAGGTCTTCCTCTAAGAATGTCTTTATTGGGTACATCATTATCAGCACAATCAAATGGAAAAATAATTCCTAATGTTTACCATGGTTTCAGCATAATTAAAATGGGAAATAACTCCCTGCCCAAAAGTCACAGGTCACATTGGCCAATTTGATTGATTGGTGAGCTCTCTAGGCAATCCTCCCTGTTTCTATCTACCACCTGTAGAAATAACCTTCCCCCTCTTGTGGCAACTGAGGAATAGAAAAATGGCTTCTGCCAGGTTCGTTTCAAAGTTGACAGAATATATTATTTGTTCACCTCACTGCAAACTGCTGGGTTTGGCAGCCCCCCCTTCCCCCCTGCGGTGTTTCCTAGTTAGGAATGTTCTCTATAAAAATTGGTCTGCAGACCAGCTTATAATATTTTCAATGTGAATCTTTTGTCTTGGACCTTTAAATATTGATATTTAGCTTTAATGTTGTTTTCTGAAGCATTTCCTGAAGTACTTTTTTTTTAAATAGGATTGTGGATAATATGCCAGTAACATGGTGTTACGAGGTTGAGGACAATCAGAAATTTTGCAATCCTGGATTTCCCATTGGTTGCTATGTTACAAAAGATGGACATCCCAGAGGTGCCTGTGTTATAAGTGTAAGTTCCTTGAAAGTTCATCTTGAGCCACATTTTGACACCACAATCTGCAAATATTTGAACTGTGACTAAGTTGCTTATTTTCGTCTCTAATTGAGTGAAGGCTTTATCGGGGCTTTTATTAATATGTTACTGTTCGGTTTAAATAGTTGATATTCAATTTATCAATGTAAGGATTGCCCCACATATCTTTTAAACATATAAGTCATATGGATTTTTATTTCACATGTTTGGTTTTTGTTATGTAAGAAGGTATCTTGTGTGCTTTGATTTAATTCTGCGTCCTTACAGATGAGCAGAGCAGAATGAGGCAGGTATTCAAAGGATAATTCTAATCATAGCAAGATAGTCAGCTTAGAATTATGTCAATCTGATAGTTATCTAGCTTGCTAAGATTGCACAGTGTAACTAAAGATTGTTGAATTAATTTTTGTATTTTACATCTATCCACAGTTAATGTATAAGTAAAATTATTTGGAGAATTTGGGTTTTCAGAGGAAGAAAGCTTGCTTTTAAAACATGAGATATAATTCATTTTTACAATTTATTTTGACTCACTTTGAAACACTTCATTTTGTTAGCACCATAATTATTTCCTTGTTCTACAAAAAACAAGATTTTTAAATGTTCCTAGCAGTTGTAATACTTTGTACAAAAATAAATGCAATTAGATACGTAGTTAATTCTACAGATACTCCTTTGTAATGTCTACTCATTTAGCAACTGTTTGAAGTGACAGTGATGCTAATAATTTACTGTGGATCCTCATAGTTGTGGATGTTTCAGCATCCCTACAGTCATATCATATTTCAGGTGCTCAACTACCACTCATAATTACAGTGTTACAATGTCCTGCAGTCATGTGGTTGCCATTTGCAATTTTCATTGCTGGCTTCCGACAAGCAATGGCAAAGCTTTCATGAAATTGCAAATGGCAATCACTTGACTCTGTCACGTGATTGCCATTTGCAATCACATGACAGTGGAAAACTAACAGCTGTTGTAAGTCAGCATAGTTATACAAAGTTACTCTTTAAACCTGCATTGTTTGATAATGGAGTTCCCAATCCCACTTAAACTTGGTGAGGATTACCTGTAATTTGAACATTTAAAATTGATTTTAATTTGATAAGGGTACTTCGTTTAAGATGTATCCTAAATTTGTAAGTAATCTGGCTTGATTTTTTTATTCTTTACTAACAGCAAAATGTAGCTTAGACTTTCCTATTGACGACATGGTATATATTTTATGCTCTTAATTTATTTTATGCATCAAAAGCAGCACTGACAAACAGTACCTGAACAGTTTATGAGCTGAGAGTGAAACTGTGAATTCGAAAGCAACTTATTACTTGACTTTATTCAATTATAATAGTAAACAATAGTTAGTTCACATATTGGACACAGGCTTAATACTGCTAATAAGTTTATATCCTTGTGGTTCCATCAGCGAGTAGGTTTACAACTGATAGCTAACAATTAATCTGCAGCTTGGATTGCACACTTATTAACAGGTCTTATGAAGGTGGGACTGAAGTAAACCAAGCCAGAATCCTGCCTCTCTATTAACAAGAGAGAAAATTTGTCAGTGGGACTGGTTCATAGCACTTACAGTTTAGTGTTAGGAGCTGTGGTAAGCACTGGGCTTGTGTTTTCCTTTCCTCTGAAGGTAGAGAGTTTCTTGGCTTTCCTTTCCGTTGAGCAGTCCTCAGGAATAATCCATTATTAAATTAATGTAAAAATGCTAAAAGTACTTAAGAATGATTTTCAGCAAGGAATCCAAACGTCAGAATTTGGCCCAGACTAATTTGATAGTAGTTCTTCAGTTTGTCATCTTAAGAAATCTTCAAGTCTTGCTTTTGGTAATGGTTTAACTGGAAACAGATGTGGAGCTCATTATGGTGGTGTTTTCATGTAGGATAGCACATAATCAGGACAGGCTTAGTTTCTTCAATTTAAAAAGAATATCCGTATTCTAATTTAGTTTATTTTATGTTCTTTAGTCAGAATTCCATGATTCAGATACTTTCTATATATTCAACCATGTGGATATTAAAATAGTCTATCATGTTGTGGAAAATGAAGCACCAAGGGCAAGACTCGTAGCTGCTAAACTTGAACCAAAAAGGTGAATATTGATTTTTATGTAAGAGAGCACAAGATTATGTGGGATGCATGATGCAAATGAGATTTTTGATAATTAAAACGAAGTAAGAAAACTTAATGTGCCATCTACAGGGGTCTTCTTATAACTTGGCCAAATATCTGATGCCAGAGAAAATGTGTACATAAACAAAAATCTAGGACTAGTTTTGTCAGAGAGTTTGAGATGACTTAGTGGGTCTCCTTTCATTAATTTGATTCCTATCACAACAGCTTTATAAGGTACAGGTAACAATTGTGAGAGAGTGACTGGCTCAAAATCTCTTGGGGAATCATTCATGCATTCATGCATTCATTCATTCATTTTGATGTGGCACCTCCTGACTCCAGAGTGGCTCTGGGTAGACCACAGTAAAATTATCCGAATCAACAATAATACAGTAAAAACCTCTTTAGCCCCATGAGGATTTCAATCTGGTCTCCACTATTCAAATCAACACTTTGATTACTGTGCTACAGTAGAAATAAAATACAGCACACACAAACACACGCACGCATGTATGTATGGTATTCAGCTTTGTTCGAATATGTTCGAGATGTTTCGGCAGAATCTCATCTGCCATCATCAGCCAAAACGTCGCTACAACTTTAAAAGCACAACTATAATGATGTGGGAAAATACCCGAAAGAAGCTGAATACCATACATATAAATACCCCTGAAAACTTAAGATTATAATATTAAAATATATATATGCAAACTCTTGACTGTATCTTTATTCTGCTAAATCCTTAAATATTGTATGATGCCTTTTAAAGAAATGTTCTTAGGAGTTAGTAGCTATAATGGATTGAGTAGAATCTTATCTTGTAACAGTGATTCTGCTTGAATGATGATAGCTTTGACTTTGTAGTGTGTCCATTCTTTCTTATTTTTATTTAACTACATTTCAAGCTGTTTGAAGTTTTATTTTTCTCTGTGCAAAGGTATATAACTCCATGGCCAAGACTTCCCATTTGTGTCTCTTACTTTCTAGGTAGTATGTTTGCTCTCTTCCATCTTTCTTTTGTTGATATAATTAAATTTGCCTCTTCATAAGTTCGGTTTCTAATGTTATGACTACAAAACATTGTACTTTGGGCTTTGATGTTAAAGCATGGTTAAGATTGAACATGCATATTGTGATTATACCTATAATTTGCTTGTTTTTTTTTTAGTTTCAGGCACACAAATATTGACAAACCAGACTGCTCAGGACTACCTATGGGTTTAAGGAACATTATTAATGATGGAACTGTCAAAATTGCTTATACATATTCAATTAGTTTTGAGGTTGGTACAGATAACGTCATTCCTTTTGTGTCAGGCAAATAAAATTGAGTATGTGGTCATGACATATTTAAGTGAAATAAGATGTTAACTGATTAAACTGTTTATTCATCCAAGACATCAAACAGCATGGCAAACTAATCAGCTGTGATTTGATGGTTATACTTTGTTGTGGGTGCTCTGTTATTGGAAATTTTCAACAAGAGATTGGACGATCATTTGGAATGGCATAAAGTCTTCTGCCTTAGGCAAGGATTTGAACTAGAATACCTCTAAGGTTCCTTTCAGTCCTATGATTCTATGTCTATGTCTATTTAGTGAGCAGGTTAATAATAATAACAGTAGAATAGAGTTGAACCTTCCTCTGTCATATTTGGATTCCCTTTTCACTTTTCCTAAGCGGGGGCAGTGGAGTTGGAACAGCCTCAGGTGTTGAAAGGTCAAGTTAGCTCCCCTTCATTCTTGGATAGTGTCAACTTGTAAAACATTTCTACACTTGTTTCCAAGTTGGCATAAGAAAGAGGAAAGGGTGGGAGGAAGGACTGGAGAAGCATACGGCAAATGAACTTAGAAGCACGTTCCAACTTTATCTTAAAAAAGATTATAGCTAAGCACTGAAGCTTTTGCCTGCAAAAAACTTTAATTGGAGAATGTGATGGATGACACATAGCCTGTGTACATGCTTAATTGGAGAAACTGATTTATGGTCATGCCAGTATGTCGCTCCTAATGAATTCTTTGAAGTTTTTTGAAGTTTGGCTCAAGACTCATGATTTAATTAGGGCGATTGCTGGAATCCTGACAGCTAGGACATATCATGGCCCATATAAACTATACTAGAACAACTCACAAAAATGAATTGTTACAGTACTCAGCCATAATTTAATTATAGTTTTGGTCTAGATAGTACATCAACCTAGCTACATTATGACATGAGAGAATATATTTTATTCTTGAATTTTGTACATACTCTATTTCTGTCTAATTTATATACAGTTAGTTCTTGATTTATGACCACAATTGAGCCCCAAATGTCATTGCTAAGTGAGATAGTTGTTAAATGAGTTTTGCTCCATTTTATGACCTTTCTTGCCATGGTTAAATGACTCACTTAAGATGCTAAGTTAGTAGCCCAGTTGTCAAATGAATCTGGCTTCACCATTGACTTTGTTTGTCAGAAGGTTGCAAAAGATGATCACATGGCCCTGGAACAACCATCATAAATATGGACCACTTGCCAAGGACCTGATTTTTGATCGCCAAGGACCTGATTTTTGATCACCAAGGACCTGATTTTTGATCACGTGACTGTGGGAATCCTGCAATAGTCATAAGTGTGAAAAACAGTCATAAGTCCCTTTTTTCTATTGCTTTGTAACTTTGAACAGTCACTAAACAAATGACTAAGTAGAGAACTACCTCTGGTTGAGGTAGTCGCAAACTCACAAATGGTGACTCTGGATGCTAAGATTAGACTAAAATCAAAACCAACCAGCAATGTAAAATCAATAGAGAAAAAAATACAAGGCATAAACATTTTAGCTGTTGCAAGCAGGCTCACCCAGGGCATTGGCTCAATAGCTGGAGGAAAAGCTGGATCTTTGAGACTAAATAAAAGGCCAGCAAGATTAGAACAATCAACATCTCTGGGATATTCTGCACTGTGACACTTCCTGGGATAGTCCAAATGGTTTTATACAAGGGGCCCAGAAGCACGCCCATCCGGTCAAATCTCATGGGATGGGCAGAAATAATAGGCAATGCATGTGCCATAAAGAGCTTTATATGTGGTAACCAGCACACTGAATTGCAGCTAGAAACTTTCTAGGAGATAGGCAGCTCACAAAGTACCAGCATGCCTATTAACTGGCTGCACTACTGCATTCTCAGCTATTGAAGCTTCCGGTGATCTTCAAGAGCAGCCTGGGCTGAGTACTTTATAGTAGTCAAACCAGGGAGTCACCAAGGTATGAGTGACCGTGAGTAGGACTGCCTGATCCAGGATTGGTGCACAAGATGGATTTGTATAAATAAGGGAGATCAAACAGGAGAAGAGACACCTGAAGGGTAATGAATGGTGAATCTGATTAAGCATCATTCATTCGTTCATCCGTTCGTTCTTTCACTCAGTCTCTATGGCTGCCTATCTCAGAAATTAGAATCACAACCCTACTGTGTGATAAAAAGGACAATAAATCCTCAATATTTTCTGTCTTTGTGTCCTCAGTCAGTACACCTTGGTATATCCACATTATACTTTGCTTTGCAAATTGTGCTGCTTCTGGCACAATTTAAGATGCTGGCTGTTATCTATAAAACCTTTCATGGCACCAGCTGGCCTGTCTAGAAATGGGTCTTTAATGGTTTGGGCAGCATGAATTCAGACAGAATTTTGGGAGTGACAAAAATTAAAACCTACTAGGAGGTAAAGTTTTCAAAATCCTGAAAAAATGACTTTAATTTGCTATTTTGTTTTTTCTGATATTTTCTATTCCCCCAAAACCCAGAAATCTATTTCTAAAAATTCAAGATGAATAACTTATTTTTTCAGGAAAATACAGAAATTAGATGGGCATCCAGATGGGATTATATTTTAGAATCCATGTCCCACACGCACATACAGTGGTTTAGGTAAGGCCTACTTTCGTAATTCAGACAATTTTACAGATAGATATAAAAATGAACAATTCTAATAGCAGGTTGCCTTGTTTTCCAGTATAATGAATTCGCTGGTGATTGTCCTTTTCCTCTCTGGAATGATAGCTATGATTATACTAAGGACTCTGCATAAGGACATTGCAAGATATAACCAAATGGATTCTACAGTAAGTATACAATTGTTCTGGAAAATTCCTTTCTCCCTCCCTCTCTCCCTCCCTCCCTCTCCCCTCCCCTCTTCCGTCTCTTTAAAGCAGCAAGGTCTCACGTTGTATACGTAGGTATTTAATTTTCATAGCTGAAGGATAAATGACGACTTGATGAAATAATTCAAGTAGATGGAACCAGATTTTCATACAGAGATTGCAAAGTGTAGTATTAAATCAGATTAGATTATTCAGAGATGGGTGTCTGCTTTGGTGTGCAAAGTTTAAACAAAAAGCTTTTTTGTTTTTCTACCCCAAAACACCAGGAAATTGCATTACTGTTCCTCAATTATTTGTTGTTGAAATTTAGTGATGTGCTTTCTGAAAGCTGCAAAAAAGGGGTCTTAGGGTTAATTACCCTTAGGGTTAACAATAGCATGTTATACTGTTTAATACTTTCTAATTAATAGTTCTAACATAATATGAGTCCTTTTTCCTCATCAAGGCTCTGTTTTATATAAATATATTTGCAATCACACTGTTATGTAGACTATGACCAGTTAACTTTATTTTAGCTCAGCTCAGTTGTATAGAAGCAAATACATTGATTGTATGTCTGTCCTTCTCAGATTGCATAAATGCACTTGTTTAACAGTAATAGAATTCAGTAATAGAATTTTGGGTAATATTTAATTTTTAAAGAAAAATAGTAATGCAGATTCTTCTGTGGGTGTGATTCAGTTTCCATGGACATACTTATTAATAGCAGATATTAATAAAGAACATAATATTATTTGTTGTACCATCATCTCCTTTAGCTGTGAAAAAAGCACTGCAGGATGTGTCAGTTGGCAACATCTTTCTTCTCTACTTTTTGGTTACTTTTTGTCACAGATATAATTTTTAAAAATGAAATTAGTCATTTGAAGAACAATTGCCTTTTTTGCTGTGCTTATTAAATAATATCGAGAGTTAGTTTATGGTTATGTTGTATCCACAATTAGGAGAACTGGTGGGCCCATTTGAAAGGTTGAAGTTCAACCACCATGGAAAATGTGACCAGTTTACCAGAAGACAAACTCAAATGAAGCTAACAGTTTCCCCAGATTTTTACTTGTAAGGAAGTAGATATGATGGTCTGGGCTCCAAAAATCAAATCTCATATTTGTGTATATGGAGACATACTCCTAAATGAAACAGCTTTCTTGACTGCTGTTTGAGTAGAAAATCGGATACAAATGGGATATTTAACACCTGGATATATTCATTGAAGCGCATCCCCTCCCAAACATAAGCAAAAGTGTAAGCCGTGCATGCTGGAAACAAACAGCCTGTAATGGTATGTGGGAATGATTTTGGGAGACTGAAGAAATGCTGCCTAGGGAATGGTCAAATAAGAGAGAGCATAGCCCAGCGGTCCCCAACAATTGTAGCCCAGTGCGGGGGAACTGGGCCACACGAACAGCGGGTTGATGCATGCATGCAGCCCTTGTGTGAGTGGTGGACCAGCACAGACGTGCAGCTTGACTTGCATGAGCAGCAGGTCACCGCACACCTGTGCGATTGCCTGTTGGCTGGCAACTCACACAAGTTGAGTTGTGCATGCATGCAGATGTGCTCAGCTAACCACATGAGCGGTCCAGTTCCAAATGGCCATGGCTTGGTAGTGGACCATGGCCCAGGGGGTTGGGAACCTTGGCATAGTTTACAGTTGCATGGTGGGTGAGAGGCTTAGGAGGGACCTCCCTAAGTTATTTGAGCTGTAAATGTGAGAGCAGGAGGATTATACCTGATAGAATTGTACAAATCAGATTTCATATACAAATCAGGAAAAAGGAGAAAAATTACATGGAATAGGATCCCTGTGTGGGCTGAGGAACATATTTGCAGATACACAGAAGTCCACCAACTTTGGGGACCTCAAGTTGTTTATTTATTTATTTGATTGATTGATTGTTGTTCATCTCAACAAGTGATCCAGGGTGGCATACATCATAAAAAAATGCTGTTGAGATTCTGGAATGAGGCCAAACACATGTTGAATATCAGTGCTAGGGAAAAGTTTCACTGATTTATGTCCCAGGTTTAGCGACTTTCTGTAGAGTAGAAACGCATATTCTTGCTTGTAGGACAATTCGAAAACTTTTTATCTTTGCATGTTAATAGAAAAGAATTCTGAGGTTCATATATAATAGGTTTCTGATGCATGTTTTGAATGTTGTAGAAGCTTTGTATTTCCCATCATTTTGGAAGATTATGTGAAATGATTAGAATTTTATTTATAGAACTCTTTGAATAAACTGAATTGATTGAAACTGAATACATAAAAAATTGCATATCTGAAAAGGATAAATAGATAATAAGAGTATAATAAATGATGAGTTGGGAAACCTATACTATGTGAATCAGACATATCATTGTAATATGCTAAATTGATCATTTCCTTTTCAGGAAGATGCTCAGGAGGAATTTGGCTGGAAATTGGTTCATGGTGACATATTTAGACCCCCACGAAAAGGAATGCTGCTTTCTGTCTTTCTGGGTTCTGGAACTCAGATTTTAATTATGACATTTGTTACATTATGTAAGTACAGTATAAATACTGTTAAAATACTGGTTCATTTTCGAAGTCTGAATTCTTTAAGCAGGATTTCAAGAATGCTCTGTGTTGTAGGAATAGCTATTTATATATTAATGTGTAAACGCAACAAGTTGAGGCTGGAGTGTGTTTATCTTGTACTGTGCTAAGAAGAGTTGGAAATCAATGCCACTAATAACGCTCCTTGTGCCCCAAAAGACCTGGTCTTGTGCGGAAGACTGGGGGAGGGGAGCGGGGTGGGGAATTGTCGGAGCTTCCATACATTTGCTAATATCTAGAAACTGGCTCCTTTCAACTCTTATTCCTGAATTTTGTACAATTCAGTTAAATCATTATGAGAACATAGCAAACACTATAACCTTTAAAGATATTTATTTAACTTCCGTGCCACCCATCTCGCCTTTTTTTTCCTTGCCATCTCTTCCCCCTTTTTTCTTGATATGTGTTCATGTAGTCACATGAGGCAATGTATCGTAACATGGGCATCTTTTAAATGTTTGGACTTCAATTCCCAGAATTCTCAGCAATTGCTGTGACAGGTAATTGCCAGGATTAAAAAAGAAATCCCACTGTTTTATGGACTGATTATCTTTCTGGGAGGTTTTTAACTGTAGATCTGGAGAAAAAACAACACTGTTTTACAAATGGTTCCATTACTTGTAGCCATTCTGTCCAGGAGGTGTGGTTCAGAAAACTGGATTGAGTATTTCCATTTTAATGACCTCTCAAATGTGTGTCTACTTTTAACAGTCTTTGCTTGTCTGGGATTTTTATCCCCTGCAAATCGAGGAGCATTAATGACTTGTGCCGTGGTCTTGTGGGTGCTTCTTGGAACTCCGGCAGGTTATGTTGCTGCCAGGTTCTACAAATGTAAGTTTAAAACTTTATTTAATCTGACAGCACTTAAATTCATTAGTGTAAATTATCATCACAGCAGTAACATTTTCTTCTCTAATGTTTGCCTTCTGGCAAGATGGAGAAATGTTTAAGACTGAAGGCTGTATGCCAGTTTACATTGTTCTGCTTTCAGGTTGGCTGGGTTTTTTTTTAAAGAAATTCTGTCAGTTGTTCTCATTTTGATATATTTGAAAGGAAGGGAAAGCTGTGGAAACTGACTACTGTTAGGTATGAAAATGAAGTTGCTGATGGCCTTTGAAGTTGCACTATGTTTGACATGTGATGCTTACATTGTTCTGTCGTTTTCTTTAGTATGGTATCACTTGAAAGGAAGCGAAATACCATATTCACTTTATACTTTGTGACACTTTGCTGAGGTCCTTGATCAGTGATTATTTTTATTTTAATGGATATGTTGTAGAGGGAGTACGTTGTGTTCATATGTGTCTACGTAAGCCATTTTATTGAAAACAGTTGAGGCTGAACTTCAGTGTCCACAAATAAAAAAATTAAGAGCCATTTAAATTATTTATTCATTCAATTTCTATAGCCACGCAACTCAACCAAGTGCCTTTGGGTGGCTTACAATTCTCAAATTGTAAAATAACAAAAACATCCATAAAATAAATAAGTACAGACAGCAGTTATGATGATTAATCAGCTAATAGCAATAAAGTTTAATAATTTTAAGTAGAAACATTAAATACTGTATGTAATGTTGAAATTTTCTTCTTTTTCTTTCTTCCTATGTTATAAGCTGGACTTTAAAATATAATTTTCTCTGGCAAGTAAATTAGCCTTTTGAATTGCTAAAATTGGAGAATAGGATAAGAACAGGATTCTTTCTTTAAAGTCATAATAATTCACTTTTTGCCTAATATATTCAGATGTATTTGAGTATACCTCCATACTGTATAATTAACTGGTATTCTCCTTGTTGGCTTAATTTTTATATAGCTTTTGGGGGAGAGAAATGGAAGACAAACGTTCTCCTAACTGCTTTCCTTTGCCCTGGGTAAGCAAATTCCTATGATTAATGTTGTATACAAAATAAGCTGACCTTAAACGTGTACGTCCACGATAGCATAAACAATATATCTCCATATCATAATACATCAGAGCTGTGTAGAATTTTTATTTTTTAAATAAAAATTTGTTTAATTTATACCAGGGAAAAGTTGATTAGCAGTATCAACCTGGAGAAATATTTTGTAAGACAGTCTTGCTCCTCACTGACCCTTGGTTCTATTCCTTAGGCTGCTTTTCAGATCTCAGGATAGTTGGCCTTATGTGTTGTCATATGCTATACAGCTTCTGTATTCCATCTTTTGGCTTAATCACAGCAAGCAGTTGTTCCCTGAAGTGCAGAGATGACAGACAGACATTTGAAGCTATTTAGCTGAAATGTCAACTCCTGCAGGAGTTCAATTCTATTCCATTAAGAGAAGTAGACTTTCTTGACCTATTTGCCTGACCTGTTCTGCTTGTGAATGTTGCTTAACATTACATTAGACAAACTGTAATATGATTTCGGTAACATAGAACTTCATCAGATTTAAAATCTTCTCTCTTTTAGCATTGTGTTTGCAGATTTCTTCATCATGAATCTCATTCTTTGGGGAGAAGGGTCCTCAGCCGCCATTCCATTTGGCACTTTGGTTGCTGTTCTGGCACTTTGGTTTTGCATATCAGTACCACTGACTTTCATTGGGGCCTACTTTGGTTTTACAAAGAATGTAAGTGGTTTTACCTAAGTACATTTTGTATCTTTGACTTGTTTGCAAAATAAGTGCTGAGCCTCATCTCTCAAGAACATGTTGTCTCCAAACGAAATGCTTTAACTGAATGAATGAATAGATAGATAGATAGATAGATAGATAGATAGATAGATAGACAGACAGATAGCAATTATGTAAAAATAAAAAAAAATGTTGGTCATTATCTTTAAAGATAAATTACTTCACGATGTGGTGCAGGGTTTCTTCAGGAGTCATCTCGGCGCAGTGGGACCCTTCCCACTTGTTCCAGTGGAAGAGGCTTACTCTGGATCCTATCTGCCAAAGTGGGCTGGCAGTATCCAGGAAAAGAGCCTTTTCTACTGTGGCCTCGCCCCTGGAATATTCTCCCACTGGAGGTGAAGTCCACCCCTACACTCCTGGCCTTCTGGAAGAGCCTGAAAATGTGGCTCTGCTGCATGGCCTGGACCCTGACAAGGGTGTGTTATGTTGGGGGTGGCTGACAGAGTAGAGAAGATCCCCACCCTCAGACAACCCATTGTCTTGGTTTTTAGCTTTCCTATTTATCTGTCACCCAGAGCCGCTGGATCCATGAGATTGGTGGCATAAAAATTAATAAAATAAATATAAAGCATGATCAGATTTCAGCTTTCTGTGACAGATACTTAGATTTTACTTGACAAGGCTACTTTGAACATGACAGATTTTATTATATAAACTGTGTTGGAATTCTGGTTTCGATTTACTTTCTTATTGTACTTTAAATGTATACAATTGTAAATAGCTTTAAACGGATTGTTGCTTTAGATCAGAGGAGTCGCATCAGGGTTGTGTTTGACCACCGAGGGGGGTGGCATGGTCAGCTCGACATTTGTGTTGGGGGCACCTGTGGTGATCTGAGTGTTCTGTTCGTGAAAATGGGCTCCCGAACTCTGTTTTCACCTTCAATGGCCTCCTGCAACCCTCTGCCAGAGAAAACATAGCTACGTTTTTGCTGGCAGAGGCCCCAAGGGCCAGTCCTTTGCTGTTTCGAGGGCGGCCCCGTGGGCCAGATCTAAGCACCCCATGGGCCAGATTTGGCCCGTGGGCCTTGAGTTTGACACCCCTGTTTTAGATCAGTCTTTCTCAATCTTAGCGACTTGAAAATGTATGGACTTCAGCTTCCAGAATTCCCCAGCCAGCATACTGGTTGGAGATTTCTGGAAGTTGAAGTCCACACAATTTCAAGCTGTTGAGTTTCTAAGAAACATTACTTTAGATTGTGTGAAATACAGCTGAAATTACTGAGAACCAATTCCTTCTGTCCCTTTTTTAATACTTCTAAAGGCCATAGAACATCCAGTCCGTACGAATCAGATTCCTCGCCAGATTCCAGAACAATCGTTTTATACAAAACCACTTCCTGGGATTGTTATGGGGGGCATTCTGCCCTTTGGATGCATCTTCATACAGCTTTTTTTCATTCTTAATAGCATATGGTGAGTTTTGAAGACATTTTAATGCATAGCTATTTTTTTTTATTTGCTTTAGGTTTGCACCTATCTCTTGCATTTTTCTGTCCTTTTGACATGCCCTCAGAACAGTTTCCTGATGGCCAAAGAAAATTGTTGTGAACATGTTACTCATTCAGATAAGTTTGCTATATAGTCCAAGCTTGAAAGACTGATTTATATAAAAGAATCTGTTGCAGACCCTGAGTGTTACAATACACCTGGCTCCCAGTGGTTTGAATGTTCTGATGTGATGCAAATCTAACTTATCTGTCTTTATATTGGTGCATTTTAAAATTTGTAGACAACTTTGACTTAATTTACCAATCAGTGTCATTTTAATGGATGGAGATAATTAGAGCAGTGGTAGATGATCTTCCTAGAACCAGATAAATGATGCTTGTTCCTTGTATTTGCAGCACTTTAAATGGCATTGTAGGAATTAGTATAAACTGTTTTTCTTACTAATTGCCCATCAGCTATGGTCATAGTCAGAACCACCATCAGAGGATCGAGTGCTATCAGAGCTGTGGTGGCGCAGTGGTTAGAATGCAGTACTGCAGGTTACTTCTGCTGACTGCCAGCTGCCAGTAGTTCGGCAGTTCGATTCTCACTGGCTCAAGGTTGACTCAGCCTTCCAGTCTTCTAAGATCGGTAAAATGGGGACTCAGATTGTTGGGGGCAATATGCTGACCCCACTTAGAGTGGGCTGTAAAGCACTGTGAAGTGGTAAATAAGTCTTAAGTGCTACTGCTATCAACATTTGATGAACGTTAGGGTATGAATGTTGACACATACTCTATGTAGGTTACTTTATTAAAACAGTATAGTAACACTTATACTAAGGCTTAAAGTCTCTGCAGGGTGATGTTCTAAATTTGTGTCTTTGAGTCTTTGTCCCGTAACTGTTTAGGCAAGGGGTTTTTTTTTTGGAAATGATTTGCCATTGCCTGTTTCCTAGAGCTGAAAGAGAGTATCTAGTCTAAAGTCTCCCAGCTGGCTTTGTGCCTAGAGTAGGATTAGACCTCACAATCCCCAGTTTCTGGTCCAGTTTAACCACAAAATAGTTACAGGCAATGATCACAGGGAAGATTCTTCTAGTTAGAATCCATAGACCAGGGAAAGTCAGTTGCAAGTGAGTTTCAAAGAGTGCTTATATAATCAGGAACAACCTGTTAAAACGCTTTCATCCAACAGCAGGTGTCCATAAAATATTTATTTACAAAGCTTAGATAACTAATATCAGTCCCCACCTCTTGTTGCATAATACCATGAAGTAACGATGTTCCAATCAGTTTAAAATAATAATGGATGTGATTATAACTTTGAATATACAGGGAATTAGTGAACCAGTTTGACAAACAGAACTTGATACTGGAATGTTTCACACCCACAAGAAAGAGAAAATATAGGAGCATAGGTATACCCCAAAGAGGTAAAATGTAAGAAAGATTAATGAAAATCAAAAGAAATATGGAATAAAACACAAAAATTACTGTTAGCTGGATAAAATATCATTTAGCATGTAAGTCTAATAAAGCAAAGCATGGTTAAAAGTCCAAGTGGAAACTGGGAAAAATGACCAGGCTCCCAAGCAGAAAGAGGGTATGCACTTTCACTACAAGAACATGTGGCTGCTCTTTGTGAGGCCTGTATACCTTAATGAATGTATCTTTTCTTTTATGTATACTGAGAGTATTTGCGCCACATTCCTTGTGTGTCTAATCACACTTGGCCAATAAAGAATTCTATTCTATTCATAATGGTTAAATTTGTGTGTTGCTAGCCACAAGGGATAAAGGAAAAAATTATACTTTGACAAGACCACTTAATCAGCATAGCCCAAAAAGAACAGAGAAAACAAACATAGGACACTAGAGACAAGAATTACAGCTTTCTGTAAAAACAAATGTGGCAATAATATTGTACAAAAAAAACAACAAAGGCAAATCAGCTAAGGAACTGAATACAAAACAAAGTCAAAGCTATAACAGACTAAATAATAACCAGATTACCTAGATGAAACACCTGTTATCTCATTAGGAAAGGCCAAAAGCAACACTGCATTCATTAGGAAGTTCAGATCTCAAAGGCCAAGAGCTTGCTTGCTACAGTATGAATCCTATTTAATTTAAACTTCTGTTTTCCAGGTCTCATCAAATGTATTACATGTTTGGCTTCTTATTTCTGGTGTTCATTATTTTGGTTATTACATGTTCTGAGGCTACTATTCTACTTTGTTACTTCCATTTATGTGCAGAGGTAAGCTTCCCAAATAGGTTGTCACAAGGTAATCTATGTTTTGCTGTGTTTAATTAAAATAAGAAGATAAGAAAAGAGGATGCATTTTCTACTGACTGCCTCCCAGAGGGAGAATTTAAAGACTTACCATAGGGACAGTGTTGTGGGGCTAGAAAAAAATTAACACGGTATTGTATTAATTAGATTGGGGGAAGGAAAAACTATTTCCCAAGTACCAAGAAATTTGTTCTTAGCTGCTGGGAAAAATATCTGCAGAACAAATGCTTAATCACTGAACTTGAGTACTATATTCCACAGATAAAAAATAATAGTTTTAAGTACCATTTTGGCTTTGTTCAAACATCCTAAACCAGATTTTACTTCTGCTTGTTAATACAATCTGGTTTGCACAAAACACTCCTATAAAACACAACTGGATTCGCCTATCAAACCAGAAACAAATCACATTATTTTGATTTGTATGTGAACCATACCTCTTACGATCTTACAAAAACAGAACAGAGAATCAGAAATTGTCATAGCTGAAACTGTTTAATAAATAACACCCAAGATTTATTTTGTTTTGCCAATTAAACCAAGACCCCCAAATACAGATTTGCAAAGTATTATATAGAAAAGATATATGCTCAATCATAGATTACATTTTCATAGGCAGGAATAGCCTATAACTTTATGTCATGAATAATCTCTCATACTCTTTAATCTCTGATCAACATTCCTTCACTGTTATATAAGTATTAGAAAATGTTCACCCCTTTAACCATATATTTAGCTTTAACTGAGCACGTGTCTTTTAACATGATAATTACAGGTAGTGGTGTCCTCTTTAAAAGTTCTAAAAAGAAGTGCATAACTTGAAATGGAATATGATGTATAAAATAGATTTAACCGCACCCGAGAGAAGCATGTCTAACTTTTGCACCTGTTTCCCTCTTTGTTGTAGGACTACCACTGGCAGTGGCGCTCCTTTCTTACGAGTGGTTTTACTGCTGTTTATTTTCTAATATATGCAGTGCACTACTTCTTTTCTAAGCTTCAGATTACGGGTACAGCAAGCACCATTTTATACTTTGGCTACACCATGATAATGGTCCTGATCTTCTTCCTTTTTACAGGTAATATTGCTTGATATGAAAAATGCCTGCAGAAACACTAAACTGGTAACTAAATTGAAAATGATGACATGATGATGAAGCCAGATACTGTGTATCAAACATTTTCATTTCAGTTTAAAGCCTTCTGTGTGATCTAGACATTCTGCATACTGGTGCTATGGATCACATCTTCTGAAATCAGGCCAGGGATAAATTAGTATTTATGCTTGAAGTTTAGGTTCTCAAAATTTTTCATTTGGCCATCAAATAGCACTTTTTTATTTTTGTTATTGTGTTACAGTCTGGGCTGCATCACATAATACATGCACTGACAGTCATGTCTAAAGTTATAAAATATTTTAAATATATAATTTTAGTTCCATTAAAAAGAACCCCGAAAAACACAATAGCTTTATAATTTCTGTGTGGGAATGGTCCCTCAAATCTCCTGCACTACAGGTAGTCCTTAAATTATGATTCCAATTGAGCTCAACTTTTCTGTTGCTAAGCGAAACATTTAAATTATTTTCCCCCGCCCCCATTTTACGACCTTTCTTGTTATAGTTGTTAAGTAAATCACTGCACTTGTTAAGTTACTAATATAGTTAAGTGAATCTGGCTTCCCCATTGACTTTACTTAAAAGAAGGTTGCAAAAGAGGATCGCATGACCCCAGGATATTGCAACCGTCATAAATGAGTCATTTGCCAAGTGTCCAAATTTTGATCACCCGACCATGGGGTGGCTACAAAGGTCGTAAGTGTGAAAAATGGTCGTTAGTCACTTTTTTTCAGTGCCGTTGTAATTTTGAACGGTCACTAAATGAACTGTTATGAGTTGAGGACTACCTGTAGCGCTAGGATCTTTCATTATAGTCGGTATGCTTTAGTGTTCATACCTTGACTTGCTTCTGTACTGTATTGTATCTGCTCGGTTAGTTGCTATGTGCAGGCAGCTAGTTGGACAATTCTTGAAAGGTAAGTTAATGCCGTCTCTTTGACTTGGTAAATGTAAATTCCTTTTGTCTTCTAGTGCAGCAGATTCCCAAACTTTATTTTTAGAATTATGAATACTTGAAAGTAAACTGATAATATGCCCTGTATTTAATTAGAGATGCACTGCTTTACAAAAGGCATTAGTAAAATTTTTGTCATGCAAACATAATAATACTTAGAAGTGTAAAACAAGATGCGTAATTAATGCATAGTTTCTGCTGCTACTACAACTATGAATACTTACAAGTGAATAAAAAATGTTCAAATTAGCATAAGAGGCTAATTTGACTCCCCTACAAGGGAAATGCCCCCCCTCCCCCCAGATTTTATGTTGAGTGTTTGTTAAAGGTATCGGTAGGGTATAGTAAAAATAAAAAGTCAAGATGGCAACCTGGCAATGTGACTGAAGCTTTGCCTGTTTTCTATGGGTAATGCACATAAAAAATGGGCCCTTTTTGATTACACCTGTGGACACACCTTGGCTTTTGTACCACAAGACACTTGGCAACAGTGAATCTTTTGCTAATTCACCATATTGAATTAAATACCAATTCATATATTGGAATTTTTGCTCCCACAACCCACCTGCATTGTTCATGAGGAAAAAAGGTATATAAAAAAAAGCACATCATAAATTTCACGAGGCTAAAATGAAACATCCTAGGATATTCGGTCCCAGAGGCATTTAAGTTCCTGTCAAGTTGATATAAAAGCCAAACCAAGGACCTCCTAATTGCTGTATCCAAATGATTATATTGCTGCTTACTCATCTGTTTAAAATGGTCAACCTCAAGGAGGGTTTTGATGGTGCCCTGCTGTCACAGCAGTAGAGCGCATGCTTGGGGCATTTACTTCTCATATGGCATTCTGGGTCATTGATCTGACACAGCAAGCAAGTTGCTGGAAGCTACGCAACAAATCCGATTCACAGCGAGGTCCACAACTGTGTCTTTGACACACTAAATGAATCTGTTCGACATCAGTGGCTGAGCTAATACGGAAAAAAAAATCAATGCGATATCATTCAGTTTTTGCTGAAATATTTGTAATGCGTAAAACTATTGTGAATTTTCAAACCCTCCAAACTGCATGACACATGAGGCCTTTCAGGAACAAAAGGGAATGGTGCTTGTCCTTAATCTTATTATTCTGAAATTAGCAATTTACTCATTACTCTCTGCTATGTGAAGCAGGAATTTTAGAATTTCTACATATTCTGCAAAGATCTGAAGTGCACAGAAATGCGTATTGGCAGCTTTTAACTATTTAGCACCTTGAATTTCAAAGAGTTGTCTGTATCCTTTAACACAGTAGTTTACATGAGCAACTGGTTATTTTTTTCAACCATGAACAGGTATCAAACGTTGTTTCGCTCCATAACAGCTTTCTGTTTCAAGAACTGGTCAGTGATATACATAATAGAGTAGATTTAAAATCAGCCAAAAAGTGTGATGTCAGGAACCAAACCATGCATATATTTATCTGCAATTATTTTAAAAGCCAGGGCCATCTCTTTGCCTCTTTATCTTTTCGACATCTCATTTTCTCCGCAGAGGTGATATTATTTCATTATGGTTTTTGTAGTGACTCAGGTTTCTACTTCCAGGGATGAAATAGCTATTTTTGTATCTTATGGTTTTTTTTCAGGCTAGCTGACTGCAAGGCTTGTCCAGCCTTCTGGGTATTTGGGCTGGCTTTTCTGTGCTGCCTTATCAATTTTACTGAATTTTGCAACAGCAATATAACTTTTTTTTTTTTGAATATATGACCAAAACAGTTTCTTCCCAAGTTCAGTGGGTAGATACTTTAAGACAGCAATTAAGGACACATTAGATGCAAGCACCTGTAAATTTAAGAGATCTTAATTCTGAAAAAATAGGAATAGGTTGATATTCGGGGGTGTGGTTATGACAACTATACATTGCACTTTCCAACTTCAAAAGTTAAAATGTAAGAAGGATGCTTTAGTAAAGATAAATCATAAGGATAAAGGTGCCAAGTTACAAGAATATTTACAGAAGAAAGTATGATGCTTCTGACTTAACAGAATAACAGGTGCAATTTAATATTTCAGACTATAAACAATAACATGAAAACCTGCCTGTAGATAGCTTTTTTTCTTTTTACTATTTTCTCTTTTTTTCCTCTTGTTCTGTTAAATGAATAAATTAAAAAAATTAAAATTAAAAAAGGATTGGATGGAAAAAGGATTGTTTTCATGCTGAGGCAGAATGGTACATTTTTGGTTTTCTAATCTATACATGGAAATGCACCATACAGAAAAAGATTCCTAGCTAAATGGTTATTTTTTTCCAAAGCAAAAATCCCTGTGCTATCTTTACCTGGTCTTCTTCCAGATGTGGGGAGGGGTTTAACTTTGATGAAAGATGCTCTGCACCAGACCAATCTTGCTCCACAGAACTTCCTCTTTCAGGAAATGCAGACAGACCTCAGCTCCTATATGGCAAGCAAGCTGCCTTTGGCACTGTGCTGATTTAATGTTGTGGCCCTAAATATAAATAATTCCTGAAAAAGTAAATCATGATGTGCTGTAAGAGAAAAGCATTAAAATAGACATACGAACGTGCAAAATTATAGGTTTTTGTGGCCTGTTTTATTAACGTAAGACAACCAGGTATGAATATTGATGCAATTTTGTATTTGATTTGTAGGAACAATTGGATTTTTCTCTTGCTTTTGGTTTGTGACCAAGATATACAGTGTGGTAAAAATGGATTGAAGATATTCAATGCAGAAACTATCAACCTAATTTAAGTACATGATTTTGGAAAAGAATGTAAGCTTTATCAAAAGTACTGTCTTAGTACTTTCTGAATGATACAGAATATACATTTTCTCTCATTCAAATATTTGTATTGTAATTTTGCAATCTGTTTTCAGTTCGTATTCTTAAGACTGAATATAAATGTATGCATTTGTAAATATTGTTATATTGGGACTTTTAAATTCTAATGACCGGGTTATAAGTGCTGCCTTGCAGTATTTAATAATTCTTCTGAAAGAATAGTTGTAAATAAAGTTTTCTAGGTTTGCTGAGTGGGGTTGATTATTTTTTCAAAGTAAAGAACTTATTTCTATCATGCTTCTGAAGATTGACTCAGTGTAAGGTTGACTCAACATTCTTGTAGTTTGAACGTTTTTGTTTCCTATGAAGCCATGGCCATAAATCCGTGTTGGCGTTTGAGATTCTGTGCCTCCTAAGTTTTGCAACCTAAACAATTCATAATAAATGAGCTATGTTCAGTTGATTATTACCCATTATAAATAAACGCATAAAATCCTGTAAATAGAAATATACTGATAAGTTTTAGACATGTAGATTGGGTTATGGTTTTTTTGAGTAAATCATGCTACATAAATGTAATATTCATGCACTACTTAAAAATGACATTTCGTAATTATACTATAGTGTCTCTCTTAATCCACTACATAACTAAATTAAAAGACTGGATAATATGATGAAAAGGTCTGCATAAATAGAAACAAGATGTATTACCAATTGTGTCCCTTGCAGATTTTAATGATACATATTATGCAGAATGGACTACAGGTTTTTTTTAAAGAACTATTTGCCTCAATTAAAGAAGTAAATTTGTTAGATGAATTAAAATTAATCCACTTGCATCTCTGAAAATTGCAGTGGAAACGTGTTTACTGTGTTAAGTTGTCTGAGCAATTTACCTATTAATAATCTCTGCATGTTTTCTGGAAGACATACCTGTTGCCATGTAATTGCACGTTTCAACAGATGACCCTAGTTTTTTTTTCTAGTATTTCTAAAGAGCATAAACTGATGTGTGAATATTAAAATCGAATAAAATATCTTTTGTTAATAACCTGAATTTTTAATTTGGTCCTGTAAACTTCCATTTACACAAATGTTCGATTCAGAATGCCTTACAGAAGAATTTAAAAAGCCATGTCAATATTCCTCAGATTTTTTTAACAGCCAATCTAAATATTTGCTAAATAGTTATTATTGCAGCTTGGGTCTTCTTTTAGTGGAATTATTTGTGCAGTTATACCAGGGTTGGATTTGGTTTTAGCTGCCATAAAAGTGAGCCATCCTTGATTGAGAATGCTAGCATAAATTATCTGGCTTAAAGAATAATTTCCTTTAATATATTCAAATTTGTATGCCAGGTTTCCTTGGAGTCGGAGAATAATTTTAAACAGAAGACTCCTCTGGCAGAATAGACCTCTTGACTACAGGTAGTCCTTGACTTACAACTTTTAGTGTTGTAAGTTCATTTAGTGATCATTCAAAGTTACAACATTGAAAAAAGGGACTTACCACTATTTTTCACAGCTGTAACTGTTGCAGCATCCCCAAGGTCATGTGATCAAAATGCATATGCTTGGCAATTGACTCGCATTTACAACGGTTGCAGTTGCCCTGGGTCATGTGATTGACTTTTGCGACCTTCTGACAAGCAAAGTCAATGAGGAAGCCGGATTTACTTAACCACAGGTTACTAACAACTGCAGCAAGTGCTTGCGTGCCAACACCCAGAAGGCAATGCACCCCCCCCCCATCCCCTACGCATGCGCGTGCAATCACCCACACACCCACCCCACCACCCCTTACCTGCACAGCGCCTCACAGCTGATTTATGGCCAGTTTGAGGCCTTTTTCGGCCTCCCAAAGACTTGAGGAAAGCTTCTGCAGGCTTCTACAATCTTTGTAGGCTGAAATCTAGCCCCATTTCATCATTTCCTGTTTTTCCGAAAATACCGGCCAAAAAAGGCCTCAAACCGGCCGAAAATCAGCTGTGAGGCACACACATGTGCTGTGAGGTAAGTTTGCCTGCAGCTCGCGTGCTGACACAAACGGCTCTGCGTGCCACAGGTTCGCCATCACAGCTTTAGGATATTTCAAGAGGGTAGCAAGTGAAATGTGTAATGGGCCCTAGCACGTGCCAAGAAACTATAGAAGAGTATATTGCGTTGCAAATACTGTCTATGGAGATTCTCAGTCATCCAGGTCATGGTTGTCCCAAAGATGCTTTTTTTTTTCCCAAGAGGCAATTGGACTTTCTGGTTTTTCTTTGAAGACATTTCGCTTCTCATCCAAGAAGCTTCTTCAGCTCTGGTTGGAAGAGGCTTCTTGGATGAGAAGCAAAACATCTTAGAAGAAAAACCAGAAAATCCTGTTGCCTCTTGGGAAAAAAAAAAGCATCTTTGGGACATTGCAAACACTGTTTTGCCAGCCAGTTACTATTTTATATCTGAATCTGGTAATGGAACCTGAACAGATGGGCCACAGGAGAAAAACAAGTTTGGAAGAGCGGCATGGATAAAAAAAAAAAACCTTGAAAAACACTGTACAGGTAGTCCTTGACTTACAAGAGTTTGTTTAGTGACCGTTCTAAGTTACAATGGCACTGAAAATGTGACTTATTACAATTTTTCACACTTAACGACCATTGCAGCATCCCCATGTCACATGATCAACATTCAGGTGCTTGGCAACTGGTTCATATGATGGTTGCGATGTCTTGGAGTCTTTTTGCAACCTGGCAAGGAATGTTAGTAGATTCACTTAGCAACCCAATTACTAACTGCAGTGATTCACACTTAAAAACTGGCAAGGTAGGTGGTAAAATTGGGCAAAACTCAATGTCTCAACAACAGAAATTGCTCAATTGTAGTCGTAAGTCCAGGACTACCTGTATTGTGTCATTTGGCAAGGAAGATGGAAATGAAGGAAAACACTTGAAAACCTTATTCTAAAGGAACTTTAAGCAATTTATGCTGTTCCTGATAAAAAACAAAATGTACATTTTTAGGATCTGAAATAAAAATTATTCTTTCCATTTATCATTGGTAGACACATTAGAAAATTAATTAAATTTATATAACTGCTCATTTCTATCCCTGCCATTGAAGGCAGCTTACAAAGTTAATGCCAAAAACAATACAAAAAACCAAAATAAGTGCCATCAAAACAGAACTATTTAAAAAAACCCATAAAATATGCTTTTCCTAACATGCAATCAATTTGCAGGCTCTCCACTGTCACCAGATCACCAGTTAAGATAGCAAGACCACGTCATCAAGTGCCAAGAAAGTTAGTGCCAGTCTACCCTTGTAGGGGAGGCAGGAATGATGTTACAAAAAGCAAACACTGCAGCAGAAAAAAATTCTGGATGTTGGGCGCAGAGAGAGTATTAAAGTCTGTGGCACCCTACATTGTAGGGACTGGATGGGATCTTTCCCGATCAACACCAACTGGAACTGGCTACAAATCAATTTAAGACAGTGCTGACATTGTACAGGATGTGGATTTGTTTAGCTATAAATTGTAATAGTATGTGGGAGTAACCTTGGGAGTCTCTGCCAAGGGAAGTTAAGTGGCAGAATAGCTTAAAGACAGACTGTGGCTCTAAGGCTGTAAAAAAAGGGAGGGAACTTAACTTTCAGACTTACAAGATTCTGTAAGGGTAATTAGCTGATCTGGTTGTGTTTCTTATCTGGGATGCTCTGCAAGGCCAACATTTTTCACACAATTTAGTGGCATCTACTTCTGAACCATCAAGTTTAGGAATTAAATCCTTAAAGTATCTGTTAGCCTACAAGAATGCCATCCTTCACTCAGTATCTTAGTTAAGATTTAACGGGAGATTTCATACTTGCCCTGCAATAATGATTATAGTAACCTTTACGGCTAGTTTGCACACTGGTAAATTGGGGCTAAATGCATTGGATGAATGCCATAGTGTGGTCAGTGAACAGCTCCAGGCACGAGTTAATTCAGTCAACCATACTTTACTAAATGTGAGACACGTTTGTACAAATGCAACCTGTATGATTAAGGTATCAAACTAGAAACTGGGGAGATTGTGAGTTCTAATCCCACTTTAATAAAAAGCCAGCCAGGTGACCAAGGGCCAGTCACTCTCTCAGCTCTCGGAAGGAGACAGTGGCAAACCACTTCTTTAAATTTGCTAAGAAAAACTGCAGAGATTTGTCCCGACAGCCTCTAGAATGGGACACAATTGAATTGGTGGAAAGAAACGGTAGGACAATCTTTTCATGCTCAGGCAGAAGAATAGAAGGCTGAGGGTACATATTCGGTTTTCTAATCTATACATGGAAATGTACCATACAGAAAAAGGTCATTAATGCAGATTCCTAGCTAAATGGTTATTTTTTTCCAAAGCAAAAATGGCTACAGGAACTTGGCTAGTCTAGTAAAGAGAAGGACCAGGGGAGACATGATAGCAGTCTTCCAATATTTGAGGGGCTGCCCCAGAGAGGAAGGGGTCAAGCTATTTTCTAAAGCTCCTGTAGGCCAGACAAGGAATAATGGATGGAAACTGAACAAGGAGAGATTTAACCTGGAAATAAGGAGAAACTTTCTGACGGGGAGAACAATCAACCAAATCAACCATTGAAAGTTGTGGGAGCACCATCACTTGAGACTTTCAAGAAGAGATTGGGCTGCCATTTGTCAGAAATTGTGTAGGGTCTCCTGCTTGGGCGGGGGTTGGACTAGATGACCTACAAGGTCCCTTCCAACTCTGATTATCTGTTATCCCTGTGCTATCTTTACCGGTTTCCTTCAGATGTGGGGAAGGGTTTAACTTTAATGGGACAAACAAAAACATTACAGAGAAAATAATCTTTTTTAATTTTCACTCTTAAGGTCACCGCCCCAGCCAGGCCCTCTAACTTTGCAAAATAATATTACATGATTAGTAATTATCAGAAACGGAGCTCCTTTTGATGTTTTTCTCGGTTTTTTTTGCACCTTTGAATAAAAAAAAAAACAGCGTTTCCGCAAACACCCATGGCTTAGTTCTCGCTTTTTTCACGCCTTTCGCGAATGCATTTTTGGCAGTTAAGTTTTGGCATACGTTAAGTCCTTAGGAGGGAACCTCGGGCATTGCCGTGCATCTTTATCACGGAATAACCTTCGTTGACCGCCATGGTTTCTATTAAAAACTTGCCCGCAATTCTTATTCTCCCGTGCACTCTTCCGCAATGCACGCTGTTGCAAGCTTATTCGGAGCAAATTTTCTTTAGTTACGGCCGTGTCACTAAGCGAGCCGCCCAGATAAGGCCCCCCGCTGTTCTGCGGATTTCTGGCTCGGAAGATTCACGTGCAGACGAGCTTCCGCGTCACGCCTCCAATCCTTAGTTCCTTTAAAGGGGCGGGGCAAACAAAAAAGGGGCGGGATTTTCCGCGCCTGCGTGTCTGACAAGGAGGCGGCAGAACTTTTCCAACCAATAGGAGAGGGAGAGGGAGAGGGCGGGGGCGGGGCGAAGGACGGGAATGATGGCGTCTGCGGGGATAGGACTACGGCGGCTCCTGGTGGCCGGTTCGAAAGCGAGGAGGAGGGGAGTGTGAGTGTCGCGATGGAGGGGATTGCGCGTGCGCTCTCCGAGAGAACGGCACGGGAGGTGGAGGGTTTTCTTCGCCGTTGTCTCCCCCACCCCGCTTTCCGTTGCCACTTCTTAAAGCCGTCTCCAAGGCAGTTGATTCCTGATGTTGAGGAGCGTGGAGCTGCTCGGAATAGTTTTGCTACTCCTTTAAAGCAGGGGTCTCCAACCTTGGCAACCTTAAGCCTGGAGGACTTCAACTCCCAGAATTCCCCAACCAGCAAAGCTGGCTGGAGAATTCTGGGAGTTGAAGTCCTCCAGGCTTAAGGTTGCCAAGGTTGGAGACCCCTGCTTTAAACTGTGGCAGTGCACAAGGCCCTTAAGCTGGGTGGATTTCGGCTCTCACAATTCCCCAGAGCCAGCATGGGAGCTGAAGTCCATCCAACTTCAAGGGGCTGAAACTGAGAAAGCCTCAAAGGTAATTTATATTCTACTGAGCCAACCTTGATGACTGATTTTGCAATAGCTGAGCAGCAATCCAGCATGGTTTGTCCTTGCCATCTGGAAGCCCGTGGCTTTTACAGATTAGATTGGAAAGTCAAACGGAATCCTCCTGGAAGAAGAAGAAGATGGTGGCGGAGGACTTCCATACCGCTGCCAAGAAAACAAGGGGGACAACGGTCCCTTCATGCTGCAAATCCTTGAATCACCAGGAACTGAGTTCAACTAGTGGGGACATTTTGTCTTATCATCATTGTGTGGAGATTATTTAAAGATGGTGAATTGATCCCTTTAGTTTTCTTGGGGTTGTTTTAAAAATATTTTTAATGGTGCCTTGGAGTCAGTACTGACTCCTGGCAACTTCCTAAAAAAGTCCCTGCAGTTTTCTTGGCAAGGTTTTCTGGAAGTGGTTTGCCATTGTCTCCTTCATAGGGCTTGAGACAGATTGACTGGTCCATCTGGCTTAGTGCCTAAAGCAGGACTGGAATTCATGCTCTCCCAGGTTCTTTACACCCAGTACTTTAACCACTCTACTATTCTGTCTCTGCAATTCTTGGGATTATAGATCCCATAATCTTTGGACAAGGACAGCACGGTCTTATCTTGAGGAAGGTGGTATAAAGAACGACAAGAGAACTTACTTAGAAGTGAGGCCATGAATTCAGAACTCCACACTGTGATACAGATCAGAGGATTAATAATAGTAATAAAAGTACATGCCACTTGACTCCCAATGACTCTGGGCAATTTACAATTGTTAAAACATTTAAAAACAAAGAGCAGCTGGGCATAAATGGCAGGGAATTGGATCTAAGGAATAGAGAAACAGGATTGTATTCATAACTATGTTTTTACTTATACCTATTATCTTGTAAGCAATTGACAAACCATATAAATAAATAAATAAAAATCAGCGGCTTGCTCAATGAGATAGGACAGTGGTGGCTAACCTTTTTGGCCTTCTGTGTCGATAACGTGCCATCACCCATAAGGCAATGTGCGTGAGGACCCCCACGTCCCCTGCACATGTACGCGACCTGCCCATGCGCCGTGCGTTTCTGCACATGTGTGCGCGCCCCTGCTCACAGCATATGTCTACATGAGTGCATGACCCCCCCTGCACACTGCACATTTCTCTGCATGCGCGCATGTCTCCACGTGCCACACCCCTTGCACATGCGTGCCAGATACCCAACAATCAGCTGGTGGGCGCGTGCATGCGTAGTACATCTACTCTGGGCGAGGGCTTGCATGCCGGCAGTAATGGCTCTGTGTGCCACTTCCGGTACGCATGCCATAGGTTCGCCACCACAGAGATAGGAGTTTTTCGACAGACTAAGTAGTGGCATTTACACCCCTCTGTCCATCCTGGTGTATTAATGTGAGAAAGCGATTTTTTTTCTTCTACAAATTATTTAAATTAAGGCAGTCAATATCCTATATCAGGGGTGTCAAACTGGCATCGTCATGGTGGCATCATGTGACATTTCTGGACTTTCCCCCCCTTCCCTAAAGCGGGCATGGGCATGGCCAGTGTGTGATATATCTGGCCCATGGGCCACGAGTTTGACAGCCCTGTCCTATATCATGGGTTCTTAGTATGAGCATGCTGGTTGGGGAATTCTGGATGTTAAAGTCCATACCGTTTAAAGGTGTCAAAGCTGAGAAACACTAGAGTGGAGAGTCCAGCTGCCTTGGAATCTGCCAGTGCTGAGCTATTTTACACAGATTTGCTGATGTGACACCTGACGTCAGCCTTTTTTCAATGGAGACATTTTGCCTAAGGTCCAACCAGGCCGGTCTTGCAGTTGGAAATAAGTGCTTTTGACAGACTTCATTTGGCTCTTTCGTAATTTGTGTTATAAACAAAAATAAATGGCGGGGACAAAAAAGATTTCAACTTTAACCAAGTATCTCGTTACCTTAATTAATAAACTGACTCTGAAAGAAACTTTTTATATTGAGTGCCTCTTATCTATGGGTTGCTTTTTCTGAACACTAGATGGAGCTAATGTAATGAATGCTGAAATATGACCAGTTAAACAGAGTGAGGAAAAAAAATTCTTGTCTTGCAATATTTTAGCAAACACAATTTTTAACAAATCTAAAATATAAATGACCAATAATATTGTATCTTTAAAAATATTGCCAATTATTTTTAAGTATGGAAATTGAGTAATCACTTTTTTGTGTTTTCTGTTTTAATTGGAAAATTAATTGAAAAAAATTGTTTTAATTGGAAAAATAGAATCTTAATACACCAAAAGTTATTTGAGTAAAATGTTGTTTATATAAGATTTGAGGTTTTTGAAGTTTTCATCTAAGTTGCTGTCACTGTGTCAAATGTTTTTGGGCGTTTTGCTTTTGTATTATTCATATTGCTTTGCTTAAACTTTTAATTAAAATGCTTATATTTGCTGATAATGATACTTAGTTGCTAATTGGATTTTGGCATCACCCAATCATTAGTACAAACCAAATTCAGTCTTAAGAAAATTGGTTTTACAGAATGAACTCAATTGTCAGTTTAAGTATCTTGTGTGTTAATGAACTGGGACTGACTTGAACATAAAATCAGAAACTAGAATCAGTTTCTGCAATTTGCGCTGAATGCTAGAAGATAGGTTGTTGATTGTAATCCTGTGATATCATATTGGAAAGTAACAGGAATGGGAAGACAGTATAATTATAAAATTATACTGTAAAAGTTATGAGGTGGGTGCTCCAGTTCCTGGCTTACCTGGAAGAGGATGAGCGTGTTCTCCTATGGCTTGCAGTGTTGGATGTGCTAATTTAAGTATTACAAACAGAGCATTCTTAGCCCACTAAAGTTCTGAGGATTTTTATGCTGGATAATTTGATAGTTGAGGGTTAATGAAAAACTAGTTGCATTTTAACCCTAGAAAAATCTTTTCTCTGTGAAAGGCTTCCCTTGAGATTGAAGATAGTGAAGTTCTTTTGTTGCAAATGTAGAATGTATTTATGTATTGATTATTTTTATAAACAACTCAAGGCAGTAAACATATCTAACATTCCTTCCTCCTATTTTCCCCTCAACAATAACCCTGTGAGGTCAGCTGAGCTGAGTTGGCTTTCATGCCTAAAGTGGGACTACTAGACCATATAAATTTAATTTAATAAGTAAATAAATAACCTTCCTGGTACCTTAACCACTAGACCAGCTACAGGTAGCCTTTGGTTAAGGACTGCCCTCTTTAACAACCATTCAACATTACGACCATGCTGCAAAAGTAGTTTTAGTGATCCTCACATTTAAAACCTTCACAATGTCCTGTGGACTCCTGATTGCATTTTGCAAGCTTCACAGCTGGCTTCTGAAAACAAAAGTCAAAGGGAAAGCTGACAGTTGCAATCCCATGATATCTTACTTAATGACCACAGTGGAACTGATGGAAGTCCAGCACAGTTACATGTTTTTTGCTTAATGACTGTGTTGTTTAGTGACAGATTTTCCAATCACAGTTGTGGTCATTAAGCGAGGACTATCTGTATTCTGATAAGCAGATAATATGTGCTTTTTAAGTGATTCTCATTAAGTCTGATTCTGAAATTCATTCTTTGAATAATTCGTATAATGATTGGTGGGGGAGGGAAATTAGAAACAAGTGATGAAGTATGGTTATGACATCATGGAGTGAAACCTGTGATTTGTGTCAGATGCTGGGATGTAAGTACATAAGCAGACACGACATCTGTATCCCCAGGCCACTGTTTTGATATAATCAAAGTTTGCAGCAGATAGTTTGACTGGGGTGGGTGGAAGGTAAATCTGACCAGTCCTTTCTCTCCCTCCTCCCCTCTTAACTTTCTCCAACCGGATGCTCTTCAGTTCACAATACATTACAGTTCTCATCATTTTCAGGACGAGAAAAATGGTCATTTGGAAAATTCTACTCCTCCTAAGAAGCAGGAGAATGAAGTTAAGGGAAGCTTTTGTTGAACAAAAATAGGGTACCACATACCAGATATCTGTGTATATTGTATCTGTGAGATTTATTTTCATGATCCTGACTTTTTGAGGTCTTTATTTCTGCTTCCTTTTTTATATGAATTGGTTGTTATACAAATAAGTAAGTGTCTGTCTTCTTGGTGAAATGACTGATCACTCTGAAGTCTCTTACACAATAAAAAGCAAGTGAAAAAACTCCGAGACACTTGGGACAGCCCAAGCCTGCTTTATAAAATATAGGCTACCAATTGTAGTTAAACATTTAAGAGAGACATTTTATCCTGAGCTTTCAGGTGACCTAATTTCCCCTGGTACTGTACATTTAAGTTTTTTTTTTTAACATCTGCACCTAATTTGTAAAACAGACTTAATGAGAAACTTCAAATAGTTTAAACATCAATTACAGTGATGGCAAGGTTTTAGAGGTTCAGTAATCTGTCCATGTTGGTCATTGAAATGTGATCCCAGCTGGATATAGTTAAGGACAGATGTCCTTCCAAGACTTGAAAACGAGGGCTTGACAGTTGATGCTAGCTAGCTACTGGGCAGGTTGTTATTACTCTTCATTTGCTGTGCAAGAGAATAGTAATTAATTTCACTTAATGTGGATAAAGTTTTAAAACAGTGATGCATCTGCATCTCCTGGGAATGTCTTATAAAAAAGGTTTAGTATTGTTATTAATTCCCATTATTCACAGTGAATGTAAAAAGATTATTTTATGGATCGATGGAATGTTGAATAAAGTTACTGGAACTGGAAAAAGGGAATGAGCAGCATATCATACAAGTACAGGTAGACCTCATGGGATAACCACAATTGAGCCCAAAATATCTGTTGCTAAACAAGACGGTTGTTGAGTTTACCTCATTTTACAACCTTTCTTGCCACAGTCGTTAAGCAAATCATTGCATTTAACACAGTTTGTTAAGTGGATCTGACTTCCTCATTGACTTTGCTTGTCAGAAGATTGTAAATGATGATCACATGACCCTGGGACACTGCTAATGATCTGAATGTTGATCATGTGGCCATGGGGATGCCGATGCTGCATTTGTTGTAAGTGTTGCAAAGGTTGTAACTGTGAAAAATGGTCATAAGTCACTTTTTTCAGTGCCCTTGTAACTTTGAACAGTCACTAAATGAACTGTTGTAAGTCAAGGACTACCTGTATTTAACATTTCACTGGCTTTTTATTTGAGGGTGTCTGGTTGCTGGTTTTTAAGTAAAAACAAAAGCTCATTAGCAGTATTATCAGGGCTGGGATTCTACCAATTCGCACCTATTCGCTAGAACCGGTTGTTAACATTCTAAGCAGTTCGGAGAACCAGTTGTTAGAAGAAATTACTGGACTAATCCTGTAAGGAAGACAGGAAGGAAACATTCTGGTGTTGCTTACAGAAACTGCCTCTCTGTTAACCCTTATTACATTCTTGGCAGGACTAGACTTCCTGTCTCAGAAACTTCCTTGGAGTTTTTTCCCCCTCGTTTGCTGGGACTTTGCTTGTGTGCAGTGATCATTCAAAGTTACAATGGCACTGAAAAAAGTGATTTATGACCATTTTTCACACTTACGACTGTTGCAGCATCCCCAGTCATGAGAGGCCAGGTGAAGAGATGCGTGCCTCGATGTGAGTGATATTGAGTTGGCCACACCCAGTCAATAACGTGACCACCAAACCATGTCCACCCAGTCACATGACCACCAAGCCACGCCCACCACCTAAGCCACACACATAGAACCAGTTGTTAAAACTTTGAATCCCACCCCTGAGTATTATGGGCATGTCACAAGTCATTAGATTTGAAATATTTATAGTCCTCAAAGACTTTTGCGATTAAGAACATTGTTTTGAAGAGCTCTTCACTTAAATGAGAGGTTTCAAAAGGGTTGCTTGTACAGAGCAATTGAAATGATTCCATTTGTTATTTAGGTGTTGGGTATTGTGTCCATACTGAGAGGGCAAATATCTTGTGTTGAAACGTTTCCCCTGAGTTTTAGGCAAGTAGATTTGAAAAAGGAAAAACAATATCTTATTTTTATGCTGAATACTTTAACGAGTTCTTTCCTTGAAGATGACAGCATGTCCTCATCTGTTTTCACTTCTAGATAATTTTGCTGGCTGATGTAGCTCCCATTATAGTGACTTTGGGGCTCAGGATTTTATTTTGAGAAAATTTGATGCAGTACTCAAGAAATGGATAGGAAAATTCCCCATCCCTGGGAAGCTCAAAGGAACAAAGTTGAACTGAGAGCTTGTTTAAGGATGATGTTAAATATATAGTGGGCCTCTTTTTATATGAGTCCTTTAGGGACACTGAGAATTTGTGTCTAGCCATTCCCTATTCTATCAGATGCTGAAAGGTGCTATTTACAAGCCAAGACTGTCTACCAGAAAGCAATTCAGCTCTGTAAATTTAAATTCTATCCCTGCAGGAGTCCAAACTTGTACAGCTTTTATCAGCTATACATGATGCAGTGTGCAGTTTTTAAGGAAAATAGTACAAACTGGGAAACATCTGCCTGCTTAGAGTAAACATCATTTCCCTTTATTCCAGTATCCTTGATGATACAACAGCGTCTTTCATGAAAAATGCATATAAAACCCTGAGCTGCAATTTTGTGAGGTATTTTAGCATGATCTTGTTCCAGGGGAGTTAAATAATATTTCCTTGAAAGTTTTCCAGGCAATTCAACAATGAGATATATTTTGTTCACAAGGAAAAGTGGGGTATAAATTAGTTGCAGTAATAAATAACCCGTAGCCATGGCTGACAGACTTTTGCTTTGGAACCACAGAGAGCAAGATGTTATTTCTACAGTAGTTTTCCACATTCCAATTTGGACTTATTCCCTTCATCTTTTCAAGAAGGCATTGTAGTCTGAGAAGTACTGGAGTGTTTTTAGTAACAGATTTCTTATCCAGCAATCAGGAATATGAACCTTACCCAACCTGGTAGCCACAATTCATCTTCTGGTATTTTTTTTCATGAATCTTCTCTCTCTCTCTCCTTCCCTCCCTCCCTCCTCTCTCTCTCTCCTTCCCTCCCTCCCTCCTCTCTCTCTCTCTCTCTCTCTCTCACTCACTCACACAAACACACACACAAACACAAACACACACACCAAGCAACAATATAATTATTAGGGGGTAAAACTACATGAAACTTTCCATCTTATTCTTAATATCACATGGTCCTACAAATGGGGTGGCTTCCATAAGTGCAGACAGTACTCAACTTACTACAACAGCACTGGAAAAAAGTGACTTATGACTGTTTTTCACAGGTATGACTCTTACAGCACCTCCAAGGTCACATGATCAAAATTCAGACACTTGGCAGTAACTTAATAACTGCAGTGATTTGCTTAACAACGGCGGCAAGAAAGGTTGTAAAAATGGGGCAAAATTCCTGTAACAAAAGTCTAACTGAGGCCACAGAAATTGTGGGCTCAATGATGGTCGTAAATTGAGGACTTCCTGTAGTCCTCAACTCATGGCTACGATGGAGCCTGCCCGTTGTGATCAGAAGTTATGCCAGCTCTTACGTAAAGCACCCATGTGACCACCTCACTCACGACCCCCACATCCCTGCTGTACCCAATGTGGTTGTTAAATGGAGCATAGGATACCTCAGGTCCTGCCCCAGTCTTTCCCCATCTCCACTTCCTGCCCCACGAGGCGGCAGCCGCTCAGAAAATGGTAGCCACTTCTGGAATTGCACCCTGCGGCCCAGCAACAGTATGGCCTGACTTCCCTTTCTCTAACCTGAGCTCTTGAGAGCTTTGAAGGGTAAGTGCATGACGGGTGACACAAGGTGAGGAGGAAGGTATGGGATCTGGTGCAGTGGGAAGGCAGCTCGAAGCCTGTGGGACCCAGTGGGGGAGGGAATGGGGGAAATAAGCAGGGGTCCCCACATTGTTCCTGCAGCCAGTCCTAGGGGTGAACAAGTACAAGGCACTGCAGCGGCATAACTTTGGCACCGTGTTGTAAGAACATTTGGGGTGTGTGTGTGTGTGAACCTTTTATGAAGTTACTGTAATTTCCCAAAGGTAGGACTGAATTAGTGGTTGTGTTCAATTACCTGAGCAGTGCTATGATGCAGAAATGACTAACAGGCTTTACTTTGCTTGACCTGCAGAAATGCATGTCTAACCTTGAAACTCTCAGTTTCTATGGTCAACAGATATATAATTTTAGTCTTCATGAGTTGTCAGCCTCAACTTAATAATCTGGTGGCAATGTGCAAGAATAGAGCAGAATAGTCAGTTATTTAAAAAATATATATCTTATATTTGCCCTTTAATCCGGTTACTTCATAACATAGCCATATTGACTTTTTGTGATTTCATATATGAGAACTGCATATAGCCCCAAATTAAGTAGCTAGCAAAAGTCATACAGATTACTTGGTATTGTGTAATGTTCAGGAAAATTGCACCCAGGTTTTGGATGTACAGTATCAGGAAACTGAAAAATACATAACAGACACAGCTTTCCGATTTGTGATTTTCTTGAAGTTTGCCTGTTTCTGAAGTAAGAGCAATTTCAAAATTTCCCTCAGTATTTTTATTTTTTTTAAAAGAGGAATAGGAGTATTTGTGCATCGGTAATCTAATAATAACAACAACAGAATAACAGAGTTGGAAGGGACCTTGGAGGTCTTCTACTCCACCCCCTTGCTCAAGCAGGAGGACCTAAGCAGGCATAATATGGTCCAAACTTTCCCATTCTGGGGCCTCCAGAGGTCTGTGGCTTCCACATCTCCCAGCTGGTCAGGAAATGACATTTGATATTTCCAGCTTTGTATGGAAACCGTTTCTGGACTTTGTGCTCGAGACAGAAAAAGACAAACTCTTGACATTGGGTTGTACTAGTTAATATAGTTTGTTACAGAAATGGCTGGTATTGGTTAAATTGGTAAAGTAAACTGTTTATAACTAACCTTATAGTTAGGAATAATTGGTTTGGAAGAGTGGTTATGGTATAGGAACTAGGGGCCTTGAATTCTAGTCTTCCTTTAGACCTGAAAGTTGGCTGATGACTTTGGTCCAGTTATTCTCATTAGACCCCCCTCCTCACAGAGTTGTTGGGAAAAGAAGAGTCTGGAGCAATATCTATGTTGCCATGAGAAGTACAAATAAAGACAGGAGATAAAGTAGAGGTGGGCTGCACATACTTTAACAACCACTTTGCCAAAAATGTGAGCATGTGCATGCATGTGCCCTTTGCACCACGAGACACCCGCACGTGTCCCGTTTTCAGCCTGGACAGTCTCCTGCAACACTCTGCTGGCCAAAACGTGGTACCGTGCAACCTCCTTGTGCCCTGTTTTGGCCAAGCAGAGTGCTTCAGGAGGTCATCCAGGCCAAAAATGGGGCACCATGCAGCCCCCCTATGCCCCGTTTTGATCAGCAGGGTGTTGCAGGAGGTGTAAGTCTTGTGTCCCCCCTCCCACCCCCAGCTGGCCCACAGAGAAGTACAATGCTGATTCGGCCCTCAAAGAAATCCAGTTTGACACCCCTGCTGTAGATTTAAAGTATCCCACAGTGGTCAACCATGTCATGTGAATGCCAAACGATGATGATTGTATAATTGTATAATTACTCCTGAGAATGCTTTTATTGTTTTGAGCACCCAGAGTCTTGTGCGGTATTGTCCATTATTATGGATCTAAATAGTTAAATGAGTAAACTAAATGAATTGCTTATTAACTAAGTCATAAAACATGTACAATTCTGTCCCCTTAAGAAGTTATATTATTAGTAAACGACTGTAATTTTTTCTTAATGTAGTTCAATTTGACAGATACTTTCAGAGTTAGGATTAGGGTTAGGGTTAGGATCATCCAACTGGCTTTTATGCCTAAGGCAAGACTAGAATTCACTGTCCCCTGATTTACTACTATACCAAACCGGCTCTTTTGAAGAGTATCTTCAAAAGAAATGTATCTTGCAAATTGGATTGGCTTCATTTCCTTTTCCTTTCCTTTGGTTCCTGCACCCAACATTTATCTCTTAATGAATATGACGCCTTTTTATAAATGTTTCTGTATACAGCTTAATGTTTGTGCATGCAATTATATATGAATAGTTTGATCGATATATTGCCTTACATAATTGGGATTGTTAGGTATCCACAAACAAGTCTTGAAATAGCTTAATTTATCTTTGATACCCAGCACTTGTAATGAGAAGTCATTTACTGTCAGTAAATATAATGCAAACTGGAAAGCACATTCTATGGTTAGTTTATCCATTATGCTTCATTCCGTCAACCAACTCTGCATGCAAAGCTTTTGGATCATTCCAAATGTTTGGCTGTGTTTGCTTTTAGAGTCAAAGGGTTGTTTGGAGTTGCTGTACAGAAATGTTTTTCTTCCAGTAGGATATGGATAGAGACTTTTCATCCTGAGCTTCTTCCCATATCTGGCTTTTGATCTCTTAAATAAATATGAACGTATCCAGTTGAAATTTGACTTCTGGGGATATGGTGGACAATTTATGGCTAGCCAAGCAGGAGTGGGTGGGATTGCCTTTGCTTGACCGTTTTGCAGAATGCTTTAAATCAGGGGTGTCAAACTCACAGCCCACGGGCCAGATGCGCCATGCGCTGGCCACACCCATGCTCGGTTTAGTGAAGGGGGGAAAGACTCAATATATCACATGATGACTCCATGACAACGTGAGTTTGACACCCCTGCTTTAAATAATAACCATACCTCTGTCCAAATACTTGACCTTTTACATCCTGAAATGTTTGAGGAGCTACTTACTTTGCAGCAAGCCCAAGGATGTTTTTTTTGATTCTGGCCTAGAATGTTTTGCAGATCCACTTGTGTCAGTCATGGTTTATCTTTTGGCATGTAACTTCCATGCTGTCAGCTTCAGTTGTTTGTTTGTTTTGTTTTGTTTTTGCTATTTTTATTATTCTTATTCTGTAGGCATCATGAATATAGCTGATTTTATATTTTATTCTTAGAGACATGAGAGTACATGAATCTCTTATGAAGTATAAAGAAAACGCACACATATAATTCAGCTTTATTTCAAATGTTTTAACATTTCTCAATAGTGCAGTTGCCTGCTGTAGATGTTGTATTTTATATACCAGGTCCTCATATATTGAGCTAGAAGTCTGATTATATTATGCTCTAGGTCCCCAGACAAAGAAAGCAGGAGGGAAAAAATTAATCTTGGGAAGGATTTGAAATGTTTCTGCTTTACTTCCATCAGGAATATAAAACTATTCATTTTTCTGTAAGACTTTGGTGCAAAGACAGAAGCCAGTTTTTAGGTTGAAAGTTATTAGAGGCCTTTTGATGTGTTCTGTGTGAATACACACATATGCTCACATGAGTGTTGTTGTGGTTTTTTTAGAGAGAACTACCTGTTTGGTTCAGCCTGTAATAGCAAAATCTGTCTGAGCTCTTTTCTATACCCCAAACAGTAAATCTGAAGGCTGGCAATGGCATAATGCATGTAGTTTCTGGCTTTACTTAGAAGCAAAATCAAAGGGTTTCTGAATAATGGCATTTAAAATTAAAGTGCACGGGAGTATTTCTCTATTTTATTTTATTTTTTACTTTTTAAAGGCAGCAAGTAAGAGCTCCCCATTCTGTTGTTTGTGTGGCTGTGCTGTCGCCCAATTATCCATTGCCTTGCAGAAAAGATTTCATAGTCTTGCTGCCTTTGGTGAGGTCTATGGATGCTATTCTTTCATGAGAAGTTAACAGGCCTGAACTTTCCATACAGGATTGAGACGATCATCGGCCTTTGCAGTACGAAGGCATGTCCAATTACCAAGTATCATTAGTAGGCTTTGATACAGAGTAGGTGGCCTTAGAATGGACACAAAAGTCTGGCCGACCAGAGTCATTTTCCACAGGTATGGATGAAACAAGCCTGCATCGTAGTGTTGGGAGCAGTAGTATCCGCAGCGCAACCTTTTCTGTCTATCACTGAAAGCTGAAAGCATGAAACGGTTAGATGCTGATCATCACACCCTTTGTGTCATCTGAAACCCAGCGCCATTTAAATTCATTGGGAGTCTTCCTGCTAGACAAAGCGCCGATATTGCAAAGCTTGCCTATACAGAGTACATTTTTAATAGTCAATGGAAATGCCAACCTGCACCCCCTTCACAACAAACATGAAAGTCTAAAACGTAATGCCAACCCCTAATTGGCAAGAAGTTCAATATGTTTAAGAGGCCTTTGTTTTTCCTGTTTGCTTTTGGAAAAACACAGGCCTAATAACGAGAGGCGTAAACCAGTCTGTGATTTTCTTACGGAACATTAAGCCTCTCTCCCACCCATACATTCTCTGGTTGTTGAGCTCTTTGAGAATATTTTGTCTTTTGAACTTCAGGTGTATCCAAAAATATTCTTGCTGTGGGAAACGACAGCGATGCAAAAGACTGATTCACATGAATTACCACAAAGCACTAATTCTGTGGGACTGAATTTAGTACTAAACTAAAAAGGGAAGGGAAGTTGGTGACATGAACCATTTATGAAAAAAAGGTTATCAGTATTATATTCCTTTGAGATTAGGTAAAAATGGAAATTCAGTAGTGTAGTATTATCAATAAACATTATTATTTAGTTTATTATTATTTATTATTAAATTATTATTTAGTTTATTATCAATAAACATGGTACCTATGTAGTCTGTGTATTCAAAAAGCCATTTTGATTTTCCAAGCCTTGCTTTCTTCTCTAGCAGTCTTTAAAAGAGACAGTTTGGGATTTAGGAAAATATTTGGTATTCTGTTTGGTGTAGTGGTTAAGATATCAGGTTAGGAACCTGGCAACCATGAATGCTTTGGGCACGAAGCCAGCTGGGTGACTTTGGGCCAATCAATTTTTCTCAGCCCTAGGAAGGAGGCAATGGCAAACCACTTCTGAAAAACTTTGCCAAGAAAACTGCAGGACTTTCCAAGGAGTCTGAGAATTAAACACGATTGAATAGAAGAAGAAAAAAGAAAAATTAAGACTATATTTTTAAATTCTTGATATAGTTTTAAAAAATAAGGATGAAATAGAGGAAGACTACCAAATTACAGCAAAAGACTATGCCCTAGTTCTGGATTTTGCAAGATTGAGCATGAAGTTGTCACGTTGTTTTTTCATACCTACCCTTAAATAAGTTTGAATAAGCTTTCCATCTGATGCATTTTAGATGTGTGGACTTAAACTCCTATTATTCCTAGAAAGCATAAGCAAAAGAATTCTTGATTAGTATTTGCCTAAGATGCATTTATTGTTCTAGTTCTTATATTGGCACATATATATTTTATCCAGACTCAATAGTCTACTGATACTACGTGCGATTTGATTTTCTTTACACACACACACTCCACAATTAACATAGTTTATGACACTTTTCTATGCTGATTTCCTAGGCAATTGTGATTAGGTTGCACATTATGTCAGTTCTTGGATCTATATATAATTGATCTTGTCGTTTTGACTAATAAAATACTATAATAAAGTACTTTTTCAAAGAAGCCTTTAGAAAGTCTGCTAGTAAATTGCACCGGGTGCCAGATTTTAATTACTGTTGGCATTTCTGTGTGTATTGCTGGCAATGGAACCAGTCTTACTGAAAAAAGGCATAAATTTTGACACTGGCAATATGGGAGCTCAGCGTAAGAGACTGTAAGCCGGGTACTGTTCTGCTTTAATGTACCGATTAAAATATTCAGTGTTAAGTGCAAAACTGTGCTAATCTCAGGCTTCAGTTGTGTAATGATTCAGATTGTTAGAAAGCAGCATATGTAATAGCTTCAAATAAGGATTTTAAGAGGAGAAAAATAGGATGCTACATCGTAAGAAATGTGGTTGGCATCTACCAGGTTTTCCATTAAGTTCCAGGTCACAGACAAATAAAGGAAGCATGTTAAGGGAGGGGGAAAAATCCCCTTTTAAAAAATAATTAGGGAGATGTCTGTTTTGTTCACCAGATGGAAAATCAGTACTTGTGGGTGGTCTGTGCTGGATGGGGCATCTCACAATTGGCAGAAGTATGCCTTTAACTTTTAAAGTCCTGGGACAAAATGGAAAAGTAATTGACTGCTGAAAACACTCCTTTTCTGGATACATTTCGGTCTTTTTATACCTGAAGGCTGGTGGAGTTTCTGTCATTTCTTGTATGAATTCCCTGACTTCCAGTTCTTTCATTCACGCCTGGCTTTTTATTTCGTGGGATTGATTAAGAAGCCGTTTGGCTCAAGTCTTTGAGATCCAAAGCTTTATAATGGCTGCCCACACATGCATCTTGGACCTCTTTGAAGCAGCTTTACAAGCCACCACTCTAAATTGCATTTTGGAAACTTTAAAAACTTGAAGGGCTTTTCTTAAACGCAAACGTGACCAAGTATTTCAGAAGGCATAACTTGTCTTACATTCTTGTAGGGAATAAAACAATATTTAAGTAGATATATTCAATTATTACAAATAATTGTAAAATTATGGAAATAGACCTATGTTAATCAAAATTTAGAATAAAGGTAGGGGTTATAGTGGGTGTTAAAGCTATGCTTGTTTAATGAAAAGCTTCTGTATATGTGGGTTCTATACATTTGTAATAAATATTGCTTTTTCCGCCATTAAAGAATGGCTAATCAAGTGAAGAGCCAGTCATCTTAAATATATTTGAAGTCCACAGGATCTAATATAATCTGCTTAGTCACCAGGACCAGAAGTTTTAGTTTCCCAAGCTTTCAGTCTTGTGCTGGAGCTCATCTCAGGAAACTTCTTTTTCATCAGAATGTTCACCATGTTTGAAATCTCTTTTGCCTTGCCTTCTCCAGTTCGAAATTCCAATTATTTGTTCTGTAAGATTGAATTTAGAAAGTAAGACAGTTGAACAATTGTCAACAATTGTCTCATTCTAACTGCTTCTAGGACTAACAAAAATAACAAGTTCTCCTACACCATCATATCCATATAGTATGGAAAAATATGAATAAATGAGCAATATTAAAGTAATCCTGGGGTCAAGAATAAGAATAACCAAAAGAAGGTGGAGCCTCCTCGCTGACGGACTGTAGATAGTGACTCTCTGTGGCTATGGTCTGTGCTCTTTCGTTGGAGATCCCCGGTCTGAAGCTGCCTTGGAGGGGCGGCGGAGTAAGGGGAAGCCGCAAGCCAGGTTGAGGGAAGCCGCATCTCCCCCCTGGGCTTGGTCTTTCCCCCCCCCCGAAGACAACTGCAGCAGTGGTTTAAAATGGCCACCCCAAAGAGGAGGACTCAGCTGGATTAAGATTTGTGCAGGAGGGAAGAAAGAGGTGAATAACATCTGAACTGGGCAATACAACTAAACAAAAGTACCCCAGGATTAAGGTAACATGGAATTTTTAAGAAAAGAAAAGTGAGCAGCGAAATTACAAAGGGACAGGAAAAAAAAAAAAAATTTGACAGCTACGCGGGGCTTCGAACCGGGAAAGGAAGAAGCTGGAACTAAAGATTTAACTAAATTGGACTAAAATATTTTGGCAATAAACAGGCATAAAATAAAGCTGGACTTAAGATTGTCAAAAAATAATAATAATAAAATTTACAAATTGGAGACTGGACTGTGCTGGAATATTGAGGTTTGAAAAACCCTAAATAAAAAAAATAGGGGAAAAAGGTGAAGACTTTGTATAATGGAGAGTGCCACCTTTTGACAAAAACTTGAGTTCAAACAAAATGGAAAGCATCCTGTTTCTGAATGAACTTGTGTGGATATAACATTAAAGAAATATTGAAACAAAGTAAGAATCTTAGAAAGTGAAAGCAGAACCAGATTGATGTTTTTGGTATAGAACCTGGGCTGGAATAACTGAGAACTTTAGATAATCGAAAGAAGAAAAAAGGAAAGTAAAAGTGTTTTTTGTGGACTTTAACGATCATAAAATATAAGAGTGTGTAATGATGATATCTCTTTGGGAATTAAAAATGGAACTTAAAAATATGAGAGAATTACTACAGGAAAGAGGCGAATCACTTTGCTCTGTGTTAGAAAAAATGGAAATGGCGATTGAAGAACAAGAAGAAAGAGCTTCAGAGGAGGAGGAGTCGACTCAAGGAGAAGACATTTTAAATAGACAATTAACACAAAGAACACTACAAAGAAGTGGGGAAAGAAGGAAGGTTTAAAAGTTGAGATTTAAGAAGGCAATCAAAAGGGGGAATACCTGTGAAGTCGGGAAAGGCAGAAAGACCCAGCAGAAAAGGGGAAAGGAAGATATTAAGAAAGAGAGGGATATAAACTGGAAAGAGAAAAGATATGGGGAAAAGAGGGGGAGGAGAAGCAGTAAGAAACAGGTGCATGAAATAAAGAAATACGGAAATAGTAAAACATTGAAAAGAAATTGTTTTTTCAGAGATAATGGTTGATGAATTAAAAAGGGGATTCTGCAGGGTGACAAGGGGTAATAAGAATATTTCTGCAATTAAAATATTTAGAAAATAGGGTAATATAGATACTGATAACTTTTATTAAAAATCAAGGGGGGAAAATATGCTGCTGGATCCAAATGAAAAGATGTAATGATTATTATTGTAACTTCTTAAAAATAATGGTTTATTGGGAATCAAGATGAGGGAATAAAGGTATATTTTAATCATTGAGGTGTCACACTCAAAGCAGTAAAAGGCGGGGAAACCTATACTTGTTTTTCTTTTTTAGTGTTAAAATTTGTATTAATCTAGAGTTTATAAAAAGAATGTGTAATGGAAAGGGAATATGACAGACCAAAGAACCAACTAAATTAATAAGTTAACATAGACTGTTAAAAGCAAGGAGAGACATTGGTAACATTATTATTATTATTATTATTATTATTATTATTATTATTATTATTAGGCAAACACATATTGTTTATTTTTAAAATAAATATTAAGGGATTATATTTGAAATAATTGAAATGAAACAAAAAGATGTTTCGATTGAAATTAATGAAAGAGGCTAGAATTAATGTGTTTGTTTCTCTCCTTACTGAAAATTTGGAATGGAAAAGGTAATAATAGAATTAAGTATGCATATATGAATGTATAATTGCTGTCATATTTGTATGTAAAGGTGATGACCTGGAAACATGTTGTCCACTAAAAAGAGATTTTTGTTTTTAATGTGAAAAACTGAATAAAATTTGTTAAAAAAAAAGAATAAGAATAACCAGTCAAGCAATGTTCTCGAACTTCATACCCCCATGAGTATCAAACTACAGTACAGCTCCCATAAGACTTGGGCATTATGAACATGGTAATCCAAAACATCTGTCTGACAGAGAATGACTGCCCTAAGGGAAATTCTTCATGGGACTGACTTGTCCTACAAATCAGTGCTGCCATCCTGGATTGCATTGATTATACATTGCCCTGGGGCTAAAGAATCAGTGATCCTCTCTATATTCCTAAACTACAAATCCCAGCATTCTTCTCCATTGTTGGACTTACTTGATGTGGTAATTCATGTCAGACTTGATGATAAAAAAAGACAATAAAGCGAAGATAAAAGATAGCATTTTCTTAAACATCTAGAAACAAATAAAGTTATAATTACTGTAGAAGCCAGCATGGGTTGGTTAAAAACCAATCATGCCAAACCAATCTTATTTCATTCTTTGGCAAAGTGACTAAATTAGTAGACCAGTGAAATGCTGCGGACATAGTATATTTAGATTTCAGTAAAGCATTCGACAAAGTAGGCCACAACCTTGGTAAATTAGAAAAATGTAGGATACACAGCATCACCACCAGATCGATTTGTAACTGGCTGACAAACCATACTCAACAAGTAGTCCTTAATGGTACTCCATGGAAGGAATTAAGCAGTGGAGTACCACAAGGTTCCATCTTAGGCCCAATATTCTTCCATATTTTCATAAAGGACTTAAATAAGGTAATAGAAGGGAAACTCATCATAGTTGCAGGTGACACCAAGCTGGCAGAAATAGCCAACACCCCAGAAGGCAAGCTCAGGATCCAAAAGGATGTTGACAGACTTGAACAATGGGCCGTATCCAACAAAATTAAATTAAATTAAATTTAAGCAAGTTTTTATACTTAGGCAGGAAAAAACCAAAGGTACAAGTACAGATTAGGCAAAACCTGGCTCAAAAACAGTAAATGTGAGAGGGATTTTGGAGTTGTAGTGGATGATCACTTAACTATGAGCCAGCAGTTTGCTATCCTTGGTTGAATCAACAAAGGCATAGAATGAAAATCATGTGAAGTATTAGTATTGCTTTATAAAATCTTAGTAAACCATACCTGGAACATTGCATCCAGTTTTGGTCACCACATTACAAAAAAGATGTTGAGACTTTCAAAAAAAAAAGTGCAAAGAAGAGCAACTAAGATGATTAAGGGCCTGGAGAGCAAAACATATGAAGAATTTGGGTTTGACTGGTCTAGAGAAAAAAGGAGTAGGAGTGACATGATAGTAGTATTCCAGTATTTGGGGGGGCTGCCCCAAAGAAGAGGGGATCAACCCAATTTCCAAAGCATCAGAGGACAAGAAACAATGGATGGAAACTAATCCAGGAAAGAAGCAACCTGGACTTGAGGAGAAACTTCGTAACAGTGAGGACAATTGGTGGAACAGCTTGCCTTCAGAAATTGTAATTGCTTCATCACCGGGTGTGTGTGGAGGGGTGGGGGGGTGTTAAGAAAAGACCAGGCAGCCACTTGTCCGAAATGGTATAGGGTCTGATAAGTGAAACATCGTTTTTTTTTTTTTTTGTCATTGCCTTCTTCCTAGATGTCTCCCCCCACTTTTTTTTTAACTTCCCAGACTGGTCCACGTCTCTGGAATTTTGAGATGATTTCCATCTAAGAACTAAGATGGATCAAAACTCTACTTAATTTCCAAAATGCAATGATTTTAGGTCAAGTTAGTGCTGCCATAGGCATGATATGCACATATCCCTACATTGTTGACATCTTTGACTGAAAACACACACACATAATACCCCCCACACACACACACCAATAAACTTAGCATCTCTAAATCTTGTGCTCTCTAGAGCAGGGGTCTCCAACTTGCCAACTTTAAGCCTGGCAGACTTCAACTCCCAGAATTCCCCAGCCAGCTGGGGAATTCTGGGAGTTGAAATCTGCCAGGCTTAAAGTTGCCAAGTTGGAGACCCCTGCTTTAGAAATATTAGACCAAGGACTCCCAGAATTTGCAGTCTTTGACCGCTAGTCTGAAGACGTCTTTATTGCCTTAGCTGGAGAAAGCTAGCTTAACTTTTTCAATCATGAAACATACCAAGGATTGTCTTGTAAGGTACACATAAATATGTTTGTTTATGGTCACTGTGTATAATGTAATCATTGAAATTTGAATTTTTAATTAAAATTAGGCTGTGCTAAAATACTTTGGCAATAAAATTAAATAATAAAAATGTTTAATTTGCTTTCTATGCCATTCTAAAAATGTAATAGGTCATTATCAAATAAAAATAACCAGTAACAAAAATACTAGGGAAACTATTTCTGTTATGTGGAAGAAAAATATTAATTAATAAAGCTTTCATAAGTGTTCTTAGAACAAATCCATTGAAATTATTTCCACCAATAGTAAGTCATAATATTTTGCTAGAAATAGCTAATATCTTTCAATATATGCCCTAATATTTTATAAGGAAATCATACAATGGAGATGAGGGGAAAAGATTTGAAAATTGGTAGCTGATTCATATTTAACTTTAGATTCTTATTTATGTATGTGTACTTATTAAAGGTTTCTTGTATTAATATGTACAAAAACTTAACTTCATTTTTATTTTTTTTGCCAAAACACTATGTATTTAAAAATAAAATAGCTAATATTTTATTACTGTTTGAACTGGAGTCTTCAAATCAAGAAAGAATATAATGTAATATCTAGGTCAAGGAGCAATATTTCTGATTCCTTCCATCTCAACTATACTTCATTTATTAAAAATGCAATAATGGTTCCATATTCTCTCACTCTTTCCCTGTTTTCTCCCCTTTTCTCCCCCTCCCAATATCACAGATGCTTCACAGTCTGTCCTCCTTCCTTCTGGGCACAGCATACGGATTTTTTCAAAATAAAACTCAATTTTTTTGATGTGTGTGTTGTACTATTAAAAGCATAATTTAGGCACTCATGATGGTTCACTACCAGCAAAAGACAATGGTGTGTTTGGAAGTAACCAAGACTGTGAAAATGTTATTTAACAACTTTTACAAGACACTGAACAAAAAAACATTTTGTGCTTTTTTTTTAAAGAAATAAGAAGCTACTCTGGATTTACTGTTATATTACCTTCCCCCCTCCCCACCAAAAAGTATGTATGAATGTAGTTAAATTAAAATAAAGATTAGATTTAATTGGAAATCTGTGGTCTCCGTGCCCCCTTGGAAGCTTGGGAGAAGGAAAACTAGTAAAATGTAAAAACATAAAGCAACAGTTCTTAGAAAAAGTAGACTATAGGTGAAATGGATAAATAAATTCACCAAACCTCAAAAACAGAAGAAAGTGGAATAATAAGGAAACAATGAATGAATTGGTTCAGACTGTCATTCTGGTAGTAGAACCTATTTCTTGCACATACTATCTTTGTGTTACCTTGTTAATTCCTTTCTCTGTGTGCTATATTCTGTAAGCCAGGAAGTCTTCAATTAATGGTCCTTTGTTACATCTCCACTGAAAAACTGTGTGATTAGATTTAAGACGGAGGATCCTAAACCATAATTTGATTTCTGAAGGTTTTAACTGGTCCCAAGTATGATAAGAGAAATCTAAGCAAGCCATATAATGTCTTAATATACTGTATGAAAAATATTGATCCTTTTGTTCTGTGTTTTAAAATAGACTTTGGAGTCCATCTTCTAGTCCAACTCTATGACCAGAGCATATCAATCCAGAAAAGGGCTGTCTAAATTTTGTTAGAAAATGTTGAATTATATAACAGCCATAACTCTAGGCTATTCTACTGCTTAACAGCATTTATGTTCAGGATATTCTCCTCAATTTGAGGATGGATCTCTCTGTAGTCCACTTGTTTTTGTCCTACATTTGGGCACTATGGAGAATAATCCATATTCTCTTCTCCGTGATAACCCTTCAACTATTGTAAGGCTATAACAGGACTTCTCTTAATGGAATAGTTGAATTATGACCAATCCCTTCCAAGCAAAACCAATCCACAGCTTTCTTTCTTTAACAATGGTCATATAGCTAAATTCTGTTTTCCATATGAACACAAATGTAGCATGTAATCCTTTGGCTTTTGTATTCTTTAAAACTGGCAAAGTTTGTTCTAAATAAAGTAAATATTCTTTAATTCGGTATTAGTAATACTGCAACATGTATAATTTACTTCTGTGATTCAACATTGCAAACCAAACTCATTTTTCATATAACCTAATACTTTTTGAAAGCACTGGTTTCTACAACTGAATAAGATCATAAAACGACAGAAACCACAGTAATTAAATGTATGTGTAAATTGACCCTGTTTATTGGTATTAATGGGATTTGCTGGGCTTAAATCCAATTCTTCTGCTTTTAATGAGCTGGAAGCCAGTCACATAACACACTTGTTCAGAAATAGCAAAATATCCATAGTTTTAGATGTTTTTTTTACTTTCTGCAATATATGCATTTTCATCAGTATACTTGTGTGTACAAGAAAGTCATTTATTAACAAAACAAAAACAAAAAACTACCATGGACTTTTCAACACTTGCCCATATGCACTGTGTACTCTATTGAATTTCTGAAGAAAGGAATACTGGCAAGAAATCTTGGAATATATAGTCATTGGCTGGGCTTATGTGTTACTTAAACCATACCTGCCTATTCAAAGACAGGGAGATAGTTTTATTATATTCAGTGAGACTATCTCAAACATTAAGCTGGTCCAGTCCTTAAGTGTAAGGACATTCATTGGATGACTTGATCACAAATAAGGTGCAATTTGTTCTTCAATTTAAAGGAGATTTGCTCTTCAATGTAAAAAAGATGTCAAATGACAGTAGCCGTTTCAATTTCTACTGTTGGGAGTACTCAGAAACATGAATCCGATCTGGTCTTTCCTTGATTTATCTGATACAGGAAGGCAAAGGTTCTGTGATTATCCTTTACTGCTATGCTGAAATGTTGGAAATAAGTAGGGAAAAGGTTCAAATTAAACCCTAACTAGGCAGAATTCATCTCAGTTGTAGAATTGTGCTACTACTGAGTCAGATATAGGTGAGATATTTCTGTATCAGGCTCTTTCTAGGTATGGTGATGACCTATATCACACATGCACGATGATGAGTTTCATTATCTTTCTTCGCAAATAAGAAAGAAGTTGACCAGTGTCCATCCATCTGAAGAATTCCCAACATCCAATGAGATGATTTTAGTTCCTCAGATGCATTGCCTAGGCCTAATGCACAATTAATTCCAAGTCCATACAACCTCATCTTAATTCAAGAGTATTTGATTTTGCCAGTCTTCGTTCAAGAAAACAACATTCAGGCATGCCAGATGTGTAGTGTGTAGTCTTTTCTATGATTCAAAGAAAACAAATGAGAAATAGCTTTTTAGGTCTTTTAAAGAGACTTGGTAGATGAGATGTCAGCAGCCTACTCAAGCTGCATGCTGAGGATGACTCTAAAGGATGTTAGATGCACTAGCCAGCATCAGTTCTGCATCCACAGCGACACAAAGTTAGCCTCCTTTCTCCGGTTAAAGCCAGATAATGTATCGCCCTTCTGTTCTGATGGTGATAGTCCTTTTTTCCTCCTAGAAGATTCACGAATGTACAAATGTGTCTTTGGAATAAGATAAATTTCTGTAGATCCTTCAGAAGAACTAGTGCTGTATTATGTGAAACTAAGGTGCAATATTATCAGCTTGATCAAAGGGGGCTATGTTATAATGTGTAAACATGTAACATATCTAGCTAATGTAAAAATGAATTGTATAGCATATACTGTTTAACCTGAAAGGAATTCCACTTCTTTTTCCTTTGGCAGTTATGTTTAGGTTGCCATTAAGACTGAAAGACTTCCAAACAATTCATATTAAATGAATAATATCAACTGGAATCAACCGGAACAGTAATTGCAAGAATATCCAGCAACTCAACAATAGTGTTTTGATCTGTTTTTAAAGATGAATAAAGGTATTTAGGTCTTTTCTAACAACCTGCAAAAACGAAACTCTGTTAAACTCTTGATGGAGCTTCATCCTTGTAAGCTTCATCTTCATCTTTCTTAAGAAAGTCCGTCAAAGACACCCATTTGAGAAGAAACACTGGCAGCAATTTAGAGATATTTTAGAATGATGGCATTTTTGGAGCAAAGCAGCATCTTTCTCACAAAGAAAATCCAAAGAGTTTGTTGATCATTTAAATCAGATTTGGTACACGGGTGGAACCAAAAGAGAATGCAAACATATAGGGATGTCTACAAAAACAGGGAGAAAAAAAATCAAGATGGAGGCCAAACCACATGATGAAATTCTGCTCCATTTTTAATGTGCATTGTAGTCTCAGATGAAGCCTTTTGAAAGAAATGTACGGTAACTGGTCGGTTTACAAAATTGGCAGTAATCATGATTTTATAAGTATCCACTAGATGGCAGTCATACCTTTTCATAAAAGCTGGATTGGAGACTGAAAAATTCTGGGAAAGCTTTGATGCTTTTAATCTTTAATAACAACTATCCATTGACTTTTCCTCCACATCGACTTTTTTTTAAAAAAAAAATCTATTTTGTCCCTTTGAATAAATGGAATGCAAAAATAACTAAACATCTTTGCGTCTTTGTTAGCGTGAAAAATCTTATTTTGAGTAAAAGTGAATATTTTGAGAGGAGTTGATTCAATTATACAGTAGTTGATATAGGTAAAGGATCATTTGCTCCTTTTTTGATATCAGTGAATTAGAAATAAAAAAATTAAAAGATATCATTGAAGAATAAATTTACCTTCCATTATTTAACATATATTTTGCAATGAGACGTAAAATGGGAATCTTAAGGATCAGGTACATATTTGATTAATTGCTGAAATGGAGGTACCACTTATGCATATTAGTACTGAATTGAGAAGTCTTATGTAGATTCTCTGGCATTTGTACGATTAAAGATAGTTCAGATATGTAAAGAATTAGGAACCCCTCTGTGATTGTTGAATATTGTGTTTCTGCAAAGGATTTTAGAGATATTTGCTTCTTCCTAGTCCAGCACCACCCAGACATCAGATAGGATTTCACAGCATGTTGTTTCATCATGTTTATTTGAGAAAGTGGTGCCAAAATAAAGCAAGCCTTAATTTATCATAAAAGGAAATTGTTGTTTGTGATATCCATATTCTTCATAGCATATTGGCTTTTAAAATGCTAAAATAAGATTGTCTCTGCAAGCAATGGGGCAAATTTCCCTACTGTGGCAATTACTGTAATTCATTTCTACTTGTATCAAATGAGTTGAACTTCTCTATTGCCCACTAACATATTCATAAACCTGGAAGAGAACTGACTTTCTCCTGGAGTTCTTACTGTATTAAGGAAATGAAATATAATTTGATTATTGGAATTTCATATTATACTAAGAAAGCCTGACAGTGAAATTTTGGCCCTGAGAATAAACCTGATTAATGAAAGATGGTCTTTACCTTCTCTTCCTCCTCTTGTGAAATACAGCATATACAAAAACCCAATTCAGCCCTGTGTTTCTTAGCTGTGATAGCAGCCTTCCATGCCCATTGCAAAGGTTAACCTGTACACTGCATAAGGATAACAGATGGAAATGTTGGTGTTCTGCCATTGTATGTTCTCTCTCTCCCTCTCTGCCACACTCACACACACACACACACACACACACACACACACACACCCGCTCATTCCAAAGGGAAAAAGGATCTTGTATTTCTGTGTTTAAACCTTTGATCTTTTTTCACATTTAAGGGGAAGAGTCCTCCTTTTCACAGGAGACACATGGCCATACATCTGTAAAAACACAGCTGTGTGTAGCAAAACAACAAACCTAGCTTTTAAAAGAAAAGACAAAGGCTTTGCTCTGCCAAGTCAAAAAGTATTCTTTTTTAAAAAAAACAAAATAGATAGCGGTGTGTTGGTCCTTTGGATTTATACCAGGATTTGCTACCACTCCTTAAAGCAGTTTTTTTAAAAAAATCTTGGTTAACATGGGGTTCGGCTGTTGTGATGGTTCTTTTTAGCTAGTGGGCAGGTAGAACCAACTCTTACTAAATGGGTGAAGTGAAACCACAGAAACACAATCAAAAAGCTCCGACAAAGGAGTCAGATTGAGCGCTGTGGGTTTTTTTTCTCCTCAGAGGATTTTTTAGGATCTTTCCAGAATATCCTTGTAATCTCATTAGGCCTATATATCGGGCACAGGGCTTTCTTATGCATGCACTTCTCCTCTTTGCTTTTGAGACAGCTCCATCTTCCTTGATCACTTTTGGCTTACTTCCCCGGGGGTGGGGGGGGGGGAGTGCAGTTGTACTTTTTGGTACGGCTTTAGGTAGAATCTGCTCAGTGCTCAGTGGCAGAACAGATTCTTTGCACCCAGCAGAAGAGTTTGGGAGCAGATCCTTCTGTGTTCAGGTCGGGTCTTGATGAATCAATGACTCCAGCTCAATTCAGTGCAGCTTCATATGATCATATACATACCTGCTGTATTTGTTTCTTAGGGCAAGATCAGTATGCCATTATTTTGTTTCCGCAAGGCACCGCTCTTACTCTTCCTTTTTAAAAAGGCTGGCATTTCATGAATAACTCATTATTTTGTCCTTGATTATAATTTCGGCTTCTGTCTGTTTCCTCCTGCATTCTGGTGAGAGAGTTTCCCAAAACGTATTGTTCTGCCTCAATCCATGGCAGCAAAGAGCCTTACAATATTATACCTTTATATTTTTTAGATACAGAATTTTATCCTCATAAGAATCAATATTTTATTCAATGTTTTGGGTCCATCATAACTTGTCATGCCCGTTATTTGATCCATTTTGTTCTCTTATAATCAAATGACTAGTTGTTTGATTTAATAATTTTTTTTTGTTTTAATTTGCATTTTTATGATTTTGGTTTTATCTGTCATTACCAGTTAACAAGTAAGCCCAAAATAATCATATTCTTGAATTTAACGTGCTTTTTTTTTACAAAGGCAGCCATAAATTTCTAAAATCAGTTTTTCATTGGAGCTACTTCAGACTGCTGCTGTTGAAAATATTGAATTTTGAATTTTCTTTCCACGTTTTGTATGGTCCTTGTGAAACCCTCTGTATTATTCCTTCCCAATCACTAATCTTTAAAATAGAGAATACTGTTTTTAGTGGCCTCACTGAATTGCAGATTTTCTATGTTTCCTCACAGAGTGTATGTGTATATGGTTTGTGTGTAAGGTTTGTGTATTTGTGCATTGTAGAGCCTTACAGATGGGAGTTGGCTTGACAGAAAACATTTTGATATTGAATAAATCCAGCCAGAATTTTATAATGTGCACAAACTGCAGGGTAAGAAATGAAAAGGGAGACAGCAGAAGGCTGTTCATTGTAATCTTGCGTGCTAGAGATATTTTTAATTTTCTCAGAAGAAAACAAATTGGGGAGGGGGCTGCTAGGATGTGAATTCCTCCTCCCACCACCTACTGCCTCCTACTTCTCTCCAATAATAATGGCAGCTTCATTAGCAAGCTGGCAAAAAAAAAAAAAAGAGGGAGAGGGGAGTTTATTCATAATAATCCAAATAAGTAAATAAAGAAACGAAGGCAGCAGGACAACAAGTTGGGTTCTTTGCATCAAGCAGAAAGTTTCTCCTTTGAAGTGGCTTATTTCTTTCCTCACCCTCTGGGATGGAAGGGGGGAAAAACAACAACCGTAAAGATCTAAAGCAACCCGAGGAATGCTGAAGTGATGCCGCCTTCCCGCCCCTCCCCCTCCCCCACTCCCAAGCATTGAGATGAGAAGGCGGCTTATAAGGGGCTTTGGGGAGCAAGCGTGCCCATGGGCTGCAATCTCTGAGGGTGGCCGGTAGGTGGCAGTATTGACACAGAAACTAGCCAGGGAGAGGGTTATGAATTGCCAGATCCACAGAGAGCAAAAAAAAATAAAAATAAAAAAAATTGCCCCCTGTGCTCCAGAGTTGGTCCCTTTGCGTTTTGTGCTAGGGACAGTCATCCCTCAGCCCCTGTTGGGAGGATCATGCAAAGCTTTGAGAGCAGTGGGATCTTCTTTTTTTAAATCAGGTGGACCCTGAAATACAACTTCCATTTAAAAATGGAGAGAAATGAAGGGTGTATGCAAAGCGTGGTCAAAAAAGTCAAAATGGTGGCCACTGCAGTGTGTGTTCTACCCATTTTAACGTACATTGCACATTTTTTTAAAAAGGTAGAGCATCGTTTGTCCTCGTAGCTTCCATCTTGACTTTGGTTGAATTTGCCCTGTGGAAAATATCGTTCCATACTTCATGAAAAAGGGGTGGGTGGGAGATTCACACTTTTCAGTTCATGATTTTTGAGTTAAACGTTTGATGCTTTTTATTTTTAATTCAAAAGACAGTTCTTGTGGAAAGAGAGCCTGTTTTCCATATGTAATATAGTCCTATTTTAGGGGATTTTAAAAAAAAGTATATCTATTTTTTGTTCTCATCTTTAAAGAAAATATTTGTGCTGTTCCTTACTGGCTTTGTGTTTAATCTTACACACACACACACACACACACACACACACACACAGAGTCTCCCTCACAATGCTCTTTTGATCTATTTTTGTGCAACAATCGACCCAGAGTTGGTATGATCACACTGTAGTTTGGGAGCTTCCAAAGGCTTTGACTGGATTGTGCCCGTTGTCATTCTGGGATAATTAGCTGCCAAGAATTACAGCCCAATCCTGTACCATTTTTTTCCCCTCAGAAAGAGGGGAATAAAATATGGGTCGCTTTTCTTTCTCGTCCCACACTAAATGTTTATCTCTGATCCCTTTTCCCATGAAGTGGGAATTTTGCAAGGTTTCAAATAAACCCACTGCCCCCTTTCTCCCCCACCCGCTCCCCAAAAACCTCATTGAGATGCACAGCTATGTTAAGAAGTAAGAAGATTCTTCAGTTTCACTGGATATGTTAAAAGCACAGCTTGACTTTCTCCACCGTTTGTTAATCGCATCCTGTTCTCCACTGTTTTGTTGTTTGGTGGTGAGGAATGTTAATTTATTTGAAGTGAAGAGTGCTGACGTTTCCCCTTTTTTAAGAATGAAGCATGGCCCCCTTTTTAAACATACCTGGTCCACCTCTGGATCTTTATTGCAACAACCTGCATGAATACAAATGCTTAGCAAACAGTTATTATCACATGACAACTGAATGATCAACTCCTTTAAATGTATGATAGTGGAAATCTAGAGAGTATAATTGAGAGCTTGTATATGAAGCATTTTATTACTCTGCCCTTTGTCTTTTGTAGAGGGAGAAAAAAAAGGATAGAAGAATAACAAGTTCCATAAATCACATATTCTTTATAAACCTGCTCTGAAATTAACACAGAGACGGTTGAGCATAAAATCAGCGTGCTTTGAATGAGAAGTGGGAGGTGATTCCTCTAGTTTGAGAATAGGAGACTTCGGAAAACTAAATTATTTATAAAGTGTACCTAACTGTACAAAATGATTTTATGAAAGAAGAATGAAGAACAGAACTTATGAGGTTGTTATGGCAACTGAACTACTTAGCCTGGGATGTGTATACATCTCGAATATAACAAATCAGTACAAAGTCACTGTATTTTCTAGTTTGAGGGAAATAAATTAGAATGGGGAAGCTTTTGGTCTTTTTATGTATGATTACTACATCGTTAATCTGTGTTTTCATGGAGGATATCTATGATGTTGCTAAGAATCAACAACTACTTGATAGTTGTTAATAAAATATAAATAATATACATAATTTAAAAAATCTGTTTTTTGTAGTATCTTTCTTAAATCCAACTTCATGGAAGTAGTAGCTTGTGCATTTTTCTGCTATCATTTGTTTGATAGCATAATTCTAGAGTTTTTTTTAACTTTGATTATTATTCAAGCTTTTTGTTTGTTATGGAAAATTGAAGACAGATTACACTGTCAAAAGCTCCAACAATGTTTAAATTATAACTCTTATTTTTGCTTACAAAATCAGGTTTAATTTTATGAATTAAATCCATAGAACTGTCAACTACCCAGGATTTTATACCTTGATTTGAGAGTAAATTATTTTACTTAGTGGTTCTTCCATATAATATGATTTATGAGGACATTCACATATATAAAAGACAGTATCATCCATGGGACCGAAATCCATGGGATTAAAAGGCACCTTTTCAATCACATGATTATTATTATTTATTAAAAAATACCAGTTCAGTATTTAGAAAACAGCTCTCTAACAAAAATAATTCCCTGCCCCGATCCATAAGAAATGTACAGTATTTGCAAATGGTTGAGTTCCCAAATGTAATTCAAGTTATATTTGTATCTAAGTAAATGAGGTATTTATATTCATGCTGTGTGTGTGAGAGAGAGGGGGGGGGGTATTTTCTCCTATCATAAGTTTTAAAACATTTAGTACAAAACTTTGTGATTAGGAATCGTAAGGTGTTTTTTTTCCACACAGTGAACTTATTTTCTTGACACATAGTTGAAAGTTTTCTTACTTTATTGCACAAAATTACTTGATATTATTTAATTGGACATGAGGGTGTATTGCAGGAATTTCTACTTTTTGATGGATTAATTGTTTTCCTAATACTTAAAAGGCTGAGATCCAAATATTTTCCTTTCTGTTGCAAAATTAACTGCAATAAATCTGTCAGACCCAATTTATTCATGGAGCATTTCCCTTTGATTAAATCTGCACATTTGTTGTGTCTGAAAGAAGCTGTGAAAGGGAAGGAGAGAAGTATAGGAGCATAGACAGCTTCAATCATATTTACATTTATTTGGGCATTGTAAAGTGATATAGGAGTCCAAAAATATATGGCTGAAAGGGTCAAAGGCAGAGTAGAGATGGCTTCAGCCCACCTTGTAGCTAAAACAAAGTTCGTGAGTTTATGAGGGGGATCCTTTTGTGCTTGTGCACGTACAATTTTTATTTTTGCAGGGTCTTCTAGTAGATTGTTAATGTTTTCAAGGTCCCTAAACAAAGTCATATGTGTTAACAGTGTTATTAACAATGTTAAAATGGAATTAACAGCTTGTGGATACCCCTAGAGTACAATAGCGTGTCAGCCTTCGCTGCCCCCTTATAAATTGTGTCCTGCTGTTTTTTCTTTTGTTTCTTGTCCAATCAGCAAACTCAACTCCTGTTGAAGCCTCCAGCAATTCAAGTGTGTTTTGCTCCATGCAAGGGGTGGAGCTAATGTGGAATTGATCACGGAGTCCATCCCAATACGCAGGTTAAGGGATGACCTCCACCTTCTGAAGATCAGCTCTCTTGTTCTGCTGCCTGTCTGACCTCTGCCTTGCCACTTGGTCAGTTTTAAAAGGCTTTTTCCTCTGTTGTAGTTTACTTTTGTAGTTCTTTCAGTGAAGGAACAAAAAGGTTTTCTTTATTCCGAGATGCGTTTTAATTTAAATTTCTATTAATCTTCATGATTTCAGAAAGCCTACTCTCCTGATATGAGCTTGATAACTCAGCTGGAAAAAAGAGCATTGGTTAAAGAAAGAATTGTTTTGAAAGAAAGGGTTTCCCCCCTTTTCTTTAACTTTTAACAAGTTGTTAAAACACACACCAATCTTGAATTGATTTTGCAGTCCCTTCACTCATTTCAGAGGAAAGAAATTCCTGCTTCCAGGGTTGTTTTGTGTTTCAGCATTTCAAGTTACACTCGGATCCAAGATGAGGAAAAAGATATAAGTGAAAGAGAATGTGTGTGAGTGTGCATCTCTGTATATTTTTTAATTTTTTTGCTCACTTTTGTTGTTGAGATCTCAGGGAAGTGCCCTCTCCCATGAAAAAGTTTAAAATCTTATTCTGTTTTGTTAGCAAAAGCTGATATTAGTCATTTGAGTAAATCACTAACATTTGTAAAACATTGTACATACAATCGAAGATCCTTACATTGATCTTAAAAATAAACATTCCTTGTGGAATTATGCATTTTAATGAATTTGGAGCAGCTTTGGTGCAAGATTATGTGCAATTTTTTACTTCTCAATAAAGTTCTATAGCACTGAGGAAAATAATGTTACTATAATGAAACTTATCAAGCTCTAATATGCAAAGAAATGTTAATTAGACACTTTCAATAAGAGATACTCAAGAAGGAAAGGGAAAATTTGCTACCTTTAAGGAGTCTGGCTCCCCCCCCCCTTTTTAATTGAAGTGATTTTGAAATATTGGAGAACATTTATATGAAAGTTACACCTTTATCAGCTCCTGGGAATCTGTCTTATTCTAAATCAAGTACGGTTAACAAAACCGTGCTAAGCTAAACTTGCATGCATTTTACCCTGAATGGGCCGAGAGCACAAATTCTTAAGGATCTTTTCTCTCACATGAGCACATTTTTCACCCCCTAGTTTTTTTTTAAAAAAAAATTTAGTTGGAAGACATTGTCTTTGTTCTCTCTGCGGAAAGGTTAAGTTTTTGCAACAGCGGAAGCTTTTGGCAGAGGTTCTTTGGGAGGGTGTCCCGCAGTCAGGAAATTCTATTCCAAAGAAGACAATTTCATCATCGTTTTCTATTTTCTATAAACCTTTATCATTTTTAGTACACAATTTTCATTTGGTTACCTTTAAAGCATTGCTCTAAAAATGCCTAATTTCAAATTTCTGCTCTCGGAGACCAACAAAACTATTTTTTTCTGATTAAGCATCGAGAGGACTAACTCAGTTTTGTGGCTTCTTATTAGATACCTAAGTGACTTTGAATAGAAAGATAAACTAAGAATCCTCCCCCCCAAAAGTCCACAAAATAAATATTTTTGTTTTTTTTACAAAATAAAAAACTTTATAAAAAATAAAAAAATATAATAAAAATATTTTTATCAATAATATGTATTTCTTGAAGGCATATTGATATCCTGAATATCCAACATAAGTATATACTGATAACTGAAGCGAATAGCTTGTGAGTGTTTTATTGTGATTGGCTTGTTTATTGTTTTATATATTTGTTGTTGTTGCTGCTGCTGTATATGCCCAGAGTTACTTCTTGTGATATGGAGAGGTATATAATTTGATAAACAAACAAAATATTCACGTCTTATAAAATATAAGGGGTTCCACTGAGAAGGAAGTTAGACATATTAAAAGTAGTGAGGAGAAAATCGCTATTGAGTAACTTGTTGATATTTTAAAGAGACTAAATCATAAATAACTTCTGCTGGATCTAACCTAGTATAATTTTAAAATAATTTTAACATGTAAATTCAGATTGGTATAGTATGGAGACATTCGTATGGAATTAAACATATTGCAAAAAAAAAGTGGCAACAGCTTTTAAAAGCCAGTGCACAGAGATGAGAGTCTTAAATGTAGTGCTTGGATAAGCTCTAAAAATGCACAGCCTGCGAATTAAAAGACAAAGACATTTCTACACAAAATGAAAAATTTACTTTCATGAAATCATTGCTCTATGCATAGATACACAACTATTTTTAAATGAAATATTTTTGCCTGCTTTTCTTAATGATTCATTACGTAGAATAGTAATACATGTATTGTGAAATTCAGACATTTATATGATTGTGTGGGTATTTATGGGTATGCTTCGGAGAGTTTCTTTTTTATCCCGCTGCATTAAAGTCAAACAAACAAACATTATATTGCAAAACAACTCTGTGGCTATAAAACTGTTTATTTCTGAGTGAAGGTAGGCCACACGCCATTTATTGTTGTTATTTATTTATATACTGCCTAATTCCCAAGATGGGATTGTTAGCCAGTTTAATCTTTGAGTAGAGAGCACGGCTTAACTTTTCCCATTTTCTGCTTTGTACATACAAAGTAAATCTATTTCTCTTTTAATGTTCAATTAATGAAACTGTTTTTATTCGTAGCAGATCACATTTCCATTTATATGACAGTTGTATACCATTCCAGAATGATACACCCCAAAACCATCTTTAATTGGACACTTTTTATTTTTATTTATTAATTAATCAAATTTATATGGCTGCCCAACTCACACATAGGTGACTCCAGGCAGCTTACGTTAAAACTCCACAACATAAAAACCCATACAACTCTTCATCCTTTTTTTCCTTCATGTTGTATTGCTGCTGTTTTTTAAACATTCATTAATCCTGGGGCTAATTCTGAAGATTTTCCCTGAAGAGTTTAATAATTTGAATTTTTGGTCGTCACTTTCAACATGAAACCTGCCTTTTGGAATTACTTGGTCTCTGTGGGCTTTAATATTAATTGCATGTAGCCTGGTGGGAATTGCAAACTTCTTTTGGCAAAATGTTAAAATTTGTATCCAGTAAACCATAACAGAATAATGATGAATTATCTGTTGTCCTGCACTTTTCTTACTGCTGTGTAACATGGAAAAGTAGCTAACAGAAAAAGCTTGATATCTTTGCATTGATGAGAATGTTTTGTGAGTACAGCTGAAGAGTGGAGAGTCAAGCTATTCTCCAAAGCACCTGAGGGCAGGACAAGAAGCAATGGATAGAAAGGAGAGAAGCAATCTAGAACTAAGGAGAAATTTCCCGACAGAACGATTAATCAATAAAACAATTTGCCTCCAGAAGTTGTCAATGCTCCAACACTGGAAGATTTTAAGAAGAGATTCGATAACTACTTGTCTGAAATAATATAGGTTTTCCTGCCTAAACAGGGGGTTGGACTAGAAGACCTCCAAGATCCCTTCCAACTCTGTTATTCTAAACCAGGGATGTCAAACTCACGTCATCACAGTGGTGTCACATGACGTATCCGGACTTTTCCCCCCTTTGCTAAATGGGGCATTGGCCAGGAGTTTTACAGCCCTGTTCTAAACTCATCAGGGCTGAGAGAGAAGGATATATCACTGGGGCATCTGTTTGAATTAACCACTCATTCTGTCCTAATTAGTACTTGTACCTGTGTTTTTAAACTTGAAACTACGAATTTAAGAAATGTGGAATTCTGGGAGTTGGTCAGCACATCTTAAAATTTCCGAGATTGAGAAACCCTGACTTATATTGACTCCACAAAGGCAATATAAAGCATAATATTAGATTTTTCTTAATGGCGTGCTGACATTGATATTTCACTACCACTGTATCCAAAGAGGTGCTTTTTCAAGAGGCAACTGGACTTTCTGGTTTTTCTTTGAAGACGTTTCACTTCTTATCCAAGAAGCTTCTTCAGTTCTTTAACTGAAAGTCCAGTTGCCTCTTGAAAAAGCATCTTTGGGACAACGATGACCTGGATGACTGACAATCTCCATAGCCACTACCACTATAATTTCAGCCAAAGCATTTGTTATTATCTTGCTTTTTATTCTATATAAATATTCTGTATTCTTGTAGAAAGAAAAATGAGACACAACTCATCTTTTTCTAAACTACAAGAATAAAGGGACATTCTAGATTGTAAAAGGCTTTTCCTCTAACAAGAACGATCAGAACTGCTTTTTTGTTGTTTTGATTTCCCTTAGTGATAATACTGGACAATGTTTTTCAAAAAAAATTGCTTCCTGAAAAACTTTTGGTAATTATGATAGATCCCTTCAAACTGAACACAACTATAATTTCAGAATGACTGTATCATGTAGCAAACTTGAGAAATATGAAATATTGATTTGTAATAACTATAATGCATTTAATCATATAATGTTTCTGACACACTGCATTAGTTCAGCAAAACTAAAAGTGTTTTGCTGCTGATTTTCATTTATAGTCAGTGTCCAATGAATCTTGGTGCCGTGTCCAAAAATAGTCAGTCAGCACTGATGGATTCCAGTTGCCCTGATGCCGTTTTCCATTGTGACAATGTCCTGGTAAAATCTCTTTCATCATGTTCATCATTGATTGCACCTAGAATTTTGAGAAAGAAGTCCAAGTGTGAATGTAGAAAATGAATCTTCAGTGACACATTGCACTTCATGATCTTATAGGCTGTAAGAAGTTTGGCAACCTGCTGAATGTTGTTGCCAAACTCTGAGGTTGTCAAGAAAATTCTCAATAACATCCTTGAATGCTTTCCAGGCAATTTTCTCTGGCCCTACTAACAGAACTTTAAACTGAGTCTCCTTGATAACGTATCAGATCTGTGGAGTAACAAAAATGTCTTCCTTAATCTTAGGATCAGTTATTCTTGGAAACATCTGTTTCAGATAACGAAAACATTCACCTTCCTTGTTCTTTGTTTTCACAAAATTTTGTGTTTTATGTGACGTAGAGGCAAAAGAAATCTTGTCGGGTCCTAGAACCAAATTCTTTTTGAGTGGCCAATTCTTTTTAATATAATATGATTCTTTTGCATGGCTGTCCCATTTATATATGTAACAACAGTACTTGGTATATCCAAGCTGCACTTCAATCCTCTTAGCCACTACTTTTAGAACTCCACAGACATTCCAATTGCACTCGGTGTACTAGATGTGTTTCGTGCAGCATAGTCAACAGGTATTGAAGGATATACGGTACATTACTTTTGTGTAACAGGACAGCCATGAGGCTTAGTACTGAAAAATCAACAAAAATATGCCATTCTAGTGGATCATACTCACAACCCAAAGCTGTGAACAAACCGTGAATGTCTGCACAGAAAATGAGGTGGTCAACCTGTGCAAAGAAATGTGTTAAATCATCTTTGCAATTTCAAAAGTTAGAAATATTTGTATTTGGTAATAGTTTTTGATTTTGAGAAACTTGCCAGGTCATTTAATTCTGCTTGTGTTATGAGATGTAGCTCACCAGATACATGCAGTTCAAAATCTGGATCATTGACTGGTGTATTGCAGCATCTTCATTTCTTTCATCTACACTACATTTCTCTGGTGGCTTCATTACTGGCAATTTGTCATCATGTGGAGCTGGTCTCATGGCTAAAAACAGATCAGGGTATTTAACTGATTTATTATTTTCAGCAGAGAACCAGCAACATTGATCAGAAGTAACAGTTTGTCACACGATCATTCTGTTCTCACCATATCATTCGGACAACAAATGGCACTGACTTCCTAGTTCCTCTGAGCCAAGCTCAAGTTCAATAGCTCAACTTGCACAACAAATATGAGGAGCCCAGGCCTTGTCTTGATCACCAATCTTACAACCAAAGTATAGCTCATACACTTAACAAGTCCAACCATGCTGAGTCTTTGAGCCGTGTACTTGCACAAATGCAGCAAAACATATCAGGCTGGTCCGACATTGGCAAGACATTTTTGATGTCACCAATTGTCCTATAGCAAGTCTATAACTGACTTGTTTGTTGTATAAATTACAAGTACATAGGCAATGCTATGCCTTGAAACAATTGCATTAAAATACATAGAAACTGATATTAATGAAATGAAAAGCATCTGTACATGTAAGCTGCTTTTATAGCCTTTCCCAGCAGCATCCACCTAGCCTCATGTCTAAGCATGTCCTAAGTGTACCAGTTCCATCAACTTTTCAATCCTGGTGTGAGCAAAAAGTCCATAAAGAGCTGCTAGAACACTAAAAAAGAAAAGAAAAAAAAACTTATTTTCATTTTGATCAAATATACCAACTTTATATTCCTTCTTTTTATTGTTAATGGTCTTAATCTTTTATTCAATCAAATGTTGTCATAGAATTTGATTTTTCATCTATTCTGTATCCTGTCACATAGGTTTCTTAAAGGCTTTAACAAATCTCTTTTAAAGATCCAATAAGAAACATTTTCCATGTCATTCTCTCAGCTTACCATTTATATTTATTTTTAATTTTTAAAATCTCAGCCAATTTCTTTTCTATATCCAATACAGCATCCTTTTCAAATCATTTTCTTGGTCTGTCATTTCTAGTACCACATTCTACACTTTCTCTGCCTTGTCAGATTTTTTCCCCATGTCTACCATTCCTTCATTAACATTTTTTACATGATCTATCCATAGAAGCGGACTTCATTATTGACAGTATTGATTTTGTAGTTACTCATTTGTGTCTATTCTGCAAAGATCTCATTTAATATTTCCAATCTCATAAGATCTTGTGTCATTTTGTAAATCCTAGTATTAATTGACGTCAAAAACAGGCTTGTATTTTTTCTTCCACCTAAAATCTTTCATCCCTCTCTAGTGTCCAGTTTCTTAAATTATTGCTTACCTTTTTTATTACTTGCATTACATGAGAGCTAACAAAAGTTACTTTCCCATGAGAAGTTTTTAATTTTTTATAGTTAATTCCAGAATCTTACAATAAAAGTCAATATTCCAAAATTATCTTGATCTTTAATCCATTTTTCTTAGATAAAATCTTATTAAGCTTTTTGATACTTTTTAAAATTTTTAAAAATTATTAAGCTTATTAGTAATTTTGTTCAGAGTTGAAGACCTGATGAAGACTTTTCAAACTTGTTGTTCTGAAGATCTCTAAGATGGTTAATGGGCAATTTCAGAAAATCATTAGGAAGTGAGATTTGTGAATTTAGTGTCTTTTAAAAAGCCCCACCACTGTTGTGAGCAAGATGGCCTTTCCTTAGATCCCATCATGTTTTGGCATTCAAACCTGCAATAAACCACTATCTTGCAGTCTCCTTGCGAGGAGTAGCACATATGACCAATCTCTCATACTTTCCTTATCCGCAGAGATTCCAAGAAACCAAGCTACTCATTGGTTCCTTGGTCTTTGCCACCATCGTCAGCTCTGCTTTCTCAAAGCAACTAATTCACCATACCTCTCCCAGGAAAAAAATTAGTCAATGTGTCTAGTGTCTCTCAAATATCTACTCAGAACAAATTCAATGTGATCAGAATGTATCGATTTTAAAAAAAGATATCTTTGTATTTCTGTGAAAACCTTATAATATATGAATGAATTCTTTATTGGCCAAGTGTGATTAGACACACAAGGAATTTGTCTTGGTGAGTGTGCTCTCAGTGTACATAAAAAGAAAAGATACATCCATCAAGAATCATAAGATACAACACTTAATGATAGTCATAGGGTACAAATAAGCAATCAAATCATACTAGGAAACAGTCAATATAAATTGTAAGGATACAAGCAACAAAGCTACAGTCATACAGTCACAAATGGAAGGAGATGGGTGATAGGAACAATGAGAAAATTAATAGTAATAGTAATGCAGTAAATAGTTGGACAGTGTTGAGGGAATTATTCGTTTTGCAGAGTGATGGCGTTTGGGGAAAAAACTGTCCTTGTGGCTAGTTGTTCTGGTGTGCAGTGCTCTCTAGCATCGTTTTGAGGGTAGGAGTTGAAACAGTTTATGTCCAGGATGTGAGGGGTCTGTAACAGTTGTGGGATTCAAATTTTTTGATTACTGGTTCTGTGGGCATGGCTTGGTGGGCATGGCAGGGGAAGGATACTGTAAAATCTCCAGTCAGAGATGGTATTTGCCAGTTCTCCGAACTATTCAAAATATCTGCTACCAGTTCTCCAGAACTGTTCAGAACCTTCTGAATACCACTTCTGATCTGCAAATATTTTCACCGCCCTCTTTTTGATTTGTGCAGTATACAGATCCTCAATGGAAGGCATGCTGGTAATACTTGTTTTTTCTGCAGTCCTGATTATCCTCTGAAATCTGTGTCTGTCTTGTTGGGTTGCAGAACCAAACCATACAGTTATAGAGGTGCAGATGACAGACTCAATAATTCCTCTGTAGAACTGGATCAGCAGCTCCTTGGACAATCTGAGCTTTCTGAGTTGGCGCAGAAAGAACATTCATTGTGGTGCTTTTTTGATGACATTTCTGATGTTAGATGTCCATTTTAGGTCTTGAGATAAGATAGAAATGTGGAGGTTTCTACTGTTGATACTGTGTTGTCTAGTATTGTAATAGGAGAGTTTCTCCTAAAGTCTACCACCATTTCTACGGTTTTGAGTGTGTTCAGTTCCAGATTGTTCCGGTCGCACCATGAGGCAAGTTGATCACCCCCCCACTCCCATCTGTATGCGGATTCATCATTGTTTCGAATGAGACCAATCACTGTTTTATCATCTGCAAACTTCAGTAGTTTAACATATGAGGCTTCTATAATGAGATTGTTTTCCTTCTTTATTAATTAAAGAAAAAAGGCTTTGTGTTCCTAAAGTTCTTTGTGTTCCTGACTCTTATTCACTACTTAAAGGTTTAAACACATTTCTTGGAAAGTGTTATGGTATGTTGCAGAAATGGTGTCAAATTTTAGAGCTTTATTTAATTTCAGTTTTTTATTGCCTTGTTAGTTTCATCTTTGGTTATGGGTTGATAACAACTTGTTATTGATCTGTGAATTTAGTACTTAAGTAATATGGGATTCAAATGTTTAAAAATCTTTTCTGGAACAGATGGCTCTTTAGAATTATTCTAAATTATTATTCTAACTTAAAATAATAGTTAACAAATTATGCTCCATTATCTCTTTCATTGTAAAAACATGTTTTGTTGTGTCCCACATAGACATAATAATTCTTTTATGCTGTTCCTTATGGAATTGATAAGCCAACAATCTGTTAAATAAATTTTAGTTTCTAATATCTCTGATTAACTAGCAATAAAGCTAGTTGATTCTATATCACTCTACTCTTTTGTTCTGTATCTGTAACTGAATTAAGTTTATGCCTTGATTCTAATAGTTTCAGATCAGATAGCAACATATATTTTCTGTTTCTGCATTGATTTCTTTCTATTTGATGACAAAGAAATGAATAAACCTCTCTAAGAATTTTGCTAGCATCCCATAGTTACAATGTAAACATCAGAAACTAAATTGATTTGAAAGAAACTTCAGCAATACCGAAAATTATCTAATTCTCCAGCTTTTTGATCTAAAACAGGAGTTTCCAATCTTAGCAACTTTAATACTTGTGGACTTCAAGTCCAGAAGTATTAAGAGATGCCAAGATTGGAAATCCCTGATCTAGAAGTTCCCCTGTTTGGTTTTGCTGTTAATTGGATGATAATCTGCATATCTAAGAGTTGCCACTGTAAGGTCGCTTAACATGATTTAGAAGTAAAGCACATAGCTGTCCTTAAAATATGAGCGGAAGTATATATAGTCTGTCTCTATGAGTTATCTATATCTCTCTTCATCCAAGAGAGATGAAAGTGACATGTAAACTGTGACGTATGAGGAAGTTTGCCGATATTCCTTAGATCTGCTTTTCTATACCTTGCAATAAATTTTTCAAAGCGATCTCTCCTTTTGCCCCATCCATCTCAGACTGCAATGCCTTAGTGGACTCTGCTTTAAGTATTAACCACATCGGACTTGTTTTTTTTTTTAAAGATCAGCAAAGTTTGAGTCAGTATTGTTGCCAAAAGGATGGGTATAGGAAATAGTCGCATATCTAATTAAAACAAAGTATGTCAACAATGTAATTAAATTTGAACCAAGTACCACCCCCAAGTTGTTGTTATGCCTGGATCAACAAGCCTGTTTTAATTTAGTATTTGAATCTATGTTGACAATATGAGTCCTAGCCAGAGGTGGTATTCAGTAGGTTCTGACCGGTTCTGGAGAACCAGTAGCGGAAATTCTGAGTAGTTCGGAGAACCGGCAAATACCACCTCTGACTGGCCCCACCCTGATCTATTCTCTGCCTCCCGAGTTCCAGCTGGATCTTCTTTTGTTGCCCTGCACAGGAGAATGGAGCTGGAAAGTAGGTTAGTAGGATGGAGAGGGAATGGGATTTTGCAGTAACCTTTCCCTGGAGTGGGGAGGGAATGGAGATTTTACAGTATCCTTTCCCTACCACAATCACTAAGCCATGCCATGCCCACCAAGCCACACCCACAGCACTGGTAGTAAAAATTTTTGAATCCCACCCCTGGTCATAGCCCTACTACTCTGTATTCTATAATTGGATGTCATCATAAAGAACGTTCTGTTTTATCAGAACTATGCTAGATAGTTCTGTGGGCCATATGTATCTGTATTAATATGTGGTCGGGTGTTTTATTGGAGAGGTGGTTTTAAAGTATTAATGACTATTAGTGTTGTTGGCATGTGATTGCCTCTGAAGGCCATCTATTGGGAGACTAGTGGGCTTCTTTGTACAGTTGATTGGCCTCTTTTAAAAGAGACTCCTGGACTAGATGGGCCAAGAGTCCAATCCATCAGAGCATTGCTTAATATTCTTATCCTGTTGCTTAGGTCTTTATAGACCAAGGTTAGTATACTGAGCTTGTGTTGGGAGTTCACTGGCGACAAGTACAATTGTTCTGACCAAGGCTTCTGAGACCGTAATTACGCACATGCTTATTTTAAAAACAAGTCTTATTTTATTGCAATGCTGGGAAATATTTTCATTCCCATCTGGTAATGAATCTCAAACAGTCCCAGGAGATAAGCACCCACCTTTCTGTTCTATGAAGTGCTGCCAATAACAGAAGTGTTAAATGAACTAGGAAAAAACAACAACCGAAGAACAAAGAGCTTCAGGAATGAATCTGAACCAAACGAATGACTTTGCTTCCTGCAAAGGTTTCATCATCTTTGCCTGTCCTTTATACCTTATGGGAGGGGCAATCACCTCCCAGTCTTCCTCCAAAGTCTCGCTTTCTAGCAGCTCTGTGCACACATGCACTGGAAACAGGCTCCCCTGGGTCCTCTGTCTTGCTGCTGCCAGACTCTGAAGGCTCCAGAGGCATTACCCCACTCCCAGATGGTCCTGGCCCCATCTCTGCATCAGATGCAGGACCCTCGTCCGAGTCCTCTCCAGACTCCCTGACTGGTCCCCGCTCTTCCCCACTGTTCGATTCTGCTGCCGTCTGCACAGGCTGCTGGCGAACCACAGCAACAATGCTTTATAAATCAGTAATATACATTTTCTAGAATGAGGGAGACTGGTATAAATGAAAAAGCAGCAGTTTAAGATATCTAACAATGTCTAGTTTCTATCCAAGCGTTAAAATAATTATGATGATCATTAAAACAAATCTAAAGAAAGTGAAATGAAGGAAAGAAAAATTAAAAAATGGTTTGTGAAAATTCAGATTGGCTTTATGGAAACTTGTCAATGAGGAGATAGACTTTTCCCCTCCTGTTATATAAAATGGCAAAAGTGTCTGATTGATTCATTTTTAGATAAAACAGATGGGACTCTCAGATCATGCACTGTTAAGCCTTTCTTTGGAATTGGTGCCACTGTGACCAGAAAGTCCAGATGGTGCTTAAATCTGTTGTTTTTTAACAACCCTACTTTTTTGATTGTTATACCCAAACACATTGAGCAATTCTTAGTCATTAATTACTGATCCAGTTCTGTCGGTTGGTACTACGGCTTACCAAAACGCACCCCAAAGAAACGAAGCAATGTGAGAAGCTTGGGAACATGAATCAAAGCCACTGGGGGTAAAATGCTTCACACCTAATAACACTTTTGAAGAGCTGTTTCAACTTTGCAGACTGCACTAGAACAATACTGGCCTCATCGGAACCAGAAAGTACAGCACATGTCACAAGAACTTTATAAAATGCGATCTGAGGGAACAAGAGAGCAGCAGGAAACGAAGGACATGAAGTGGACTTACATTGCAGCTAAGATATTTCAGGGGTTTTAACCTGCTGTTTTCTGTGCCAGACTGTGTTCTAATCAGTGTCATTGTGGCTTGTGAAGTCAAGTGCTTGCTAAGTTGATTTCTGTCTTGAAAGATCAACCCGACCAATCAAAGAATAAAAGTGGTGCATAATTCTTATGAGAGACCACAGCAAATGGCAGGTTATGACTTGTCAAATCAAAATCAACTACACTCTGACTTGAAACTATTTGTGTTTCCATGGGTTATCCACAATTTTGTTTTTTCTAAATATTCAAATTTAAATTACTGGCTTCCAGAGGCAAAATCCTATTTCCTATTATTGTATTAATTTTAAAGCACCACATATACTGTTGGCATTGAAGGAACCACAAGTTATAATAAATATTATGGTTTGTGATACCAGGCTTTGAATGCTATATATGATGATATAAATAACTAATAGGGCCTGGGCACTATAATTTTCATTGATGCTTCTCTTAGTGTGAAGATGCACTAAACGATTTCTCCTATACCAGCCAGTCGCCAAAACAATAGATCACAATGTCAGCCATTTTTGTGGCTTTTTGCTTAATTTGAAAGACGATTAAAGAGAATTTAACAAGATGCAGGGAGACAGCGCTGAAACTTTTTCCGCTTCGTTCCACAGAGAAAGGCTATAGCCATGATGGTGAACCTATGGCATGCATGCCACCTATGGCATGCAGAGCCATTTGTGCCGGCACACGAGCTGCAGGCAAACTTACCTCACTGGGCATGCGTGCGCCTCACAGCTGATTTTTGGTGGGTTTGAGGCCTTTTTTGGCCTCCCAAAGGCTTGAGGAAGGCTTCTGTGGGCTTTGCAGTCCAAAAACTAGCCCCGTTTTGTCACTTCCTGTTTTTCTGAAAATACCAGAAGTGACGGAAAGGGGCTAGTTTTCGGCCTGCAAAGCCTGCAGAAGTCTTCCTCAAGCCTTTGGGAGGCCGAAAAAGGCCTCAAACCGGCTGAAAATCAGCTGTAAGGCGCAGTGCAGGTAAGGGGGTGGCGGGGGTAGATGGGTGGGTGAGATTGCGCGTACATACGTAGGGGCATGTGGGGGCTCATTGCCTTCTGGGTGCTGACATGCAAGCACAAGTGTGCAAGCATGCATGCAATTTTTGGCAGTAGAGTCCAAAAAGATTAGCCACCACTGGGCTGCAGTATATCATGGAGGAAGGAGAAAACAGAAGCTATTTTCAAAGCTATTTTCAATAAAACTATGACTTGTGGTCTTACAGATTAACACTTTTCTTGTTGATTAATCTATATGTAAGATCACAAGCCATAGTTTTATTGACTTATGGCCTTGACTTATGGCTCCAAATATTAATAAGCAGAACAGGCTATTCAAATTGGAAGGACAAATTCCAGAATGTTTGGAGCAGCCCTGGGAAGTTGTTAGAGTAGATCCTGGGATGGAGTGGGGTGTTGTTTTATGATGGAAAAATCAGAAATGCTTAAGATAAGAAGTAGACTGCCTATATTAATTTTTAGCTATGTTTCTTATTCCTAGCTCATGTCTGTAATTTCACTGCTGCATAGAATTCTGCTGCATTTGACAAAATGTTGAATGCCATGAAACATCCATGTAAAATAAGTCTGCAAAGACACGGAGTTTATTTGTTGTGTCAGCCTTGGAGTGGAGTATGGATGCCAGAGGACTGCAACTTTCAGTTTATTTCTTACTCTATGGGCTTTGGGGTTTTTCAAGAGAAAGTTTTTGTACAGTTTTGGCTGGTGCGCAAAAAGAATTTGCAAATCTTTTGGGGACCATATGGGAGTTTCTGCTAGTACAAAATGCAGTGACCCGTGTTTTCATGGGAATAATTCATTACTGACACAACTCTGGTAGTCCAATAATTGAATTAGTTGCTGTTTCAGGGACAGCGCAAGATGTTGGGGGAAATTTACACAACCCTTAAATGGCTTAGGACTTGGTTATCTCCAAAATCACTTGCTCTACAAATCTGTCCATCCAAGGCACTCAGGTACAAGTCTGCGTAGGAAGTCACCATCCAGATGTGGGCATTATCTGCAAAAGTTCTCCTATAGACTACTTTGGCACCAGAAAAAAAGTTCTACACTGATGAGTTGCTGGTCCCAGTGCCGGGATGAGGAGTCAGCTGGTAGCCACCAGTTGATGAGTTGCTGGTCCCACTGCAGGGATGAGGAGTCAGCTGGTAGCCCACGCCTGGACTGACTGCCCAGACGGGCTTCTCTCGCAGAGGCAATGAAGACAAGGACACAAAGGCATGTTCTTGGGAGAGGAAGCCCAGAGCAAACTTTGCCCCTCTCTTTTATTGTGCAAGTTTAGGGTGGGGTTTAGGGTGTATGAGGAAACATTCCTTTTGGGTACATTTGACCATATAAGGCTATGTATTTGCATATTTGACCATATAAGGAAACTGACCATATAAGGCATACTGACCATATAAGGTAATACTGACCATATAAGGTAATACCTATGTTGACCAATCATAGCTTTACACGTGTTGTTGGTTGTTTTGTTACCTGCCTCACTATGTTGACCAATCATGGCTTTACACGTGTTACCTGGCAGGTATGGTATCATTGGATCATTGGGTGATATTGCAACACCACACCTGTTGGGAAGCTGTTAAAAAATGGGGCATTTTAAGAGAGTATATGGAGAGTGAGAATTGAATAGAGTTGTATCTGAGCTGGATTAAATTATTATTGTAATATCTATCTAACTAATAATATATGAAGATTATTGTGTTTATTATTACTGCATTGAAATATTGTTATTGTTCTGTTGTAGACTGGCAAAGTTTTTCGAAGTAGCATTTTAAAGAAAATAAAAAGGAAGGGAATCTTTAAGATAGTGGGCATTTATAATTTCCAAATTATGTCTGAATTCATGCCTGAAATTCTGCACAGTTTAGCATCCCTATTTTTTCCACACTTTCCAATGCCCCAAAACCTTAAGCTATCAGTCTAAAAACCAAATAAAATAAACCAAATAAGTCCAGAAACCAAATAAACCTATTGCTTAGTTCCTGAAGATGGAAATGATAGAACTCCTGTTCTTGCGTTTATAAGAAAACAGTAAGAAAGCTGAGCCTTTGTGTGGCATTCTTGATAATGCATCCTAACCCTAAACTTTATATTCCCATTTCTTGCCTTTGCGGATATTGAGATACACAATAGCCTTAATTTAAACTGTCTTCAAGATATATTTAACTCATAGTCTTGGTATTCTGACAAGTTGATTTGTCACATCTTTGATTATTCTATCCTGTAACTATGCATAGGATGGTAACAGCTATCAATGATTGCATGTTTCTTTTTTACTTGATCAAAGACATAGACCTTTAGAAATTGCTCTGTAAAGTTTACTTTTAGGAGATCTTTGACAGATTTATAGTGCACAGGTGCCTTTTTCCCCTGTCACAAGATTTTGCAAAGATGCTGCTCGCTGCATTTTAACAAGGTATGGTGCCATCTACAAAATGGTTTTCTCCCCATATAACTACCATAGAAATAGTACATTTTTGGTTCTTAAAGTCAGAAATTCTTATTTAAAAAGTTTAATTATGGGGGAAACGTCAACGTATTGCTGAGAAGATTAGATTTCATCCCCAAAGATGAGATAAAAAACATTTTAATTTTAAACTAATTCACACCAATTAAAAGATGCAAAAGAATGTTGTACCAATCAGTTGTTAATTATGCATCGCTTTTACTTTCCCTGTGAGAAAAAAATAAGCAACTTTTGTTCCATTTTGTTTAGGATGTAAACAAGTAATTACATACTAATAATTATTGGGACAACGCCTCCCCCACATGTTACTATAAATATCCAGATGGAGGAATTGGGTTCAAGAGGTATTTGCTATAAAGTATATTTCTTCCTCGAGTTCTTGTTACTCTCTTCCATCTTTTTTCCAGCAAGAAACCCCAGTTTTACCACTTCAGGAAGGATCATTTCTAAATCTTGGGATATATATGTCAGAAGTGTAACTTGGAACCAAAAAATTCAATTTATAAAGTAAAGTACCCAATACGCTACAAGGTGCAGAAACATAAGAAACAAGAATCAATAACATGTGTAGTTCATATACTTATGTATAATTAGCAATTACTAACTGTGGACATTGAATAACACTTTTGTTTAAAGATAACACTCTCAGAAGACCAAAAATTAGATTTGTAGATATGGATTTATGGATCTTACTTGCTCTTCTTTTCCCAAAGTCTTGACATTGTTTTTGTAATGTGACCAAAACTGGATATAGTGTTCTAGGTGTGGCCTTATTAAGGAAACAATACTAATACTTGCCATGATTTTGAGTCTGTGCCTCTGTTTATATAACCAAGGATCGTATTAGCTTTTTTGGCTGCTGCTGCACACTGCTGGCTCATGTTTAAGTCATCATCCATTAGGACTCCAAGGTCCCTCTCACAGTTATTGTTTTTGAGCCAGGTTTTGCCTAATCTATACTTGTACCTTTGGTTTTTCTTGTCTTAAGTATAAAAGCTTGCTTTTCTCCACACTAAATTTATTTTTGCCAACAGAAGACACAGAAGAAATACTGATATGCTAGAAGTTCTGACATATTCTTTAGCATCTGTTCTTTCACTTCATTTGGAAGGGAGTTGCTGTGAAAAAAAGTTTGGATTAGTATTGTTTGTGAAATAGAAATCATCAGTGTGCCTTTACCAAAATCCTGTGACTGAATTTTTGACTGCTAGAAGAGTTCCTCCACTTGAAACCCACTGCTGAATGTAAGTTGTTTAAGAAAGAATTGGTTGGTGTGAATACTGTGCATTGCTGGTTCAAAAGATGTAAAAGGGTGTGATCAAAAGCAGAATGGATGGTTTGTGACAACTAATAACAGGAAAAAGCTTGGAAAAAGCTAGAGATAGTCAAGAGTCAATGGGAAATTGCTGTTAAGTTTGGCATTTCATAGGAATATATGAATTGTACAGAGATGACAACTTCAAGGGTTAAAATTTGCCAAGCAATTGTTACACCACCAGAGTGAAAATGAAGAATTTCTTCTTAGCATTAGGGCAGCCAGTAAAACATGGGTTCATCATTATGACTCAGAAACAAAGAATCTATCTATGAAATATTATTACAATGCTTCACCTATAGGGAAAAAATTAAAATCCAGATTTTGGCAGGAAATCTCATGGTGGGAGTTATTCATATAGCCTTAGGATCACTATCTAATCACCATATACTGCAACACCAAAAACTTTGAAAAAGTAATTAAATAGAATTCAGGTGTACAAGAAGGAAATTTTGCTGCAGCACAATAACAACTAGGTCTCATACTTCATAAGCCATTCAAAAGGTAGTTGTGAACTTGGATCTTACAATTCAGACTTGTGCCAGGTGATTTCTACCTTTTTCCAAAACTGAAGAAATATTTTCATGGGTTTTATTCAATTGAAAAGGTGGGAAGGACTGTCAGGAGTTGTTTAGATCCTTTGTGACAATGGATGGTGGTGACAGTGTGGAAAATTAAATGTAGATAACAAAAGAGCTCATTTCAAGAATTATTTTCCCTCTTCATGTATGTATTAAAATATTTATAAGTAAAGTTAGAGAGATGGACGCATACTTTTCATTTAGCTTTCATAACTTTCATGAAAATTTTGAATGGCTTGGATGAGACACCACTAGGAGAACCCAGAGCTGTAAGCTAGATTGGAAGTTGAAAAAGCCTCACAGGAGAAGGCAATACCAAATTACTTCTGAATTATTCTTTTAAAATATTACATAGTTCAGGAATCAAACTTGCGAGGAGGAATTACCTTTTGATTTGGAAGCACAAATCTAGTAGTCTAGTTGGTTTTGAATATATTATATATGAAAAATAATGTAGATTTGCCATTTTAAATAGATTTTAATTCTAAAGAAAATATATTCTTTTCTATCTCTGATCTGCAAACTACTTTTCAGAAACACGTTTTCACTTAAACTTGTCATTTTGGGGAACTTGTGGCTCTGCAGATGTTGATGATCTTCAATCAGGGGTGGGATTCTACCGGTTTGGTAGAACTGGTTGTTACGATTCTACGCAGTTCGGAGAACTGGCAAATCTTGCCCCTGGCTGGCCCTTCCCCTCTCTGCCTGCCCCTCCCCACCCAGTTACTCCTTATGGTATTTCTTTTTCTTCCTCCTGACAATCAACTGTTCCAATGATCAGCTGTGCCAGGATCCCCCTCGCCATCTTACTGCTTCGCCCAGGAGGCTTCCGTGAGGCCCAGGAGGCCAAAAAATGGAGCGCATGGGGCTGCTGCAAAAAAAGAAGAAGCCATGTCCACCCAGTCACATGGCCACACCCACCTAGCCACGCCCACAGAACCGGTAGTAAAAGTATTTGCATCCCACCCCTGCCTTCAATACACATAATGTCTCTCATTCTCCCTGCTTGGTTAGGGCCGCTGGAAGTTGTAGCTCAGCAGCCTCTGGAGGGCCGCAAGGTCCCCATTCCTCACCTAAAGATAGGCTCAAATTGTCCGTAGCTTTTTCCTTTTATTCCTTGAAGCATTCTTTTATCATTTGACAGTGCAAGGGAACAGCACGAGACATTTACAAAGTCATTAAAGTGTAAACAAAGAATTGTGTTTTCAATCTATATCATAATGATTCTCTTGAATGAGCTCCCTTCCTCCCCTATTTTATCTATTTTCTACTTGGAAAGCAATTTCAGGGGGTCGGGTCATAGTTCACATTAAGTTATACTTTACCAATTCCTGTTCTAGACCCCGGTTATGACTAATAGAGTCCAACAGAGAGGTTAGATGAAGAATATCGCTGACATATTCTTTTCAGCAGGCATTTTAATGATAAAGTTAATTTGCATCTCAGTATTTGTGCCTAACCTACTTTACAGCCACAGTGGAAGACAGAATTGTACTCAGTATGCCAGTTTGAAACACATATGGCACTACCCAGTAAACACTGTATAGGAAGCAGACGAGGATAGTTCTTTGCTTTGCCCTATATTCCTTGTCTCTTTTAAGGCTTTTTCTCCAGTCTGTTTTTCCATTCATCATGTTACAATTCAAGTAGATTGAAACACCCATGAATCTATATATTTAAAAGTGAAATACCACTCACGGATCATCACAAAATCTCCAGGACTGTAAAGCCTACAAATTTGAAATTTGGTATATATGTTCTTCTTGGTTTCTAGGTGCTCACTAAGAAAGGATTTTTTTGAAATGACCATCAGAGCATTAATATTTCGTATATTAACATATTAATATATTAACACGCTCTAATGCTAAGAAGTTCTACTCCCCCTCCAGACCTGAAAAGAAATCTGTTCCAAATGCAAAACAGAAGCAGAGGAGAGGAGTTTCAGTTTCAGTTTTAGTTTCACAGCAGCACCCAGCTTTAGTACAGAACAGTTGAGCTAAGCCACGCCCAGGCTCCTTGGTGTCTCCTTCTTGCTCACGCAACAAATACTGCTTCAGTTTCCAAACAGCCCTCAACTCTCTCACACACTGACAGAACGCTAGCCAGATGAATATCGATAGATGCTGGTAGGCAGAAGCACAATTTTTTTTCTGTTATTTTCCTCCCCCAAAACCAAGCCTGATCACATAGTTTCGTAGCGAAGCATGGGTATAGAGCTAGTAATCTATATAGCTGGTTCATCTGAGGCTACAATCGTGTAACATAATTCCAGCTTTGCCAGCAAAAGTTCCCAGGTCCCTTCCCTGCATTTTCAGGTAGGCTAGGAAAATGCATTTTTGAAATGCCAGTGACTATTTCTTACAACAGAGCTAAAGCATTCGTATGTGTGAAGGGGCAGAAACCCTTGTCCCAAACAAGATCTAATTGGACACAGGCCCAGAACTGTTACAGAAAAACACTATTGCTGTTTTTAAAAATGAAAATCTCTAGGGAACTTTTTGACAAAGTAGCTGAAGCAGAGAGTTCTTCTCTTGTGTTCCTGTGTTACTTATATAGCCCCCAGAGTTGCAGATAAAATGTTGTTAAAACTGCTTTTCAATACTAACAGCTTAGCATGGTTTGGTGGGTACAAGAAAAGAAATTAGCCTGAAGTACCACATACACTTACTGCTCAAGACAGAATGGCCCTAGTAGACAATTGCAGAGAGGCTGTGTGATGACCCAGGACATGGCACAAAAGCAATAAAGTCACAAAAGTAGGTAAAGTCCGTTTAATACCCCCAACTTGGCCCTAAATGTCCAGTTATCATCGGCTGGAGAAAAAAACTCTCCCAAGAACAGTTTTTAAAGGGAAGAAATTCCGTCAGAACTCCAAGTACATATAAATTATAAATAAAACCAACACAAACCATGCTGCAGCAATTAACAAGATAGGGCAGAATAAGGAATTGAAGACTTCCAAAGATAACGAAACACACACAGTTGGGAGAACTCCAGAACTCAGATAAGACTTGACAAACCAAAATAATTCATGCTTTGCTTCCAGCAAGGAGCTGTGCGCAAACACTCTCTTTATCCTGTTTTCCCAGCTGCAGCTAATTAAGGGAATCAGGGCCTTTTTCTCCCCCATAACCCACATTGCTCCCTTATCCGTTCCTCCCTGCATGTCCTAGAATTAAGAGGGGGTGGACCTGGGTCTTCCTATGAATGCGCATTTGGACTGGGCCCTCCAGTTTCCTCCACAGCCACCGGAGCCACACTCCCACTCCCTGTCAGCTGTTCCACCTCTTCCTTGGAATCAGATTCCAACAGGGGCATGACAGGCTGGAAGAGTGGGGTGCTTCACCCACTTCAGTCCAAAGTGATGGTCAGTCAATGCCAGGCCAGTCTTAACTACACATGGAGCACCTGAATAGATCACTGAATGGTTGATGGAGCATGTGAAGTTGCACTCAGGGTAAGACTGCTGTGGTTGTTGCCTGCTTAAAATTAGTATTCTGGGAAAAAAAATGTATCAATTGTGTGTGTGTGTGTGTGTGTGTGTTAGCATTCTGCCGTGACGATGTGAGTTTGACACCCCTGCTCTAATGACTTGAGGATGATTTTAAAATATGTTAGGGTCAGATTAAGGCAAGGTAGTAAGGAGAGAAGAGAAAGGAGTTGTGTGGACATGTTTATGCTGTGGGTAGTGCAAGAAGAAAAAGATAAAAGAATCACTTGAAAGTGAGATGGGTGGCACATACATTTAATGAATAAATAGTAAAAGGCTCACTATTGCTTTAGGGTGAAAGTACTGGCTCAGTTTAAAAGGCATTGATTGGGAGCATTTTTCAACTGTGGACCAACTGCAAAGACTGAGTCTTATACCATTTACTTACCATAAGGATCAATTCGAGAGATATTCTTTGTTTATCTTGATTGAGAACTCTAGAAACGAGATTGTTTTCCAGGACAGAAAATGACAGCTGTATTACTGTATGTTTTACCGATCTTTCTGTATGTATCCTTGTCCATCACGTGTTGTTGATGTGCTGGAAAAAGTGCTGGGGTTTTTAACCATGGAAAATTAGCTTGGCAATGTGTTCATTAGCATGCATTATAGACATTTGATCAATCATTCTTGAAAAGCAGATGCAATCATGTACATATAATCTACCCTCCTTTTAGTTCTTCAACCTTTCTTGACCCTCTTATAGAAGCAGAAATTTATTCTGAAGTGTCAAAATGATGCATGGAGATTTAGCTGTGTGATGCCCATTAAAGTCAGTAGGAGCTATGCATGTAAAGCTGAATACAACCTACAAAACGTATTCCTGGTGTGGTAGTAAGAAGTGGTTTAATTTTCCAGACTTGACAGTGGAACGCTGTGTTTATCTATATGAATGAATTTTGGATATTGACTATGGATTAATAATATAAAGCACTGATATCTGTTCCTTACAGATTGTATGAAATATGTATCATATTTTAAGCCACTACTTTAATGAAAAAAGAGAATCGATCTTAAAATTGATTAATTGAACCTATCTATTTAAAAACATACATAAAATAATAGAGAATTCAGGCTATTTTCAAGCCAGAAATAGGTATAATAGATTAGCATCCTAATACTAAATAGCTGTTGTGGTTAGCTGGCAGCAGGTGCGGACAGTGGAGGAGAGCGAGGACTCAGATGAGGGGCCAGGACCATTAGGGAGTGGACTGCTGCCTTCAGAGATTGTGGGGGCTGGCAGCAGTGATGAGGAGGTTCCCGAGGAGCCTGTGCAAAGCGTGCGTGCACGCAGGATTGATCATAGGAAAGAGCAGTTACAGCAGCACAGGTGACTCAGGAGTAAGGCTGCAAGGTAATGGCCCCTCCCTCAAGAGGATAAAAGCCAGGTTTGAAGACGCATTCTTTGCAGAAGGCAAAGACGCTCTGAAGCTCAGCCTTGTGGACATCATAGTTAGTATTTGAAAACTCTTGTAAACTAGTTCTTATCTCTGGGTTTTTGGCAGCCTTGACAAACAACTTGGCAAGGCTCTTTCTTGTCAGAGCTAATTAGTTGGAAGCAGCCTTTTATCTGTGAAGAAAAAGAATTCGTGGATTAAACCTTAAAAGGTGGGGGCTGCTGCCTTTGTCTTGTGTTTGCTCTCTTGGAACCAGGTTAAGTCAGAACAATAGCATAATAGATAGCATCACTAATATATGTAAAAGACAAAGTTCTCTGTGTCTCCTTGCCTTCATCCTAGCATCCCATTTCAAAATTCCTTGCCAGGACAGAATAAATCTAATATTAGATGTCACAATAACCCTGTGTTGCTGATCTTTTTCTTACTCAGTTTCCTTCATTGCGTTTCCCATAGAATATGACAGATAGGAAGCTTTTATAACAGTGTGAGTCATGTGCTGATTGGTGCAATGGTGTGAAAGAAAGACCTTGGGAGATGGATGAAGAGATGCTACTTAGGGAATGGTTAGATTACAAGAACTTGGTATGTCTAATCGAGTGAAAAGAAGGACTTGGGGTGACAGGATAGCAGGGTTCCAATATTTGAGGGGCTTCCGCAAGGTGCTTTCCAAAGCACCTGAAGGCAAGATGAGAAACAATGGAGGCAACCTAGAGTTAAGGAGAATTTAGAGAGCAATTAGCTAGTGGAACAGCTTGACTCCAGAATGTGGATCCTCCATCACTGGAGGCTTTTAAGATGAGACTGGACAGTCACATGTCTGGGATGGTCTAGGGCCATGATGGGGAACCTATGGCATGCATGCTGGAAGTGGCACGCAGAGCCATCTCTGCCAGCACGCAAGCCGTCACCCCAGCGCAGTTCCACTGCGCATGCGTGTGCGCCTCCCACCAGCCAGCTGATTGCCAGGTATCTGCCGTGCATGTGGGAGACAGGAGATGGGGCATATGCAGGAGATGTGCATGCATGTGCAGGGGGCATGGGAGCGCGGGGGAAGCATGCACATGCACAGGGGGCAAGGGGAAGCATGGGGGTCATGCATGCGCAGGAAGCATGGGAGCACGGGGGGTCATATGTGCATGTGCAGGGGGGTGGGGGAGCATGCACGTGCATTGCATTATGGGTGATGTGCACTTTCAGCACACAACGACGGAAAGGTTAGCCATTTGAGCAGGAGGTCGGACTAGAAGACTTCCAAAGTCTTCTGTTATTCTGTTATCATCAGCGCCTACATTTCTCTAAGTACTTTTGGTACATAATACTTCGATTAAGAAAGGCGCTTTCTCTGTTGTAGTATCCTGTTCATAGACCCTTTTTTTCCTTGGTAGCTGGTGAAGCAGAGATGAAGAGACCAACTGCAGAGAAAACCACACAGAATATGTGTGTATGAAAAAAGTAAAGCTATGATCATGCTTCCTTTTACCATTCCTCCCTAACTTTATGTGGAATCAGGGTTCACAAATAAATTTCAAGAGATGAGAACATTCAGAATACAGTATGCCAATTAGAAAGCAGGGGAAAAATTTACTCCATACAAGAATATAAAATCCATCCCTTTGTTGATGGGGTATCTCCAACATCAAATAACAAAGGCTGTCATGTCGAGGATATATTTTACAGTTTCAGCTATTTCCCGCTGCATAAAAAGGCAAAGAGAGACCAATAAATAGACTGAGATAATGCATATAAAATAGGAAGGGATAATGGATCGTTTCTGCCCTCATTTTTCTGCTCTAAGTCCCCCTAATCCATTTCAGAAACAAGACAAACTGGGGAATAAATTTGTTAAGGAGGCAATCTGCTTTTAGGAGGTGGCTGCTCCTTTTCTTTTCCTTCCAGTGCCTCCAAAAATCCAAAAGTAATAGAAATAAAAAGAAGCAACTTCATACTCTGGCTGTGAATATTTTGAAGGACTGCCCTATGAATGACAAAGAAATGTCTTGGTTCTGATTGGTTCTGAGAGATTACAAGATTCTCTCTCTCTCTCCCTGTGTGTGTGTGTGTGTGTGTGTGTGTGTGTGTGTGCGCGTGCGTGTGTGTGTGTGTGTGCATGTGTCTCTGGCTGTCTGGCTGTCTGCATGAATTTGGCTCAATTCGAACCAATTGAGAACCAATCTCAGCTACCGAGAGTCTCCCCCCTTCGGGGTCTTTTTGTGTGGGTCAGAGGGGGGACAGAAATTCCAACTTGGGGCCTGCTTCGGCCTCCTGGTGCTGGGCTTTGGGTGAAGGCTGGAGGGAAGTGCTGCTGGTAGCAAAGAGCCGGAGGGCCTTGTTCCAGTGGGATTGCATCATGGCCTGGAATTGGCTGACCATCTCAGCCCACTGAGCCTCCAGGCGCCAGTACCTGGCCTTGACCTCCCGCAGGTCTTCCCTCTGCTTGGAAAGCCTATGCTCATAGTCCTCATGAGGTGCTTCTGCTGAGCCTCCTCGGTCAGATCCAATTTGAACTGAGCCAACTATTTTACCAACTCCTTCTCATGGTGGATGCTTAGCTCCAACAACTGCTTCCTGTTGAGGTCCTAAGGAGCGTGGGTGAGCTGGCAAGGAGTGGCTGGGAGGGGAGGGGCAAGTAGAGGTTGGCAAAGTACCCCTCAAAGTGAGTGACACCAAGTTGGCCATGCCCATCCAGTCACATAACCACCAAGCCACGCTCACCTACCCAGTCATTAGATCATATTACTGTCTGCGGGATTAAAATTGTGAATTTAGCCATAAATTAAAGTAAGGTCAGAACAAAAATAGGATAAATAGACCTAGATTGTGAATATTGTACTAATAATATGAATGTTAATGGTTTAGTAACATCTTTGTATGTATGGCAGGACTGTCGCGCTGTGTTTGATATTTATAGTTGTAAACTATATATATATATATATATTTTCTTAAGTTTTCGCGGGTACTTACATGTATGGTATTCAGCTTTGTTCGGGTATTTTCCCACGTCATTGTAGTTGTGCTTTTAAAGTTGTAACAACGTTTCGGCAGAATCTTATCTGCCATCATCAGGCTTCTATCTCCCAGTCAGATATTATGTTTTTGCTCTTAAAAATATGAGTCCAAGAAAATTTCCATGATAGTCAGAATTGTTGTTAAAATATTTAATGGAACAGAACAAATAGCTACATAAAAGAGAAGGGGAAGAAAATAGAGGAATATTGTGGGTAACAAATAAAATATCAGCAAATAAAGAGTTTACTATTATCGCAAAATTAAAATTCATGATTTCATCATTCATTCATTCATTAAATGTATAGAACTAAGTTCATTATGTCAAGAGTAGAAATCTCTTTAAAACTCCAAACATGATGTTGATATAATCATATTTGTCATTGTTTTGAGGATTCTGAGGATAAATGTAAAAAATCATGGAGGAAAAATCGAGAAGAAAAATTCCCACAAAATGTTATTCCAATGCAGTTGCAATTAGAAGTCATCAGCTTTTATAAAAACTGCCTACAAATAACTACAAGGTTTTCAAAGCTTGATAAATTATCTCTTTTCCCCTTATCTTTTTTTTTTTAATATTCACTCTCAATCTCCTGCTATGAAATATATATTAGGATTATTTCCTCTTCTGCTGAGTAAAGCTGAACTTTTCTTGACTAACCTGACAAATGTTGAATATTATAAGCTGCTATTCACTTGCCATGCAAAACTGCCATAGATTGTCATGCAAATGAAAGTGAATTATGAAATACAAATCTTACACGTTGTGTAGTGTCAAGCTTCTCCTGGAATTCCAGAAATTCTCATATTCAAGAGACTTATTTGGATTGACCCAGCCAGAGCATGTATCGTAATCTTAAATGCTACATCATAACAATTGGAAAATGCCTATTTTGTGACTCTTGTCATCTTTAAAGTGACTTAGGGAGACCATTAGAAAAATTCACATCTATACGGCAAAAGAGGAGGATTAAATTAGTTCCAGGGAGACTTAGAGAGAGAAAAGAGGATAGATATGCTCCTTGTAACTGACAAGTGAGAAAGAGCTGTATAGTGTGAAGTCAGATTTCCCCACTTCAGTTGCTTGAGCCTTGACTAAGTGCTTCTTGAATCACAGTTCATGGGGATATAGAGCTTATTTTTAAAATATGCATTCAGTGCTTATTACTCAGTTGGGCATTTAGGTATTAGATATGTTGGGTTTAATGTATCACCTCAAAATCCTAATGAACTTTTGTGCAAGGCTTCTCAGCCTATGAACAGTGCAGTTGGAATTGCCCCCTAATGGTGAGGAATGGAGCCCAGATGGCCCTTTAAAGGTGATAATTAGGAAATACAGCATATTTGAATGTTAGAAGGGAAATTTGTTAAAGGCAGTCAATCTGTCTGAAGCATTCATATTTTCTTAATTGTTTGTGTGCGCCTTAATTTGTTTTGAATGCAAGAGTCATATATTTTTAATATTAAAACTAAACCCGCTGATTTTCTCTGTTCTGATTTATATTTGTTTTAATTTTGTCCATGGTATCTTGTCTCCTAAACACGTGGGTGGAATAATAAGTATATAGATTTGGGTTATCTGCTAGGCCATATTTACTATCTGAGCTCAGCGTCAAAATGTTATTAAGGCCAGAATGTTTAAATGAAAATCAGTTGAGTTTCATAACTATCACTCAGACTACATTTCTGGAGTTGTTAAATGTGTTTTTGCACTAAATATCAAGTGTGAAATTTCATGTACTACACAAATGGGAAAAGTATATTTGCCATCTTATTTTTAAAATGCAAACAATTCTTTATTAAGTGGTCGAAAAGTATGGAATTGTGAAAATTTGGTAGTGTTGCTTAGGGTACTACTGAGTTTTCTAATTTTACATGGGTGCTGTGTTCCCTCCTTAAAAAATAAATATTTGATCTGCAATTCAATTAGAAGAAGAACAATAAATCTATTCTTTTTCTCACCAAATTAGAAAGCAGAGAATGCTGGTGTGGAAATGCATTTTCTCAAACAGTCCTTGATATGTTTGCCCTGAGGTATCACCAGGCCACCTAGTTAGGACAGAACTGGAGAGAATAGAAGGAAGATATATGATTATGGCAACCTTTAGATTTTAGGAACCACTCTGCCCCATTGTGGACTCTGGTAAGCAGAAAGCTATCTGTTGTATTATTGCCATCTTCTTATAATTTCAGCCTGACCCATTGACTCTGCACAGCTATAGGCATACAGTATATATGCCTATAAGATGAACCTGGTTGTAAAATTTATGTCGTTGGTTTGTTCTCCGAGCTTGGCGATTTGGTTGCAAATGTTTTGCTCCCATTTGAGGAGATTTCTTCAGTACGCTTTGCATTGTGCTTATCTGGGAGAGCACTGGCCTTTAAATACCTTTCTTGAGTCCTGGTCTGATTTTGGGTTGTGTGAGTGGCTGGCTGTAGTTGCTGAGTAAGTGCCATCTCTGTGATGTAAATTAGTGCTGCTGTTGTTGTTCAGATGTCTTCTGATGAAGCCATGGTCTGGTTTCAGGTTGATTTGATTGATCAGCTACGTGTGATGTGGTCTGATTTCTTTTCATCTGTCAAGTTATAACTTTGCAGCATAGCTGTTTGTTGGTCTTTATATGCTGCCTTCAGGGTCGTGGTTGATGTTGTTCTTTTGTTTGAAGTGATTGGTAGATTGGGTCAATGTCAGTGTGTCTGTTTATTGATTTATTGATAGAAACCCAGGTTTCCAGAAATTCCCTTTCTCTCCTTGACTTCGCCTGGGTTACAACTGTTGTAATATATCCCCACCAAGTATATGTATATACCCTCGTTTCCTGAAAATAAGACTGAGTCTTATTTTCTTTTGGGCCCCCAAATAAGCAGTAAGGGTTATTTTCAGGAGTGTCTTCTTTTTTCCCCCATCTATAGGAGACCCACTTTTTCTGCTTGCTCGTAGCAGGGCAGGAAACTCTGGGGTGAGCCAGTGCCACCACCATGAGGCAGGGAGGTAGAGTTGCCCCATGCACAGTGGTGGTATTCAGCAAGTTCTGACCAGTTCTGGAGAACCGGTAGTTGAAATTTTGAGTAGTTCGGAGAACTGGCAAATACCACCTCTAACTGGCCCCGCCCCCATCTATTCTCTGCCTCCCAAGTCCCAGCTGATCGGCTAGGTCTTCTTTTGTTGGCCTGCACAGGAGAACGGAGCTGGAAAGCAGGTTAGTGGGGTGGGGAGGGAGAGGGAATTTTGCAGTAACCTTCCCCCAGGAGTGGGGTGGGAAAGGAGATTTTACAGTATCCTTCCCCTGCCATGCCAACCAAGCCACATCCACCAAAGCCATGCCCACAGAACCGGTAGTAAAAATTTTGAAGCCCACCACTGCTCGTGCACCCTACACTGGCTTACCTCAGGGCCCCCACAGCCAGGCCACCAATGTCCCGACACCTGCCTCACCTTGCAGCGGCAGCTCCAACATCTCTGTCCAGCAGGACCCGGCATGGCTACCCACCCACTTCTACTTGCTCGTGGCTTCAGTGGAGCTGGAGGCTGAGCAACGTGCCATTGTCACGGCCACAAGGCGAGGTGGGGGTGTGGAGCTGCCCCATGCACCCTATGCAGGCTTACCTCAGGGCCCCCGCAGCCAGGCCATCCACACCCCGACACCCCAATTTTCCTCTTTGACTTGCACTTGTATACGAACTTGTGCAAAAAGAAAAAAGAGAGAGAAAGGCTGGTAGACTCCTAAATCAAGAGTTTTGCACCTTCCTCTGATTTTTTTTTTAAAAAAACTGTTTATTGCAGAGGGAAATTCTGCCTTTACCAAAGTATTACTGAAAATAATAAAGGAAATTTTAAAAATAAAATTAGAAAAATATAGAAAGAGATTGGCAGGCCTCTCCTACAGGCTACAGCCAGGGGTGGGCTTGGAATAATTTAACAACCGGTTCTCTGCCTGGTTGCTGAGTGGGTATGGTCATAGTGGGCATGGCCTAATCATGCTCCTGCATCCTGGGAGCAAAAACTGACCATTTTTTGCCCTCCCTGGGCTCTGGGGGCTCTCTGGAGCCCAGAAATGGGCCTGTTTCTGGCCTTCCAGAACTTCTAGGAGGCCTGTTTCTCACCCTCCCTGGGCACCAGAGGCCCTCCTTGAGCCTCTTGGAGGCTATTTTCGCTCTCCCCAGGCTCCAGAGGCTCTCTGGATGCCTGAAATGGGCCCATTTTCAGTGTTCCAAAACTTCCAGGAGGCCCGTTTTGCGGCCTCCTCTGACTCCGGAGGCTTTCCTCGAGCCCCCGGGAGACTGTTTTCACTCTCCCTGGGCTCTGGAGGCTCTCTAGAGGTCAGAAACACGCCCATTTTTGGAGGCTGGAAATGGGCCCTCCATAGAGCCTTCGGAGCCTGGGGAGGCCTTCTAGAACTTTCAGGAGACTCGTTTTTCACCCTGCCTGAGCCTCTGCACAGGCCCTGCACTTACCTGTGATCCAAAATGGGCTGCGTGGGGACTCCTCGGAGGGGCAGGGTGGGGTGGGCAGGGCCAGCCAGGGGTGGGATTTGCCAGTTTGCCAAACCGGCCATAAAATTAACAACCGGTTCACCTGAATCGGTGTGAACCGGTAGCAGCCCATCCCGGGCTATAGCTTTAGATAAGCTGTGCTTGGCTAGATAGATAAAGTTAGTTGGCGATGCCATGGAAGCCAAGCAGTAGATAGAAATGTAGCTGCATCTTTTCCTTTTAGATTCCTGCAATGAGAGTATTATATGAACAAAAAAAAATAAAAATGAAAAGATTCGGCATTTACCCACATGGAGGAATGAAATTGACAGAACTAACTTCTTTGACTAGTGAAAAATTAATCAATGAAATTGGAAAAAAAAATGGAATTAGTAAATCTAACATCAATAAAATCTCAAGGGTATGTCAATATAACCAACAGAAGCCAAATATAAGAGACTTGACCTTTCCTTCCTTTATTCTCGGCATTCTCCATTATCAAACAGTAGTTCTTTTAATTAGATTAATGCTCAGTTGTCCTCCCTGTCAAATGATTTCTGAAGGCCTCGCTCCAACATATGAATATTTTCTTGCCCATTTCACAGAGTGTGGGGAAGGTTCAATACGAAGATTTCAAGTACTTCCTATCTTTATTTTGCTGATCTTGCAGTTTGCTTTTAAAAATAAACTGTAATATTTTCAGGCTTAAACTTTTAACCAAATAGTTCATGAGCATACTCACAGAATAATGCATAGAAAAAAATGCTTGGGTAATCAGATTTTATATTCAACATATATTATTGTATATTCTTGCATTGCATCAAGGCCATTGCATTTCTCCCTTTCCAGTATGAAATGCAAGGCAGGAAATGTTGAGTTGAAAAAAAAAGCATTCATGGTCTTCAGTATAAATAGCTCAAGAATGATTTTAAGGGAAAAAAAGAGAGAATTGGAACTTGCTGTGCTTTTTTAAAAATATACCTTATTAAATTTTTTAAGATCAATAATAATAAGAACCACATCAAACTAAATTAGAATAGAAAAAGTGAAGAGGAAATAACAAAAAGCTAAAAGTGTAATAAGAAAATAGAAAAGAAGAATAACATATAAAGAACGCATATAAAAAAAGACATAAAGGCATAAAGAAGTGAATTCTATTATTCCTCAGAGTAGTTACAAATACAATTATATTTCAGCCTTTCTCTTTAAAGTTACATTATAGCTCTCTTCTTTCTATAAACTAGCCCATCTAATCAATATCTGGAAATTGTAAAAAAAAGAATTAGAATTAGGGTTGAATAAAAAGTCAAATTAGATTAAATGTATTTAGCCTGAAAATAAAACTGATGACTTATAACAGATTTCTCATATTTAAAATCATGATGCATAGTGCTAATTTATTACATAAACTGTAAGGCCTTAAAATAAAAAAAGAGTAAAACCTGAGGAATTGGACAATAAAAAAGCAAACATGGTCTAGGAAAGAACTTTAATGTTTCAATTCTATATTTTTATTTGTTCTATTGTTTACTATTTGAATTCATTTCTTGTTCTGTGTGGGTCTTTAAAACCTATTTCTTCTCCATGAGTACTGAAGGTGTCAGATGTACAATATTAAAATGGCATAATTAAAGGTATTGGTGCTAGCTGACAATTTAAAAGAAAGGATACGAGAGTCAATTTAATTTTGCAGAATTTATAGGACAAGTCAGAATTGGGCAATGACTTTGTTCTGGACTGAAAAAGTTATTGCTGAACACTTGCAGTAAAGGTTTGGGAAATTTTAATATATATTAATAGCAATACATCATTCTGTGCTGATATTACTTGATGTACTTGGATGGATTTTGGACTGTGAAACTATAATCCCAAAGGACTTCCAAAGAATTAATACCAACTTCACTTGTAAAATTCCAAGCTCAATTTCTTGAACACAGTTGTTCTTCTGTTTAAATTGGATTGATAAAACAAACTCATATGTTTCTGACAGTTTCCTTCTGTGTCAGGAATCAGGATAGAAGGATGGGAATAAAGCCAAACACTTGGAAATAGTTTATTGCTTCAGATGTTATTATCCTTCTGAATCTCTTCTTAGCTTCCATCGGCATAGCGCATTTGCAATGGATTAAGGCTGTATGTGATTACTTTAATACACAAATTCAGCATTGACAGATTTATTTACTTATGTAATTTATATTCCACTTTTATTTCAGTACAGACTCAGATGGCATAGCTGATGTTCTCATCTCCTATTTTCTCCGCAACAATATCCCTAAGGAGTAGGTTGGATTGAGAGAATAAAGGTAAAAGGTAAAGGTTCCCCTTGCACATATGTGCTAATCATTTCCAGCTCTAGGGGGCGGTGCTCATCTGTTACAAAGCCGAAGAGCCAACCCCGAAGGCACACAGAAAATGCTGTTACCTTCCCACCAAAGTGGGAAAAAAGTGGTCCCTATTTTTCTAGTTGCATTTTCACATGCTTTTGAACTGCTAGGTTGGCAGAAGCTGGGATAAGTAACGGGAGCTCACTCCGTTACATAGCACTAGGGATTCGAACCGCCGAACTGCCGCCTTTTCTGATTGACAAGCTCAGTGTCTTAGCCATTGAGCCACCGCATCCCTTTTATTGAGAGAATAACTGGCCCCAAATCATCAGCTGCTTTTCATACCTAACACAACAAGAATTCCTGACCTCATGGATACTAGCCCAATACTTCAAGAACTTCTCCAAACCAAATTTCACATATCACATCCTTCTGATATTCTAAAGGAGCGCCCCCCAACCTTTGCAACTTGGTGGACTGGCTGGGGGGGGAGGACAGGGGAACCAGGCCCCACAAGTAGCAGCCTGGTGCTCATGTACGCACAGCTCAACTTGCGCGAGTGGCGGGTTGGGACACACGTGCGCAGCTCAGCTGGCCCAAGTTGAGTTGCGTGTGTGCATGTGCATCAGCCCAACACTTGCGCAAGTCAAGCTGTGTGCACATGAACATGCGCTGGCCCGCCACTCACATGGCCCAGTTCCGAATAGGCCATGGCCCAGTAGTAGGCTCGAGAATTGGGAACCCCTGTTATAAAGCTCATGATGTAGGAAGGGCCTAGGACTTTCGTTTATTAGTAGAAGGTTACTTCCAATCAATTTATTTACTGTAGTAATTTGAATTTAATTCAATAATAATTAAATTCAAGTGTTGCCTTTCCTTTCTACTTAACGTGACCCGAAAGTCAGCTTACAATAATAAAACAGGCATTCTATAAGGCACAACAAAAGAAAAACCGGTGTTAAAATAAATCCAAAGTGTGCGGAATAATTTCAGAAAGATAACAGGGATACCTATCAATCTGGAAATAATCACAAAACTATTTCTAAACCTCTTTCCCAGCTGGCACTGCCTGTCAGAGAGCCTGGGACGGGGTGGGGTGGGGTGGGGGTAGGATAGGGTAGGATAGAAGGGACCTTCGAGATGTTCTAGTTCAGCCCCCTGCTGAAGCAGGAGAACCCTGCCATTTCAGAGGGGGCTTTCCAGTCTCTTCTTAAAAACCGCCAGTGATGGAGCACCCACAACTTCTGAAGGCTTTTCCGTTAGTTAATTGTCCTCACTGTTTGGACTTTCTCCTTAATACCAGGTTGCTTCTCTCTTGGATTTGTTTCTATCCATTGAAGAAGAGAAAAAATATTCTAATTCTAACTAGACAAATGCTAAATAAAGCCAAAATTGTTACCCTGCCTATTACAGATAGCATGGAAGAGATGATAACTCAGGTTCATTTCTTTTCCTTTAATATCTGGGTTTCCCCCTCTCAACAGGAAAATAATTCAACTTTTTGCAACTTTTCTCAGTATTGCAGTCGCTGGCTTTGAGGTTTTCCTGCTTTTATGACATTTTTCTGATATGTTATGAATGATCGTACCATGACTAGTGTTGCAGTGTTAAAGAAGATTGTTTTTGGAATTCCAAAAGTCTGTGATCAGTTTTTAATATCTGTTTTGGATTCAGGAACAGGAAAAGTATGCCAACTTAATACTGGTGTCAACTTCTGTGGTCACAATTGTGAACACTGTGCAGGACTGTTAAAACTTAATATTTGAAAAACTATACAAGCTTAAAATAGCAATTTTAAAGCCAGATAAAATATATTTGACTCAAGCTCAGCAGCGAGTTCTTACTTTGAATTTTAAAGTTGGAACCAACCTACAGTGAATTAGCTTCCTTTGATGCTATAGTATAGTATTGACAGAGGGGAGGGACAGACAGAACAAAAGTTCTAATTGCCTAAATTTACAATAGGTTCCCAGCAGCAGCTGTCACAAAAGAAATGTTAATGCAGCAAAAAAAAAAAAAAGGTAAATGGAAGGAAGCTAAATCCAACTTAGGGACAATTTAAACCTTACATTGAGTTATTTTAAACTCCTTCCTGCACATTGTGGGTACTTCATTTGTCATGCCAGGTTTTCTCTCCCGCCCCCCCCCAAATTAGTCACCACTCTCCTTGTCCTACAGTACTTTTGAATTAAAATCAGAATGGGCAAGGAAGTGCAAAGGGAAACACATGGTGCCCATTATTTTGATTCAGCTTCCTTGAAAAAATGCTTGATGCAACGATCAATTTCTTGTCCATGTTTCTTGCAGCTTTTAGAGGAGCATTGTTGTTATTTTCCTACCGATAAAGATTGGAATATCTGCAAATATAACAGATGGCCATCCTTTTTTCATCCTTCAGCCATGAAGCAGGGGGCTAGGTGTCATCCAATGAGCTTCCACCCAACCATCTATCCAACCGCATCAGAATAGTTATGACTTTTATGCTTGCTCAATTTTTTTTTTTACTTCCAGTACCATGTACAGACATAATTTCTCTTCTGTGCACTATCATCTATCCTGTATTCCTTTTTGTAACTGCAACTCCCAAGTTTGATGTTGTAATTAGTTAAAGCATCCTATAAAATTAAAATTGTTTTTCAGGAAACATGTGAGGAACCCATTTCAAGCTGTGAGGATCTCCCTTTAATTAAACACATTTTAAGTGTTTTTTTTTATCTCCCGCGTACGTACTAAATAGTATTGCATTTTATGATAATCAGTGCAACTGGGAATTGCTGTTTCGGCTATTCAGACTGATTTGTGCACAGAGTTCTTTGATTTCATGTTTATGTTCAGGGTGTAGGGTGCATTCCATATAAACTGCTAAGTTTTTTTTATCTGGATCCAAATCAGAAGTGGGTGAGCCTGATTAAACTCATTTCTGGGGTTGAGCAGATTCATGATGAGAAAGAATATAGAGCCTAACAGCTAAATATGTCTTTTTTGGCAGCTGTAGCCCAGCAAAGTATGTATTTGTTACTGTTTGTTTATGTGACTATGTGAACTCATGTATGATGAATGAAGAAATGAAGGGTGTGAAATACATAGCAGCTGATTTATGCATTGTTCTTCAGTGAAGCGAGGAATAACTACTTCTAAGAAACTCAAGACAACCATCTTCAAAAGTAGGCTTTAATTTAACAGGGGCAAAGGTTATAAAATAGAAAAGGGGCTTCTACACACACACACATACACACACACACATGGAGGGAGGGAGGGTGTGTGCGTGTGCATAATTATGTTGGATGTTGCCACATACTGTTTGAGTTAATCTTGAAATAAATCAATATGATTCACAAGTGTTTTCAATAGCCCTATAATAGAAACAACAACAAAAAAGAAATTACTGATGCTGGCATTTGCTAAAGAAGGAATGAAACAAGCATGATAGGAATGGAAAGGAAGGACTTGCTATGGGACAAAATGGAAAACTGAAGAGAAAGAAATACTTACATAACTGTCTGTGATTGTTTTATATTATTATATGCTCGTTATATTTATATCCCTCTTTTCCACACAAATTCAAGGCAGTTTATTGGGGAGAGGATCTCCCATACTTTTTACCTGTAACAATTGTGAAGTATGTTGGGCCGAGAACTTGTATATCTGTGGAGCAGGGGATCAAAACATTCAAAATAGGGAGCATTATTATTAATTCGCGACACCACACCCCTTATTGTATATCATTGTATATAGTCCTCAACTTATGACCAGGATTTCCATTGTTAAGCAAGCAAGCAAAACAACTGGACAGCACATACCTACATGAACAATTCAGGCAGAATGGGTACGCACAAGCGTTTATCACAAGATCGCTATGTGACATGCAAGAGAAAGGAAGGAAGAAAGAAGGTACAAGACCCAACTATATGGCACACCCTGCCATACATCAGAAACATTCGGAAGCAGTAGAAGACAGCTTCCAAGATCTGCAAGTGGGCATCACCCATCGCTCAGAGGCTACCATACAAGGACAAGTCATACAACACAAAGATCGTTTGGAGGTGGAAACAGTTTCTAACGTAATCTACTGGATTCCCTGCGTGAATTGCCATTGTGACTATGTAGGACAGATGGGACGGAAGCTAACCACCAGACTAAGAGAACATGAGCAAGTGGTTAGACAAGGAGACCCGAACTCATTGGTAACCTCACACTGCAGTGAACAGCATTTAATTTCACAACTACTATGATTGTTGGATGAGCAGGGACAAAAATAGCCAGAGAAATGATTGAAGCCTGGGAAATGGTCTCCTTGTCAGTGAACAGGTGTTCTGATTTACCATCAGCTTATCAGGTACTTAGAAGCTGAGGGGACAGTGGCACAAGAAACAGTAGTCAATGACTTAATAGCCAGCCATCAACACCCTAATTAACAACTAAAAGTGACACACAACCAAGCACCATATAAATACAATATGTGGAACGGCCTACTGCACATATTCTGGAAAGATAAGAACTTCCCTGATGATGGATTCCAGCATGAGCCTGAAAGCTTGGAAGAATAAACCTGTGGCCCAAGTGACTCAGATTAGATCCTGCAAAAAAAAAAACAAAACCACCACACACACAACCCACTGTTTCTGAAAGTCTTTCAACTTTAAAATATTATTTTGACAGATTACAGATAATCAGAGGTACAAATGACAGACTAAATACAGTAATTCCTCTATAAAATTGTACCAGCAGATCCTAGGGCAGTCTGAGCTACCAGAATTGACATTGGAAGAACATTCAGATTTAACAGATAATCAGAGTTGGAAGGGACCTTGTAGGTCATCTAATCCAACCCCCCGCCCAAGCGGGAGACCCTACACCATTTCTGACAAATGGCAGTCCAATCTCTTCTTGAAAGTCTCAAGTGATGGCGCTCCCACAACTTCCGAGGGCAAGCTGTTCCATTGGTTGCTTGTTCTCACTGTTAGAAAGTTTCTCCTTATTTCCAGGTTGAATCTCTCCTTGTTCAGTTTCCATTATTCCTTCTCTGGCCTTCAGGTGCTTTGGAAAATAGCTTGACCCCTTCCTCTCTGCCCCTCAGATATTGGAAGACTGCTATCATGTCTCCCCTGGTCCTTCTCCTCACTAGACTAGCCATGCCCAGTTCCTGTAACCATTCTTCATATGTTTTAGTCTCCAGTCCCCTAATCATCCTGGTTGTTCTTCTCTGTACCTTTTCTAGAGTCTCAACATCTTTTTTATAATGTGGTGACTAAAACTGGTTGCAGTACTCTAGGTGTGGTCTTACTAAGGCTTTATAGAGTGGTATTAGTACCTCACTTGATCTTGATTGTATCCCTCTGTTAATGCAATTTAGGATTGCATTAGTTTTTTGGTGGCTGCTGCACACTGCTGGCTCATATTTAGCTGGTTGTCCACTAAGACTCCAAGTTCTCACTCACAGTTCCTGCTATTGAGCCTGGTTTCACCCAGTCTATATATGTACTTTTGGTTTTTCTTGCCTATGTGTAGGATTTGTTTTTCTCTACATTGAATTTCATTTTGTTAGATATGGCCCAGTGTTCTAGACTGTCAAGTTCCATCTGGATCTTGAGCCTGTCTTCTTGGGTGTTAGCTATTCCTGCCAGCTTTTGAAGGTGCTTCCAAAAGAACTGCTTGTGGCCTATCAAATAAAGTTGCATTTTAGATTTTTGTGAGGGCAAACCAATATTGGGCATCTTATTTTCAAATGTTTTTATTTTCAGAAGGGAACTGTTCTCCCTGGCCTATCTACCAGAACTCCAAGATCAGTTTTCTGATTAGCCATGACTCTGTCAGTCTCCATCAGCCTATACTTTACAAACCTTTGGTGAATTGCTTTCTGTACAATCTTTCATTATGAGAACTGATAATTGAGTCTTTCATTTTGTTTTCTTTATTTGTTTTTAAATATACTTTATTGATTTTACAATTAAAATAGATTAACAACACATACATAAATGCAAGAGTGAAAAAGAAGACGAGAGAAAAAAATAGAAAGAAAAAGATAGAAAACAGTTAAAAACATTTTCATTTTGTTTTCTTTAACAGAATAAGAAGAACAGAATAATAGAGTTTGAAGGGACCTTGGAGGTCTTCTAGTAGTCCAACCCGCTGCTCAAATCCGAGTTTCTAATCTATACTATTTCAAACAAATGCTCTTCTCTACACTCTTCCAAGAATCTCAACATCTTTCTTATATCTTGGCGACCAACTTTAACTAAACATTGATTCAAAAAAGAATTTCCTTACTCCCACAGTTGCTAAATTTGCTTAAGAGTCTTTTGGGAGGCAATTCATAAAAAATTAGATACCATTGAACAAAGAATACCAAATTATCCCTGTCTTATGCTTGCTAAATCTCTGAAGGAACTGTACAAATGTAGTGAGAAATGGAGCATGGGTATCAAATTCACCGCCTCAGGTTGCCGTCACGTAACGTATCGTGATGTTTCTTCCCTTCATAGAACTGGGGTGGGCGTGACCTGTATGTAACACATCTGGCCACGGGCTGCCAGTTTGACATCCCTGCAATAGAGTAATACTGGGCAGCTTTTAAAGAAAACGTTGATTTCACTTCAGCAAAACTTAACTTTTTGTATACTTGGTATCTGTAACAAATCTCTTCACAAATTTAAATGATTAGAATGTAAGCTAATCAAATTGGTTATTTTCTTGGAGCTCCCTCTCATACCCGTGCCTTTCTTTTTTAAAAATAGACATTTTTTTGGCCAGGAAGCCAAAAAAAGCCAGGAAGTGTAATGTTAATTATATAGCTTGAGGATTTCTGTTTGAAAGGTTGAATAGCGTAGGTATTGAAGTCTTGGCCAATAAAGCCATTTCTTTCATTGTAAAGACCTGTTTTGAAAAGTGACAGCAGGAAACCATATTGGTTTAATGTTGGAAAGAGAATAATAATCTCTCTCTCTCTCAGGAACCAGCCAAGTTACTTCAGTATGGATGATTTCAGATTGAGCGCTCCTGCACTATCAATCAAAAACAAAGATGTTTGGCCTCCTCTAAAAATTCCACATTTGAGGCAGGTAATTATGGAGTCCTTGGTGTTTTCCAAGCTTAGTTGTTTTTGTACAGATGTTTTATTTTCCAAGTAGATAGCATCTTTGGAGGCAAAGGGGATTGGGGTTTGCTCTCAGAGGTAACTGAAGATGTTACCTAGTTGGGTAATGAATCACCTGCAATTAAATAACCAAGCTCAGAGAACACCAGGGACTCCACCATTCGATCCTGAGCTTCAAATATTTTCTTCCATTGGCAGATAATTATGCACAAGTTCTCATAAAGAAACACATCATTTTAACTGAGCACATTTCAATGGAGACATCTAAAGCTTCAAAATGTTTCTTTAGCTTTGCATTCATGTAGAAATGGTTTGTGGTAGCTCTGCACATCTATTACACCTATTTATGCAACAATATGTATAATAGATGTGCAGACCTATTGCCAACCATTTCTAGAGGGATGCAATGTTTTGCATGTAGTTATTTTATATCTCAGAATTGCATTCCTATAATGTTCTAAAGTGACTTCTAAAGGCATTTTATACATTTATCTTAGATATAAAACAAAACAAAATATGGACACTTCTTTCACATTAGTTAAAATGGGTATTCAGTATTATGAACGATCGATCATACTGAATGGGATGATTGACTAGGTCTTCAGTGGTTTTGCTTGCATCATAGATGGCAGAACATATGGTAAAATTATTTACTTCATTGTGGTCCATTTACTAGTCATGCATCTAATTTGGCTCAATAAAAACACACTAACAAAAATGTATTTTATTCAGATTGGATGGATTCATCTTTCATATTTGGGGCAGATACACTGGCAGTGCTGAATGGCAAATTTGGATTATCCTGGATCATTTCTGATTCTACAGTGTTAGAACATAACCTCTTCATATAGAACAAGATTTTTCTTTCAAGATGTATTAGGTGTTCATCAGCTGCTTATATTTCATTCATGATAGGCTGCTATGTCACCTTGAATGATGTTGCTAAATTGCAGTTCAACAGGCTGCAGTCTAGTTATGACAAGTCAGAGGTTAAATGATTTGGGAATAAAATGTCATTTCACAGAAGACAAATTAATCCCCTGAGGCTTGCAGAAACTCTTAGGTTCTTTTCAGTTGTAGGTTTAGAGTTTACTAATTTTATGAACAGAGGAAAGGAAATAAACATGATTTGTTCACATTTCTATCTTAATTACAAATTTTATTATCTGCTGCTGCACTTAACAATTTTTTTTTTTAATGATTAGTTTCAGCCACAAATACAATAGCATTGGAGGTGTCGTTTCTCCTGCAAGTGTCATTTAAAATATTGCATGGGTGGCTCAAAAGATTAATTACTGTTTGCTGTAGAGAAGACAAGTGTTTTAATATGTTTTATATACTCCCTTTGTCATCTTTTAAAAAGTTCTGTACCCCAAGTGTGATACTTTTTTTTCCCCACCGTTTGCAAGGTTCACATTTTATAGTATATCGCCTAACGTGTTAATGTGTATTCAAATCAATGTTTTAATGTTTAGAAATGTGTCATTCACAAAATAACCCTGATGATCTTGGAAGCTATGGTTTGGAAAACCTGAATCCTTCTGACTCATTGAGACATTCTGTAGGAATAGAATATGTGTTTAATTAAAACAGTGCTGGTGCCCATTGTGCTATTAAGAACATGAATTATGCATCAAGTATTATTTTGCACATCATTTGCGCGCACATATGCACACATACACATACCTGTTAGCTACTTTAAAATACTCTGTGCTTCTGGATGCTCAAAATATTTCAGATATGTTATGTCAATAATCTATTATGTCATCTTCATTGGCAGTTATTATTATCCATTGCAAGAATTTAGGAAAGGCTGAGAGGTGATGGATTATTACTGATCTCATAGACTTCAGGCTCCACAACTGTAAATTATAGAGGCAAAGCGTATATGATAATTACTTCAGCCTGATCTACATATATTTTTTTAAAAATTGCTCCTATCCATGACTTTTTCCCAGGGAAATTCTTATGGTGGTAGACACTTATTTAAGAATAATTTGATTTAATAATTTAAGAAATCTTTAAGAATAAAATGAATAGAATAAATAAAGAATAAAATAAAAGATCATTTGCCAAGATATCCTGAGGAATAGGTATGAAAAATGAAAGGTATCCATCTTCTGCAGTGGCTAATTGCTCCTCAGAATCATATGAAATAATTAATTTGCTATAGATCAAAGTTTCTATTTGCAGAAGTACCTCAGGTTTTTTTTTTAAAAAAGAGCATTCCCTATTATTATAAGGCTAAGGAATCATCAGTCTTCCAGTTATATCCAGCATTTTAGGATCCTAGTTGGTTTTGGTGAATCAAGAAACTATTTTTGATCTTTCGGGGTGGAATACAGATAGTCCTCAACTTATGACAATAATGGAGCCTGCCCATTACTGTCAAAGGTTGAGTTGTATGTTAAATGAAATGTATAATTAATGACCTCTCCATCCTTGCTTTCCCCAATGCATTCATTAAGCAAATGCACAGATCATTAATAGCACTTAGGATAAATTGGGTGGGGGAGACCATGGGATGCGTAGTGCAGGTACAGGCGCACCCAGAAGACCTCCCAAGGCCTCCCCCTCCCTCTGAGATATTCCGTTCCTGCCCCTTGAGTTCCCAAAATTCATAAGCACCTCCTCTGTATCCCACCCCATCACAATCACACACTTAGCTTTTGGGGATATCCAGAGCTCAGGACGATGGAGTAGAGAAGGCTGCTCCATTGCTGGGCCACGTGGCGCAACAGAGGAGAAGAAACGCTGCTTTTTCTCTTCTCGCAAAAGCAGTTGTGTTGGGGAGGAGCGGATTGCAAAGCAACAGGATTCCTTCTCCTTGATTGTGTCACATGGTCCAGCATCAGCCCAGAAAAAGAGCAGCCTTCCCTACTCTTGAATTCCTGAACTCTACATATCTTCGAAAGCTAAGTGAGCTCAACGGTCACCGGGAGTGGGGAGGAATGTGTAGAACCAGGTGGGGTGGCAGAATAGGCCAAGTGCCTGCTGGGACCCGTCAGGGCAGGATGGTGGGGAGGAATAGGTAAGTGGGAATGCTGCAGCCTCTCTGCGATCGGTTGAAAGGGTGCATCACCATGGGGGCACTGTTGTAACTTTGAAATGGGTTTATGTGTAGGATTGAGGGAGGATTGTAAATTTGAGCATTTGTTAAATGGTCTGTCATAGCAATATGCAATAACACTTAGATTTATATACAGCTTCACAGAGCTTTACAGTCCTCTCTAAACAGTTTACAGAATCAACATATTGCCCCCAACAATCTGGGTCCTCATATTACCAACCTCAGAAAGATGGAAGGCTGAGTCAACCTTGAGCTGGTGAGACTCAAACTGCCGAACTTCTGGCAGCCGGCAGTCAGCAGAATTAGCCTGCATTCTACTGCATTCTAACCATTTCACCACCGCAGTCATATCTCAAGGGCTACCTCTATAATCTCATTTAAAACAAGCAATAGCTGCTCCCAATGAAGGCCTAACCATCAACGATTCCAACCTGTTAGGATTTAGTTTCAACTAACTAGTCTTCATCTGTTCCTAGCATTCATTAGGCAACCTGAAAAAATTACCTTTGCTCTTGGATCTGCTGCAGATCCATTAAAAAAAACATTTTTTTGATGATGCTGTATGCAGTGCTCAGAATGATCACATTTGTGAATGAAATCAAAAATTCACATGTATATCAGGTAGGCAGAAAGATTTTATGAGTATGAGAGCTGTGCCGTACTTTGGATTTGACTTCCAAAGGATAAATGTAAGACAGGAAGCTCATTCCTGTCCTCTCTCAGACTCTTCCATGTCTTCCTTAAATGCTCTCATATGCTCCAGGACAACTTTTGGAGATCAAGGCCTAAGTACAGCACAGTCGTAGTCAATTTATATCAACCTGTCAAATTGTCTTTACTCACACGTTTAATAGGTTAGACCACTTTCATAGCCACGTTAGCTAATATGGCTAAACATAAAAGCGAAAAAGTGCCTAAATGATCCATGTGGGAGCCATATCCAAACTGCACATTTGGCCACGTATTTATGAAGCAGAGTAGGTGGTTCTGAATAGCTAACCTGTACAGGTAATTCAGGAAGAGGAGAGAATATGGCTAGAGATTGGCAGGTGCTAAATATTGCAAAGAATGAGATTGATCCCACTTTGTATGATGTCTAATTCTGTTTAGATAAGAAAAAAAAATAGGAAATTGAAAAAAAGTTTTACTCAATCAACATTAAAAAACAATAAACAAATATTTATCTTTATTGGGCAATGTATATCAGACTGCTTGTCTGATAAGCAAGATATTTATTAAATTTATATACCACCCTTGTTGCTGTGTGTGAGACGACTCTACACCCCAACTCTATAACTGTATGGTACAAAAATGGAATTTCATGCATCATTTCATATTGTATTACATAACAGTCATATCAAGAGTGCATGCAGTAGTATTTATTGAATTTCCAGTTCTTCACTCATTATAATATTTTATGATACTGTATACCCTTTTGTTTCTCTGAAAGAATAGAAGGATAAACACAGTTCTGTTAAAGAGCTTTTGTTTTATTCAGTTAATTGATTCCATATGAAGATGTTTTTATTCTTTAGCTGAAATGATTCATTCAGATATAGGGGGGGAAATCTAAGGCATATTCCACCTAGTGTTTCCCTCCGAAAAATGCTCCCCGGACTCTGCTTTGGGGTATGGAAAGAATCTGTTTTACATATAAAAGTTTTAAGAAGCTATTCTGGAGTTGATATTTTTTAAACATCATTTTAGTAATTCTACATTAAAGCTGAAATCAGAGTAACAAACCTGATATTTGAACTATGTATTTGTACAGCTCAGTAAGGTTTAAATCATAATCCACCAGTCACTTACTGTCTAAATCCATTAAACGGATTTGTGCATCTCATTTTCATACAGCTGCTGCAGACATAACACAAATAACTATTCAAGCATGCACTCTCGCCTTACACAATATGTACAATGCAGGAGGAAGGAGGGAGATGGAAAAACCAAGGCCTTCCTTCCGGGATGCCATTTTTTATCCGCTACAAAAAGAAGTCTGATTTTACATGAGAAATTGGCAATGGAAGAAATTGAAAGAAACAACAACAATAACAATAATAATAATAATTGCAATGAAACATAATAAGAAGAATTGGTAAAATAGAGAAAATCATAGGAAATGAAGAAGCTAAATACTATTACTACTACTACCGATGATGATGATGATGATGATAATAATAATAATAAAATTTGTGATTTGCAAATTGAAGTTGAGCGATTATGGAAGAAGAAATCAATGGTTGTACCAATAGTAATAGGAGCCCCTGGAGCACTACCTAAAGGGCTGCCTAGATACACGGAAATTACTTTAATATCCTTTTTTGCTTGAATAGATATCCTAAGAATAAAATAGAATTCTTTATTGGCCAAATGTGATTGGACACATTAGGAATTTGTTTCCGGTGCGTAAGCTCTCAGTGTACATACAAGCAGCAAGTGATAAACCATTATCATGATCATAATCATAAATACAATCATCATAAATCATAGTCATAGGATACTCAATAACCAATCAACGTAAATCATAATAGGATACTAAATAAAAACAATCAACATAAATCATGAGATACAAACAACAAAATTACAGTCGTAATAAGCTAAGGAAATAGATAATAGAAAAGATGAGAAGTAAAATAATACAGCCCTGCTAGGTGGTTTGACATCCCAGGGCATAAGACAGTGTTGTGGGAATTAGTTTAGCTGAGTGATAGCATGAGAGAAAAAACTGCCTTTTTGTCTGATTGTTTTGGTGTGCAATACCCTGGCCTATAGAGTCATCTTGAGGGAAGAAATTTAAACATTTTACGTTCAGGATGTGAGGGGTCTATAAATATTTTCACAGCCCTCTTTCTGGCTCATGCACTATACAGGTCCTCAATGGAAAGCAGCCTGGTTGCAATTATTTTTACTGTAGTTCTCACTATGTGTTGAAATCTGTGTCTGTCTTTCTTAGTTGTTGTGCCAAACTAGACAGGTATAGAGGTGCAAATGACACTCCATTATTCCTTTCTAGAGGTGTATCAGCAGCTTTGTACTAATTACTAATTATACCAACTAATAATACTAACTCCTTACTAATAATCCTTATTCCTTATTTCTATTCTAAGCAATCACTTCTTGCCCCTCTGGTTTTTTTTTTTTTCTGCTTGTTTTAAGATTGAATTGTAGGGCCAGTGAGTTGCATTGGTCTAATATTTTACAGTCACTTTTGTGGGTAAGAAGCAGGCGGTATTGGATGATTTAAAACTTTATGATGGACCCATCAGCTTTATTAATCTGGAGCTGATGTATCAAGATTGACAAAGTATAGATATTCTGTCAGGCTTGCCATATAACTGTGCCTCCATTACTTCACTCCTCACCAGTGCCTGGGTTATAAACATAGTACTAGTAGAGATTGCCACTTGAGGATGGCAGGGAATAGAATGTAATGGAAGAATAGAATAGAATAGAATAGAATAGAATAGAATAGAATAGAATATTTATTGTTGCTTTAAATTATAAATAGATTAAAATGAAATTTCATCGCATTCAGGTCTCAAAAAGATAACCATTATGCATATATATATATACACACACACATATGAAACAGAGAAACGTATCAGTCTAGTTCAAATGTATACATATACATGGTGAAAAAAAGAATTTTGCGAGTTTACAAGCCGGATGGCATAAGGAACAAACCTGATAAAGAATCTAGTAGTCCCGCTACAGATACTTCAAAACCTCCTCCCAGAAGGGAACAACTGAAACAGACGATGAAGTGGGTGTTTGGAGTCTCTATGCTTCAAGCACTAAGCACATAGGGGCTATAAATAGTATCCTGAATAATGGCTTCCTATAATCTTCTCAGCTGTCCTTACCGCGCTGTGTTTATGGATCTTCTATCTGAGGCACTGCTGCTGCCAAACCAAACAACGATGCAGTTTGTTAAAACATTCTCAATCATACCTCTGTAAAAAAAAAAGTGGCCAGGACAATGTGGAAAGTGTTCTCCCTGGTGGCACCTATCACAAATAATCCATGTTCTTTAGTACTCCTTGCCTAAACAGTGATATATTTTAGGCATCTTTTAAACTTCCACTTTTTTAGTTGCCCTTCTTAATCACTTACTCTCATTAGCAATTCCCCTTTAATCAATTAAAAAAAAACCAATTCTGCTTTTTATTGGATTTTCAAGGAAGGATTCTTTGCGTTAAGAACAATTGCTTCAGTCAATCAATCCATTAAGACTTTCAAGCAGGGTTATGATTAGAAAACAGCATTAAATTCACCCACTCTTTCCATGATATGCCAAGCCCTGAAAGCTAAACTTGACAGTTCTTTGAACCTTGAGAACCGTTTGGAGAATGTATACATTAGAATGACACACCTATGAGTGGCTGTTCATTTCCATGATTGTTAGATGTGTTTGCATTCCAAATAGATATGGGTAGATGTGTGGATGCTGTTGTTAGCAGCATTATAAAATTAGATTTCATACCTATGTAGTTTTAACAACACAAGAAAATGAGTTGTGTGATATTTGTGTTTAAATAATTCTGTTGAAGTTCCAAGAAATCATTCTATAGTATAGCAACAGTTTATAACCTAATATTGTTTATGCTTCTATTTGGAAAAAATATATATCTCTTGCTATGTGTGCATAAATTGACCGGAAAAGGAATAATGATTTTCAAAATTCTTTTGTTGTGCAAAGCATCTCCCCTGATATCAATTTTTTCAGGAGCAATAGGAGCAAAGGTAAAGATATTCCAAGATATGCATTTTTTTCTTTGCTACCATGAAGTTGCAAGAATCTTTCTAAGTGGAAAGTAAGAAATGTATTGTTGATTACACATTTAAAATTGTAAATTGCAAGAGCTGTGGCAAATTAAGGGAGATGATGAACAATGATTTTTCCACATTTCTTTTCAATTTGCTAATGTTTTGCCTACTCAAATGAGAAGATGCTTCTAATTAGACAAGATCATTGCTGTTGTGCATCCTGACAAATTGATTGTCATTCTGTAACTTTTGGTAGATTACACATAATACCTGATTCCTGATTGTTCCACAAAGTAGGGAAAAACTCTTCAGGAAAATTCTCACCAGAAGAGTTCCACTTCTCACTTAGACCCAGCTCTTGAAAAAAGCTGTTTTTCCTCCATACATTGGATCTTTAAACTTTTGTCCACAAACGTCTGTATTAAAGGTCAATATTAGAATATACATGGCCACCTAAGCATCTGAAGCATTTTATAGATATTATCAGTGACTCTCATAAAAGGCCAAATTAATGCAAGGTGCCGTGAGTTATGAGCTTTCAGTGTTCTTATATGAAATTTCAAGTAATAGTGTTCAGTATTTCACAGGCAGTTGTGTGAAATCTTGAGGGTAAGTTACTTAAGTTTTCATTTAACCGCTTAATACATATATACTTAAAAGGGAGGTTTAAAGAAGGTTAATCATCTTCTCTGCAGTCATATTCTAATCTCAGTTTTGTGTTTTGGAAACTGATGGCAGAGAGTAACTGGTTAGTAAGCTCCTTGTGTTAAATATCCCCGTATAAACCATTTATGTGCTTTGAAATCTTATCACAAAAGGTAAAGTTCATTCTTTAGTGGAACAGCTTGAAGAGCCACAGGAAATGTTACCTCCTTGATTGTATTCTTTAACAGGATGTACTTTTGGACTGTTTCTCTCTTCTGCAACTAAAATGCAAGATGTTAGGGAGTTCTCGTGCCAGTATGATGCAAACAAGGTGAGAGCAGCATTGCTAAAGAGCTGACTTTCCACAAATGCTGGCCACAGATCGGGTTCAGAAATTTTATATTTAAAGTGGCTAGGGTTTTCACTGGTGACTCTTGGTTTCAGCAAGCTATTGTTCTCCCTTCAATAAATATCATATGGTGTCACTGGTTAAAGTTAGTTGGGAGAGAAGTAAGCCATTCCACCAGGAAAGATTCAAATGCAACCTGGATTAGATGTGCATTTAAATATTTAACTCATTTTTTTCTAACTCGTTCTTTTAGGAAATGAATCGAAACATTTTGAAGATGCCTTAAAAAAAAAGCATCAACGCATGAATTCATAGAATCTTTCGCTAGTAGACAATTAATGAAAATAGGTTTACAAACTGAAAACAAGAGCAATCAAGTTAAAATGTAAAATCTGGAACATTGGAATGGGACAACCTGCTGCAGCCCTGGACAACTCATCACAGGATAACTCGTTGCAGGACAATTCAACCGTTCAATTTAATCATTTAAAATAATTTTTAAAATATTTTATTTGGTGTCATTCATGTTTCATCTTATCCCTCCTTTATCATCCTTTCTTTAATGATTCTATTCCACAATGTTTTCAATATTAGTATAATTCTTGTCCTGTGGAGAGTTGTCCCACTGTGCGTTGACCATGGCAAGTTCGCTGTTGTGAGTTAGCTGCAGTGAATTGTCATAGATCCCTGGAACATAGGCTGGTCATCTGAAGCACTTCAGCCCATAAGGGCTTTGAAAAGGAAGGGGAGAGGCTAGGGATGCTTCCTGAGACAGGACATTAGTTGAGAATAATTGAAACATCTGTGCTTCTTTTGTCCATCAACCTCACAATGGACATGAGCAAGTCGTCATCACTGATCATGCCCAGGACAAGTTGATGCAAATAATTTTAAAAAAAAGCTGATTCCAAACCATTGACAGTTTTTGAAAATCAAATCAATTTACATTTGGCCTAGAAACAGGGCCAGTGGCAATTAAATCCAAATAAATAGGGTTGCACAGGCTTTGTAAGCTATTACAGGGGTCTTCAACCTTGACAACTTTAAGACTTGTGGACTTCAACTCCCAGCTTTGCTGGCTGAGGAACTCTTGGGGGTTGAAGTCCACAAGTCTTAAAGTTGCTAAGGTTGGAGACCCCTGATCTATCACGTAGCTATTTTCTACATTAGCTGAAGATTGCATTTTCACTAGCATCTGAGAAAGCATAGCAAGCCCAAAATGTCAACCTCCATACAGTGGCATTATTATGGAAATAGTGGCCCTAGTACCCATGTCATGGTGACCATAAGTCATCATTTGTTTCTTTTGACCATGGCCCCAGACACCCATACCTGAATAGTCCAAAGTTATCCCATGAGTTTCCATGGCTAAAGATGAACTTGAAGTAGATCTACCTGATACTGATCTAGCATCTTAACCACTACACACACTGGCTCTCCAAGGCAGCATGTCTCCAAATACCACGTGCAGGAGAATAATGGCAAAGTCTTGATCTCCCGTTTGCAAGCACCAAGAACAACTGGTTGACCACTGTGAGAAACAGAAGTCTGAACTAAAATTGTCTTTGGCCTGACCCAGCAGGGCTCTCCTTATGCTTTCTTTATGTTTTATGCATTCCTACAGTTAAATGGTTAAGAAGTGAGAGAACCCCATTGTAAAGTAAATTTGGTATGTTGGGGCAGAGTAGAATTATTGTATGGCTATGTTATGGTTGCAACAACAACGTCTAATCCCATTCATGTCTTTTTGTCTAAAAACAATTGCTTGACGATGTACCAAGAGGGGAATCTCTATTGAATTCAGTGGGATTTGCATCAATATGAATGTGCATGAAAACCACGGTTGTACCATATATCTAGGGACTAAGCAGCATGTTCAACAGAATCTTTTGGTGCCTGTAATGTTAAATTGTGCCATGCCAGTGGGGGTTTGCTTTTCTGAATGATCTGCCTAGACTCTATTGTTTTCAGAAAGAAGTAGACTAGACACCTTTTCAACATGCTAATTTATTATGTGCAGATAGGAAGGAGAGCAGTTGCTAATATTTAGGAATATTTCAGGATGAACTTCCATTCCAGAGTGGGTAATTTGAAGACCAGCTGATGCTTTGGATTATAATTCCCATCTACTTAGCTAGGATGGGGAACGATAAGAAGCAATAGAATTTCAGAATGTAACCTAATTCTTGTCTATAAAATAACTACTGTATGAATGAATAAAGGAGCCCAGCTTGCAGAGATTCTGTGCTTTAGTTCCCCAACCTTTTCTGGCATTGCAGACCAGAGGGGTGGGGGGGAGGGAGAGTGGGTGATTCTGTGTGAGTGGCTGGCAAGAGCGCACACATCCATGCACAGCTCCATTTGCGCAAGCGGTGTGCACGCATACCTGCCGCTCATGCAAATAGAGCATGCGTGTACACGCATAGTGTTCACACAAGTGAGAATGCGCTCGGCCACTATTTCTGCGGCCCTAGCGGGCCATGGCCCAGAGGTTGGGGACCCATGCCTTAGAAGACTGAGAGTATTTTATTATACTTTTCTAAACTATTAATTAAATATGTTTCTTAAGATAAATATATCACCTGGTACATTTTCTAACTTGCTAACCCCAACACAGCTCCTCAGCCAAATATTGAGCTTACTATTTACTTGCTAATCCATATATTTGTTCAGCAACGGGCTCTTTTTAAGTTCAGTGTGTTTCTCTATCTGTCTGTCTCTCTCCCTCCGCCCCCTAAAATATGCTTAAAGGTAGTAGTTTATAGTAAAAGAAGCATTTTTTGTGGCTGAAGGTTGACTTGAAGCTTGCTTCTGTAGGAGGTAGTGTGCCTCTTAACCACGGCCTCTGTTGTTGTCCACAGCAAGTAGCAGGCAACATTATTGAAATCTAAGTAGCTGTTGATCCCTCTGTTGCTATTGCTTGTTTTTAGTTCTGGGTTCCTAGAGATGTGGAGTATTGGGTGAAACGATCTGTCAAGAGGCGAACTGGGGGGCAAACAAAATTTATGTTTCTTAGCAAGCATAATGCCAGGGCCTTCAGAATCAACCAATGAAGGAAGTCTAGAGTATCTTTGAAGAGAGAAAGGAGTGCAAGGATAATGGAGTCCTTTAACTGCCTCAACATAGTTTGAAGGACGAAGGTGGATTGATGAGTTGTTCGTATAACATTTTTGCTGGTGGTTTAATACAAGACATCCTTACCAAAAGGAAAGACTGAGCCACTCAGAGGACAAGAGCCCGGGCTGAAGTTTTTTTTTTTAAAAAAAAAATTCTCTTTTTTAAGGAAAGCAATTCTTAGATGAGATATAGCTGCTGGCAATAGTTTTACATTTTATGTCAGCTTTCTTTTGTCAAGAATTCAGTATTGATGCTGTATTCTCGGTTTTAATTCACACTTCCCTGCTAATCAATTACAGCATTTATCCATTACTCAGATATCCTGACAGGGTCAATAACTGCTCTTCAGTTCGGTTGGCTGATGCATGTTCTCAAGCTAGTAGCCACAAAGCAACAGTCAATAGTCTAGTTTAGAGCACCATTGTATTTGCAGGCGAGGGAACATCTGGATGGGTAAATAAGTCTCACAAACTTTCCAACAATTACCCTGTTCTTCTACTGTCTTAATAATTTTTTGTTGTTGTTTTGTTGCAGAAAGCCACTTGTGTATTAGGAGAATGCCTTTTGAATCATATGTTTGTTCTTTGTTCCAAGTTAGATACATATACCTTCTCACATATGCCTGTTCAAATATATAATTGACAGCCAATTCTAATGTGGCAAATTATCAGAGAAGTTAAAAGTTTTTTCTTTTTCTTGTAGAAATCGCTGTAGATAAGAGGAGGCAACATTTAATTGGAGAGCCACAATTTTTGTAGTTAAATTGCTCTCCGTAATGCTGGTAACAGGTTTCAATTATCCTTTTTATGACAGATGTACCAACATTTAATTGTTTCTCATCAAGTGTGGAGAGCGAAGGCACTTCTGTAGATTTTTCCATTCTTCGACATGTCACTTAGCTGTCTACACCATTCTTTGAGCTTTTTTCTCTCATCCCTTTGGCTGCAATGAGTTGTGTCATTCCCTCATGATCAGCACTTTTGTTGTCTTTGTGTTTTGCTGCATCTCAGAAGTTCATCTTTTCTTTCATCTCCTTCCCATTCATGCATGAGGGAACAGTTCTGCCCTGTTGTGGGGATGTTCTGCTGGATTTCAAACAGTGGGGTTCCCTTTTATTCTCTTCTAAGTCGTACAATGGGGCTGAATGTCTGTTGCAGAATGCCCCCCCGCTAATATGCTGGGTTATTTGGTTTTTAAGAAGTCAATAAAAATGGTGCCTTTAGTTGCAATGCTTGGCTTGTTGTTGTTGTTTTTTCTTCAGTTATGCCTTTCCATCTTTGGTTATAAATCTGTTTGTTTGTTTCTGGTTAGAAAATACAATCTTCCAAATTAAAACCAAGCATGGAATCAACAAACATTTAGGGGAGGAAGAAATACCCAACAACTCAGGTTTACTAGCAGTTGAATATTTTCACACTTGCTGATTTGGCAGTCTCTGATAAGGAAGTAGAAATTCTGCCAGCTCTAATTAATGGGAACTATTAACAGGAAGGATAACATAGGGAATGATGGAGTCGGGAGTCGATTTTGGCAAAAACCAAACCCCTTGGAGAATTTACAAGGCTCTCCATTTAGAGAAGGGAAAGAAAACAACTTTAGGGGATATATTTTCATCCTAGATTATTTCTCCAGGACATAATATTTCCAAACATCTCTTCAAAAGGCAGCACTGGGAAAGGAAATGTAAGGATCCCAGTGATGTGTTCAGAGATTTTGTTGTAATATTCAGCAACAATCTTCAAAATCCTCCTTAATAATGTCATAAAAGAGAAAAAATGAACAAATAGTACTTGTGTACCTCTCTAAGACATGACCGAGGTCACTTACCATTTGGTTATCCCATTTGAAAAGGGATTGGAATAGTTCAACCAAGCATTACATTAAGAGAGAGACTTTGATGAATTCCTTCTTTTCTCCATTGTGTTGCAGATATTTTGGGTAAATTTGGGAGGCTTTCTTCTTAGTCAGAGTTGACGGCTTAAAGTTCTTGATGTGTCGTGCTGGCTGTTCACATTTATTAGGCCCTTTTAATTCTAGGAAAGAGAAGCATAGGCTGTAATCAGCCTTTGGTAAACTTGGACCAGTGAAGCTATTCCTTCAAGCAGGACAGTTATCTCAGAACATATGAAGGGGACTCTACAACATTGGCCAAGGGGATAAATACAGCATTAAAAGTGGGAGCTTTAAAAAAACAGTAAGTAGGAAAATAATTAAGAGAGGCATTCATTTGGAATGTCGCACTTGGCATTTTATTTAAACATTTTCCAGTCAAGGAGCATTGGTCTCAGATTTGTCAGGAAATTCAATAAAAGCAGTAAAGGCAAAACAAAAAACCTCACCTCCAACTGTTTGTAATCTGGTTTTGTTTTAGAAGGAGAAATGGAATCTGGATTAAAGCATAGTCCAAGACTGATACTGAACTATTGCTAACATGGTGCTTGTTTAATGTGTACTACTTATTAATTTTTTTTTTAATTGACTGCATTTATAAGACATTTTTTTTAAAAAAATATTTCTTATTCCTAAAACTATGAAGGTTTCTTACAAGTTTTAAAACTTTTTAACGTTGCATGTTTTCACATCAGAAATGCATTAACTACTTAGGAAAGATTCTCATTTTCCCCAAAGTCTTTATTTTTGTTCTGATATTGTATGTATTATTTACTTTAGAGACCGAGTATTATTGGATATACATATATATAGATGGTTTTTTTAGAAGTGAGGTTTTGACCTATAGACCGTAACAGCTCCCTGGGTACCTTTATGGTCATTGTATAAATCTGTCTAGTATTCAGTTTACTGACTTGATATACCGTAACGGCTCCTAGACCTGTAATAGACCATTGTGTTAATCTAGATGCTATGTATGCATGTACTAAAATAAAAATGAAAGAGATGGAAAATTTAAAAGAGTTTTTTTGCATGAAGACAGTTCATTCTTTAGAATTCTTTCTCCTTTTCTAATGGAAAAAAACCAGCATTTCCTTTTATGAAATAAATGTAATTTATAATTCTATGTAAATAAATAATTAGGGATTCCAGAAAATTCTCTATCCTGGGATTCTTGATAATCTTCTACCCACTTACTAACTAGATACGAACTTGCTTACTTGCTGATCCGCAAAAGACCAGCCAACTACTGGTCTGGCAACATTCACTGAAGCCTAAGAAATGATCCACATGATTGGTCATAGGTATGATTTATTCAAAATCAAATAATTAGGATTGTGATATCTGATATTTTAACTGAATGAGTGCAGCCAAATGTCCAGGAAGAAAGGATAGTAAGGATAAATGTTAAGGGTTGGTCAAGCTGTGAGCTCCAAATCCAACAGGACTAAATCTATAGTGTATATCTTGAGCAAATGACCAGCAAATCCTATAAGCTGTCAGTGAAAGAAATAGCAGTGCCTTAGCCAGAAAGAATGATTATGTAAGCATTGAGTATGGTACAAACTCTAAAACTCAAGGCTGGGAAGTAAATTGTCCAAAGTCTGTTGGCTTCACAGGGTGAGAGGGTAGACCAGGGGTGTCAAACTTGGTTTCATTGAAGGCCACATCAGGGTTGCGTTTCACCTCGGGGGGTCAGGGTGGATGTGGCCAGATGGGTCAAGGTCTGCTTGATGTCACTCATGTTGGGGGGTGCCTGTGGTAGCCCGAGCACTCTGCCAGCAAAAATGGGCTCCCGAGCTTGGTTTCTGGCTGCAATAGCCTCCTGCAACCCTTTGCCAGGGAAAATGGAGCTCGGGAGGGCCGCCCTCCCGAGCTCCATTTTCCCTGGCAGAGGGTTGCAGGAGGCCGTCACAGCCGAAAACAGAGCTCAGGAGTCCATTTTGGCTGGCAGAGGCACCACAGGCCGGTCCCTCACTGATTCCAGGGTGGTCTGCGTGCTTAAGCACCCCGCAGGCCAGTTCTGGCCCGCAGGACTTGAGTTTGACACTCCTGGGATAGACCATAGGAGTTAAATTCTGGGACTAAATATACAGCAGTGTCTCCAAGGTGGGTAAGGAGAAGGGATTAAATGATAAAAGCAGCATCACAGCACTGCAGTACAAGCCCTGCCCCTTATCTCTGGGCATCATAGTGTCACAACAGCACTCCAAAGGGACAGAGTGTATAGATTTGATTTCTCTTTTCTGAAGTCTGGATCATGCAGTATACAGATCCTCAATGGAAGGCAGGCTGGTTGTGATAGTTTTTTGTACAGTCCTAACTATCCACTAAAGTCTCTACTTGTTTGGTTGCTGTGCCAAATCAGACAGTTATAGAGGTACAAATGACAGACTAAATACAGTAATTCCTCTATAAAATTGTATCAGCAGATCCTTGGGCAGTCTGAGCTACCAGAATTGACATTGGAAGAACATTCAGATTTAACAGATAATCAGAGTTGGAAGGGACCTTGTAGGTCATCTAGTCCAACCCCCTGCCCAAGTGGGAGACCCTACACCATTTCTGACAAATGGCAGTCCAATCTCTTCTTGAAAGTCTCAAGTGATGGCGCTCCCACAACTTCCAAGGGCAAGCTGTTCCATTGGTTGATTGTTCTCACTGTCGGAAAGTTTCTCCTTATTTCCAGGTTAAATCTCTTCTTGTTCAGTTTCCATCCATTATTCCTTGTCTGGCCTACAGGTGCTTTAGAAAATAGCTTGACCCCTTCCTCCCTGTGGCAGCCCCTCAAATATTGGAAGACCTCTATCATGTCTCCCCTGGTCCTTCTTTTTACTAGACTAGCCAAGCCCAGTTCCTGCAACCGTTCATTGTATGTTTTAGCCTCCAGTCCCCTAATCATCCGGGTTGTTCTTCTCTGTACCTTTTCTAGAGTCTCAACATCTTTTTTATAATGTGGTGACCAAAAGTGGATGCAGTACTCTAGGTGTGGTCTTACTAAGGCTTTATAGAGAGGTATTAGTACTTCCCTTGATCTTGATTGTATCCTTTTGTTAATACAATTTAGGATTGCATTAGCTTTTTTGGCTGCTGCTGCACACTGCTGGCTCATATTTAGCTGGTTGTCCACTAAGACTCCAAGATCCCTCTCACAGTTCCTGCTATTGATTTCACCTAGTCTATATGTGTACTTTTGTTTTTTCTTGCCTAAGTGTAGGATTTACTTTTCTCTACATTGAATTTCATTTTGTTAGATATGGCCCAGTGTTCTAGTCTGTCAAGATCCATCTGGATCTTGAGCCTATCTTCTTGGACACAGCTATTCCTTCCAGCTTAGTATCACTGCAAATTTGGTAAGTTTCCCCTCTATTCTCTCATCTAAGTCATTAATGAAGATATTGAAGAGTACTGGGCCTAAGACGGAACCTTGTGGGACTCCACTGCTTACTTCCCTCCATGTAGACTTAGACCCATTAAGGACTATTCATTGAGTATGGTTTGCCAGCCAGTTGGGAATCCATCTAGTGGTGGTGCTATCTATTCCACTTTTTTCTAGCTTACTAAGAAGTAGGTTGTGGTCTACTTTGTCGAATGCCTTGCTGAAATCTAAATATATTATGTCCACAGTATTTTGCTGGTCTACTAATTTAGTCACTGTGTTGCAGAATGAAATAAGATTGGTTTCGCATGATCTGTTTTTAACAAACCCGTCATCTTCTTTCATACAAAAAATTGTTGCAGTCTCTACTATCTTCATAATAGAAAGGGTGCAATCATATTTCCACCCATTAATCATCATTATTATGCATGCTGACCTTGATCTCATCTAAAGGTCTTTGGGAGAAGCAGATCCCAGATTGCTAGATAGCGATGCCGCATTCAACTGGTTTGTTGCTTCCATAATTGCCTGTACTGACAATAAGTTGAGTCCCGGCACATGAGTAAAATAATGTCATAATCACAGATGAAGTGAGACCAAATCCCTCAGCAGTGAGATGCTAGGGGTTCAGCATCTGTACCAACTGAGGAATTGGAACATAGCATTCAATCATTAATAGCAAAAAAATAAAAATCTCATTATGAAAGGAATTTACGCTCATGCCAAAAAGTACTCAAAATTGGTTTATCAAGTTTGATCATCCTCTTGTGAAAGGTAGAAAAAAAACCTGTAGCATCAGTGCAAACAATGAATAGCATGCCTTAACTCCTAAGAGAATTGTTTCTTCTTTTTGTGGAGAACAACTTACAAGTAAGAGTTTGTGTCATGCCCCTGTCGGAATCTGATGCCAAGGGGGAGGCTGAATAGCTGACAGGGAGTGGGAGTGTGGCTCCATTGCCTGTGGAAGAAACTGGGGAAGGGCAAAGTCCAGCTGGGCAGAGGAGGGGAGAGGTAGAGCAAGGCAGAGGGAATTCAGAGGAAGTCTCAGAGCCACCCCCTCTTCATTCTAGGGCACGCAGGGAGAAATGGAGAAGGGAGCAATGTGAGTTGCATGGCTTATGGAGGAGGAAAGGGCCCTGATTTCCTTCATTAGCTGCAGCTGGGAACACAGTGTTTAAAAAGGGAAACTACGCACAGCAAAGTTGTTGAAAGCAAATCGTGAATTATCTGATATTGTTGAGGCTTATCTGAGTTCCTGGCGTCTTCCCAACTGTGTGTGTTTTATTGGCCTTTCAAGCTTGCAATTCCTTATCCTGCCCTGTCAATTTAATTGCCGCAGCGTGGTTTGGTGGATTTTTATTTACAGTTTGTATGTACTTTGTTTTCAGACTGAATTTCCTCCACTTAAAGGCTGTTCTTGGGAGAGTTTTTTCCCCCAGCCAAAGGTAACCTGGACATTGGGGGCAAAGTTGGAGGTATTAAAGGGACTCTTCTGGCTTATTTGACTGTGTTGCCTTTGTGCCACGCCCTGGGTCATCACAGCCTGTGTGACTGTGTGCGTATGTATGTGTGCATACATGTTTCAAATGTTTCATAATAGTAGCTAAGACAATAACAATTGTCCCTTTTCACAAACCATAAAGGCATGTTTAGATAACAGTAGCATTTTATATTTTATATTTTACCTTCAATCAAGCATTAAAATGTTTTCTGCTGCAATTGCTCCAAGGACAATCCTGAATATAAATAGAAGCACATAATATCTAATAGCTTCATCCACATGAGTATGAGAAAGAGAGGCATGGAGGGAAGGAAAGAGAAAATCAGAAAATAATTTCTTTCTTCACTGGTATCCTCTAGTAAGAAAAAATATGGAATATTTTTGGGACAGATAGAATGGTTACATATGTGTCATGGTTGTCTTGATCAACTGTAAAATGTTGTGAATAAATTAGGCAGTTGATGATAAAAAGCCTTTCCTGGAATTGATAGCCCTGAATTGTGATAAAAAATTTGGACAATTCTTCAGATATGAGTGTTCTCTAACTTTCTTTCTCTTAAGCTTTTGCATAATTAAGAACTTAGAATCCTGATCACAGCGCCAGAAATCTAAGAATTGAGCATTGTCATGTTCAGTGGACTACGGACAAAAAAAAAATACATAAGTCATAAAAATAAATAAATAGTTCTAATAAGGACAGATGCTTTCCATAATGGAGGTTCCAGTGAATTTCCCTGGCATCTCTAGTTTAAAGGATTAGGCTGCAGTTTTGATCGTAGTAGATAATGTTGACCTGAATAAAAGAGCTTCTTTGATTCCTTGGCTTTAAGCTTGATGAAAATTGGGGCAATCCAATGATATGTGAGTCTTCCACAACGCCATATTCTCCTGGCCGTATCAGAAAGCTCTTTGGCGGCTTTCCCATATCACAAACCTGAACTGTCCATTCCAAAAGCTTCAGGCCAAAATCCCCCTGAAGCCAATCTGTTTGTTTGCTCGTGGCCCTGGACTTTCCTAGGCTGTGCTTCCCTGCTGAAATCATGGATTTTGTTTCCAAGGAGTTCAGAATTACAGGGGGGGCAGAGAGAATCAGTAGCGAGATTGGAGTTGAATAGCTGCCAGTCGCCTTGTGTTCTTTGTGCTCCTTTTCTTATTCCTCTGTTAGCCATTGCCACCCTTTGCCCACGCAGGGAGTGACAGCGACTGCCTGAAATGCTTCTGCCTTGGAGAGAGAAGAGTGGATCTTTTTCATGGGCCAAATAGTTGTATCTTCAGTGTAATATGCTCAACTCTGTCTTCTTGACTCCCAGCCTCTGTAAAGCATTGCTCAGAAGAGAAGGTTGGCTTTGCAGAGCTGCTTGTCAAAAAAGCTGAAATAATAAACAAACAAACAAACAAACAAACCAATAAATAAATAAATAAGGCACCTGTGGTGCTGGAAGATGCTGATGTTGAAATTCTTCTCCTCGATTCAAGTTTTTCAAAGGGAAAGATAGAGGAGTCCAGGAAACCGAGACCTGCTGGGAACAGCACACCTTTGGGTTCTTAAGTTTCAAATGGTTTTATTGTATTGCTCTGTTGCCCAAATGGATGTGGCTGGCAGCAATCACAGCCATGTAAGTTAATGGCACCTGTGAAAGATAGATAAGAAACTCCTACTGTGTGCACACATGTGTGTATTTTGTAAGTTGATATGCAAAATGGCTTCTGGGAGAAGGTTGCTCTTTTTAATGGTTTAGTTTTATTTTTAAAATAATTGTGCACAGAAACAGTGTTTATTCATCTGCTCTAATTAAAATGATGGGGGAGAATATTTAATTTGCTACTTAAGCATTAAAAAAATATATCAGGAGGTGTTTATCTTTATGATTGTCTCTTAAGCTGACCAAAGCTATGTCTAAGGTTGGCTTTCCAAATAGCATACATCACAAAGCAGAGGGCATAACTACAAGCTCTTGGCTTGGAAAACACTTTCTTAAAAAGATTTTAGGCTCTGTTAAAGATTTACCGTTGCTTAGGTCAGTAGAGCATACGCACTAAATGATTGAATTGTAAATGCTGAATGCTGATTGCAGGATCTTATTTTCTCAGGGGCATCATTTGAGTTGAGAAAAGCTGTTGATCTACTTGCAGGGTTTTTTCTAAAAGACTGAGAAGAAATGATAATGATGATGATGATGGTGATGATGGTGATGATGATACCATAAGTTCTCAGGGCCTCACTACTATGCTAACTGGAATTTAGAATTCTTAATGCTGCACAGCATGAACTGTAAACTCTTCTTTAGCTGTTTACACACACAGGGAGAGGGAGAGGGAGAGGGAGAGGGAGAGGGAGGGAGGGAGGGAAAGGGAGAGGGAGGGGGAGGGAGGGAGAGAGAGAGAGAGAGAGAGAGAGAGATGTGTTTGGCATAGGGATCCAAGATAAAGCATTCCTAGTTGGGTCCCTAGGAAAGAAAGACCCACAACTCCATTTATTTTAAGTGGTAGGTTCTTTTATTATTAAGGATTAGAAAGTAAGGCTAGATCTGAATATTTCCATTCAGAGGGTACATATTTCCCCTTTGTTGGGGATGTTTTAGGAACTGCTTTGATGTCAGGCATGGTTCGAAGGGGTTTCACATTCTTTCCCAGGCCAACTGTCCTTGGATGGCTGGATGATTCTGGTTTGACACCTCTGGTTCTTTTCAGTGTCTTTCCCTCCCCCCCCCCCCAACTTATATCCTTCTTCTTTTCTCCTCTTACGCTTCCCTAAATTCCTTCTCCCCACCCCCTCCATTTATGGCAGGATGCCAGCAAAGCCCGGTGAAGCGACTGAAGATGGCAGAGCTGACAGTTTCTTCGCCAGGGTAACCAGCATTGTCTAAAGACATTTCCATAGTCATGTGGTCAGCAAGACTATATGCCGATGTGCAATGAACACTTTTACCTTCCCACCAAAGTGGTACCTATTTATCTACTTGCATTTGCATGCTCTCAAATTCTTAGATTGGTAGGAACCTGCGGCAAGAACAGAAACTCACCCTGTCATGCAGTACTCAGGTCTCAAAACCAGGCTGTCAGCTTTCTAGCTGTCAGTTTTCCAGCTGACAAGCTCACCTACATATTCGCTGAGCCATAGTCCCACCCAACTCCCCAGGTATAGATCAGAGGTGGTATTCAGCAGGTTCTGACCAGTTCTGGAGAATCGGTAGCAGAAATTTTGAGTAGTTCATAGAACCAGCCAATACCACCTCTGACTGGCCCTATGCCCATCTATTCTCTGCCTCTTGAGTCCCAGCTGATCAGCTGGGTCTTCTTTTGTTGCCCTGCACAGGAGAACGGAGCTGGAAAGCAGGTTAGTGGGGTGGGGAGGGAATGGGATTTTGCAGTATCCTTCCCCTGTCACACCCACCAGGCCACACCCACCAAGCCACACCATGGCCACCAAGCCACGCCCACAGAACCGGTAGTAACAAAATTTGAATCCCACCACTGATTTAAATAAATATAAAACCATGATACCACGTTCTTGTACCATAACAGTTCTACTACAATTCCACTAAATTCAGTTTTTTGATTTAAAACTTTAGTATTCTTGATGTGATTTCTTCTGATTCTGATGGTGAGCAAAAAGACATAGGCTGACTTTAGTTCAATTTAGAACCAGACTTAGTGAACCTTAGAACATAAATTCATACATCACACTAAAGTCTGGCTTTTTAACTATGGTTGATTAAGTAATCCCATTTGGTTTACTTAATTTAAGACAAATCATGCTTTAGTAATTTGTGGCTAGTTTCACACATGAGAATAAATTAAACTGAAATCAAACTAACTGCATCAGATCAGTTATTTTGATGGATTTGTACTCTAAATATGACGTAGCTTGGATCTAATCCACACTGTGCCTATTTCTCCTGATTGATGCTTTGTTATTCAGTGTTTGCAGATGTTTATACTTTTATAATTTCATTTGTACATCAACCTTAAATTAATATTAAACATTAAATATTTCTTCTCATGCTGGGCATAATTTAGTTATCTAGCTAATTTTATCTTGAGCAAATTGAACATTCCAGTTTTGTGTTGCTTTGAAAAAGCAGTTGTCTGCATTTTGGGTCTTTAGTGAGAAAAGTAAGGATAAGAATCATGGCCCAATTATGCTGCAGCAACAATTACTCTAAAAATTGAACAAAATCATATAAAATCAATCAAAAATGGTGATGAACCAGCAGAAAATTATTTGAAAGCACAGTAGAACTAAAGGTGCCTCTTAATTCAGAGCTAAAAGAATGCAATTTAAAAGTCCATTTAAAGTCCATTTAAAGCTATTATAAACAGCAGAACTAAAATAATACTTAATAAGTTTTCACTGAATCTAAATAAAGAACCATGATTGCTTCAATCTTAGAAAATAGGGGCAATGTTTTCATCCCTTTCTCAAGAGGAATTCAACAGATTTAAAAATATATCTCAGTTTATCAGAAATCAGTTAATTAATGGATAAAATATTTTAAAAATGACAAGGATGAAGTATGACCTTAATGAAATAAAAAAATCATAGAAATCTATGTAAAGTTGTCTTTCATAAATACCAGACATAAATTTATACGTATTTGGAATACAATTAATTAAACTTGCTCTCTAGGATATTCCATATATTAAAATGCTTGTTTTATGATCATCATGGTTACATTTTTATTTATATTCTATTTTTATTTTAAGTGAACATAACTTGCATTTACTAAATATGGACAAGTTCTTAATATTTGCAATCAAAGTAAGAATTATAGTGGTAACCTATTTAATGAATTAATGAAAAGTCAGGAGTGTTAATGCTAGTTTGATAGAGTGAGCCTATTTATCTGTAATAATAGTTGATTATTAAATGCTTAAGCCATATTATCTTAGAAATGTATCAATTACATTTTGATTTTTGTGTTCATATATGACCTTGAAAATATTCTTTTTTTCCCCCTCTCTGGCATTTATTTTGAATTACTATAGCATTAAGAGAAGAAATATTTGAAAGATAGCTCTGAACAAATTTATGTGTAATTACATTTCCTTTTTAAATCAAAAAATTTAAGGTGAATTAAAATGCAATAGAGATGTTGCAATAATGCCACAAAATATTAATAAGATTAGATGATATCTTTGATGAATTAATACAATTACTTTTCATTCTCTTGCTTTGTTATATATCGATTTAAAAACATGGTTATATTTCTATTAAAAAACATCCATGAATGTCTATTGCAGACATTTCAAACGCTATTCTCAGGTATGATACAATCTACCTTAGCAATTGATTTTCTAGCAGGCAGTTGCTCAGCCAAGTACTCTAGTCTATTCCTCTGAGAGCCAAGAGCTAATGTCATTCATTTGATTATTTAAGCAGTATTGTTAGTTCTTTTCACTCTTCTAGTGTTAGCTGTTTACATTGAGTATTTTCCTTGTCATTTGAATGGAGGCAGCTTGAAATAGAGACACTGTCCTTAGTGCTGATTTGACTTACAGTAGGCTCAACCTGGTTTTCCCCCCACCTTACTTCGTGTGAATCTTTAGAGTTATACAAACTTGAATGTCATCAAAATTGGAGCTTATATAAAGGATAGAAACTTTTGTTTCCAAAGTTCTACTTCTTTACAAGTTTAAAAGCTCTTAGAACCGTTTGTGGATCTATCAAGCAATCCAAATATTGCACATTCAGTGATGTGTGGTTTTTCTTAAATATCATGGTAAATATTTAATTTTTAAAAAACCCTCAAGATACAGATTGTGTTGGATGTCTAGAGTGGCATGATTGTCTTTCAGCTTAATTTAACTTTTCCTGCAATTACTTGAATCAACTTCTGAAAAAACGTTAAGTGTGAATTATGTGATTCATTAATTTGAACTCCAGCCATTTATGCTGTTAAAAGTAGTGTTAAAAGTAGTATTTAAGAAAATATCTTTCAGGATTAGGAGTAAATTTAGACAAGAAGAGATGCTTTTCTGCATTTTTCATAAGATAATAGTTCCTTTATTCCAAAAGTAAAAAAACACACATCATATTCTAAATAAATGGGATGAGTCATCTTGATGTTAGTTTTTGATTATTGGAAGTGACTGAACTCTTCTTTAAAACATCAACTTCTCCGCTGTTCTTGATATTTTTTATTTCCCTTCCATATAGATGTTTGCAAGTTCTTGACACTTCAAACAGTAGAACACCCTCCTCTATTCTTTTGCTTTACAATACACACTAGGAGAGGGGGCTCTTCAGGCAGCCGTTTCTTCTTCTTCTTTTCTCTCTCTCTCTCTCTCTCTCTCTCTCTCTCTGTCTCTTTGCATTTTCCTTCTCTTGATCTATATGATACTGTAGCTGATCAGGTTTAAAATACTACAGTATTTAGGATCCCTGGAGTGCCATTTTATCTATTAGTACCAAGAATATGCCCCAGGCAAATAACCATCTGAATTTATTTTAATTACACAATATAGCTGCATTTACTTCAGGTTCTTTTTGACTAAAGCTATAAGGCAATTGTAACCATGGATGATGGGATTAAGTGGCTCTTGAAGTGACTTTAGCTCCTTGTGTGAACAAAGGGAAAGAAGAGAACACTTAGCCCCTTTATGAGTAAGAAGCTTTTTTTTTTCCTCCACCAGGGTACAAAAGAAGTATAATTAACAAACATTATCCCCCCCCCTTGAAGTAAATTGAAATGTGCATGGAGACAAATGTATATGCAATTAGACATATATGATCTAGGCTATTTTAGCCATTCATTATTGCTAACGCAGTGAAAAAAAACCAAATGATGTAAAATGTTTCATCCGTAACTGGGATTGCAAGAACAAACCACATGTTTTGCAGCTGTATCAATGAATGAGGAAAAATAAAATTGGATTTTTATTTTATGCATTCATTTGGAGAGCTAGTTGTATTTGTTCAAGCTCCAGTTGTTTATGCAGAATGTCATTCTTTTCACAAGAGAGATATTTTATGGGATTTTGTCATTTCAAAATCATTATCTGTAAAATCTGTCAAGCAAGAAGGAAAGGTGGCACTAATGCCAAGGGTACATATTATTCAAACTCAGCAAATGTGCTTAATTTGAACTATTGCTACAGGTTGTAGAAGTCATTCTAGAGAATATTTGGTATATTGGAATGCTGTCCTCGTTGACATTAATATAGTCCTCATAGATGCAACTCTTATCACAAAATTGAATGACAGGAAGCAACTCAGATAGTGGTTTGGAATTCAAAAATAAGACTTCCCAAGGACCTCCAAGAGAACAGAGATGGGTGGTGGGGAATACAAATAAGAAGAAACTACTCCCTATGACTTGGAAATTTGATGCAGTTATGGTTCTTTTGCAATATATCTAAAAGTGTGAGAACTTCAAGATGGCAGAAAAAAAATAAAAGCTACATGAGATTGTGATTAGAATTAGTCTCACATTTAAAAAAGAAAATCTTTTGCTGTATCCTGCAACTAGGGACGAGGTTACCTTAAACAGAACTGTGTCATTATTTCAACCTAAATTTAAATCCAATCTTTCAACCTAATTGTCTTTCCTGAAAAGCACATCTGCTTTGTACTGCTGTCTCTTCATGTGTAAGTGGGATCATCTTTAGAGAAGTCTACAAGCCCTGGAGAAGACCTGGCTGTTTTAATAATCTGAGGACAGTGGTTTTTGTTCAAGGACATGCACATTTAAACAGCCAGAAACAGTTCCTGAAGAGGCTGTAGAAACCCAGAGGAAAAAAAAATCATGACTTTTAATTGATTAAAGAGAGGTGAATCTTAACCATCTTTCATTTGAAGGATTTTCACAGCTTTAATCTGGAAATATTTGCTCTCAACATCGTGTCCCACTTCAGCTGTTCTCCCACTTGTGTGACCAAAATATAGAGAGAATATTTATCCTGAAGAGTGGGAGGAAGGGGGGGGGAAGCATTCATTGCAGAAATGGGATCTGTAGGGAGAAATGTAAGCAATCTCATGATCCATTTCTGCTATAATCAAGTTAATAGCCCTCAAAAGAATCCAATTCAGTAAACACACACACACACACGTGTGTGTGTGTGTAGGTCTAGGTGTGTTCGGGTCTTTTTCCCCTGTAAGATTAAGGGTATCTTGGCGACGTTTCATCGAGGTCCCACTCGCCATCCTCAGGCTGGTGCTTTCGGCTTTGTGCCAGTGCAAGCAGTGTGTGATCGGAACTGCTGTCTCTCTATAAATACTGGTGTCAGGGGGGCTGGTGTGCTGGGCTGGTTGGCTGCACTGCTGCCTCTTGATTGGTTGATGGAGTTGATGTTGGTATAATGGGCTGTGTGATGGCCTTGTGAGTTTTGTTGTGGACGTATCCTGGATCTTGTGCTGTAATCTCCTGGGTCATTTGTTTTGTAGTGATCTTTTTTCCATTAGCCTCTCGTGTTTTAACGGCTTGGGTAATGGGTTGTGTGATGGGCTTGCAAGTTCTTTTGTTGTGGTATCCTGGGTCCTGCCTTGTAATCTCCTGGCTCGTTTGTGTTTTGATCTCTTTTCCATTAGCCTCCTGTGTTGTAACGGCTTGGGTAATGGGTTGTGTGAGACTTATTGCTGTGGTATCCTTTTGTCTTGTGCTGTGATATCCTGGGTCATTTGCTGTGTTGCAACTTCTTGAGTTCTTGTGGTATAATTTCCTGAGTTTTCTGATGTGATATCCTGAGCGGGTGGCTGTGATGTAGCATTCTGGGTTTTAGTCTGGCTTCGAGTTTGGGGTCTGTGTCTGTGTTCTTGGCGTGTGTCAGCTTGTTTGGTTTTGGGGTCGGGGTGTGTGACAGCTGGCGAGGCAGCTGTGGTCTGCTTTCTGGATGGTGGCTGTCCTTCGTTTATAGGATGGGCTTGGGCCTGGGTCTGATGAGGGGGATTGGCGGTGGTGTCCCATGTTGTTTCAGGTCTGGTGTTGGTTTTCGTGGCTGGGACTTATTTCTTGGTAAGGGCTAGCTTCCAGATGTCTGGTAGGCGGGAGGTATCATCCCATCTATTCATGTTATGGGGGTGTTTCTCTATCTCGATGGCTTCCCTGATTATTCTCTTGCTGGAGTGTTCAGTGTTGGATATTAATTTGGTTCCTTTGAAATTAATTTCATGTCCTGTGGCTTTAAGGTGCTGGAAGAGGAAGTATTTTCTTCTCTTCTGACTGTGTTTTTGTGTTCTGCATTGCGTGTGTTTATTCTCCTGTTAGTTTGTCCAATGTATGTGGCTGGGCAATTGTTGCATGGTATTTCATAAACTCCTTGGTTTTCTAGCTGGATCTTGTCTTTGGGGTTTCTTAGGATGTTGGCTATTTTTTGGTCAGTGCCGAAGGCTGTCCTGATATTGTGTTTGTGGAGAATTTTGCTGATTTTGTCTGTGGTGCCTTTGATGTAGGGGAGGAGTGCAATACCGTTGTCTTGTTCTGTGTCTTGTTTTTTGGGGGTATCTCTTTTCAGATTAGCTTGGTGATAGTGTTTCTTTGGAATCTGTTGGAAATTAATACGTTAGTGAGGGTGTGTAGTTCTGTTCTCAGGTGGTCTTTGTCAGCTAGGAGATGAGGGACTTGGCTACGGAGTTGATCTGTGCAGGGTGGTGATGGGATTGTGCATTTAGGTAGTGGTTGGTGTGTGTTTTTTTCTGGTAGATGGTGTGTCCTAGGGAGCCATTGGGTTTTTTGTAAATTAGGACGTCCAGGAAGGGAAGTTGGTTGTTGGTTTCTGTTTCCATGATGAATTGTATTTTGGGGTGTAGATTGTTAAGATGTGTGAGGAAGTTGTCCAGTTTTTCTTTCCCGTGTGGCCAAATTATAAAAGTGTCATCTACATATCTGAGCCAGAGTTTGAGTTTTTGTTCAGATTTGTCTAGAGCATTGGTTTCAAAGTGTTCCATGTATAGGTTAGCGATGACGGGTGAGAGGGGTGATCCCATGGGTGCTCCTTCTATCTGTTTGTATCTTTGTCCATTGTGGATGAAGTGTGTTGGTTAGGCAGTGGTTGGTCAGATCTAGGATGTGTTTGGGGGGATTGTATTTGTTTTGGATGGCTGTCAAGGCTTCTTTGATGGGTACTTGGGTGAAGAGGGATATGACATCAAAGCTCACGAGTAGGTCGCTGGGTTGTAGGTTTTGTTTCTTTATTGTTTCTATGAAGTGGAAGGAGTTTTGTATGTGTGAGGTGATGGATTCTGTGTGGATGGATTCTGTGGAGTTGTTTGGTGAGAAATTTGGCAAGATTCTGTAGAGGTGAGCCTATGGAGCTGACTTTGGGTCTGAGTGGTATTCCTTCTTTGTGTATCTTGGGGAGGCCATAGAGCTTAGGGCATCTGGATGATTTGTGAGTGCAGGCTTCCAGATAATGGACAGTCTGGTGGAGTCATCTCTTCTATTCATGCTTCCAGGTCTTTTTTCAATCTTTATGGCTTCTCTGATAATTCTGTAGCTGGGATTTTCTATAGCAGCTAAGATTTTGGTGCCATTGAAGTCAATGATATGACCTGTGGCTTTCATGTGTTGGACTAGTGAGGAAGTATGTTCCAGCTTTTTTACTGCATTTTTGTGTTCATCCAGGCGGGTACTTATTCTTCTATTGGTCTTTCCGATGTATGTGGCAGGGCATGATGCACAGGGGACTTCATATATGCTATGCATATATGCTATATGCATACACAAGCCTGATGATAGCTGATGAGATTCTGCCGAAACGTCGCTACAATTTTAAAAGCACAACTATAATGATGTGGGAAAATATCTAAACAAAGCTGAATACCATACATACATGCATGTTTACTTAAGTTTTCACGGGTATTTATATGTAAGGTATTCAGCTTTGCTCGGGTATTTTCCCACGTCATTACACTTTATAGTCATTATAGTTTCCCATGTATTAAACGAACACTATACAGAAGCCTGATGATGGCAGATGAGATTCTGCCGAAACGTTGCTACAACTTTAAAAGCACAACTATAATGACGTGGGAAAATACCCAAGCAAAGCTGAATACTATATATATATATAGTATATATAGCATATATATATATATATATATAGTATATATAGATAGATAGATAGATAGATAGATAGATAGATAGGCATAGGCATAGGCATAGGCATAGGCATAGGCATAGGCATATATATATATATATATATATATATATATATATATATATATATATATATATATATATATATATATACATACATACATACATACACATACACATACACACACACACACACACACACACACACACACACACACACATATATATATATATATATATATATATATATATATATATATATATATATTCTTAAGTTTTCATGGGTACTTACATGTATGGTATTCAGCTTTGTTCGGGTATTTTCTCATGTCATTATAGTTGTGCTTTTAAAGTTGTAGCAACATTTCGGCAGAATCTCATCTGCCATCATCAGGCTTCTGTATTGTGTTCGTCTGTGAGTCAGACTTTTACAGTTGTTTCAGTTTTAAATTTGGGGCTAGCCTACTGCTGTGCCAGAATGGTTTTTTCTTCATCCTGATTGGTTGGGAGTCTTGGTCTGTGTTTATTGGTCTTGGAGTATATATATGTGTGTGTGTGTGTGTGTGTGTTTGTAGATTTTCATGGGTACAGGTATGTAGGTCTAGGTATGTTCGGGTCTTTTCCTGAAATAGACCAGTTCTTTGGAACTTCTCTGGATAAGGAGAAGATGGGAAATCACCCACATGTGCCCTTTTTCTTTTTTAAAAAATCACTTTCATTTTGGATGCTTGGAAATGGAAGAATTAAAGAGAAATCAAATCCTACAACAATATTGGATTAAATTAAAAAATAACTGTAAGTTTTTTTCCAATGTTCTGGCAATCCCTTGTGGACTTTTGGCTGACACCAGAATTGTAAAGTTGATGTCTTATGGATTTGCTTATAGATTACGGATGGGCTATGGAATGAAGAGATATCTGTTTAACCTTATAGATGAAGACTTACTAAACTTATTCATTTTTTTTATTAAATATATATTCCAGAGTGATTCTTGGATAGTTTATACTTCTTGTAATGAAGGTTGAAAATCACTTCCTTATATATTTCTTTTCTTTTTTATTATGTTCTCTCCTTTTCTTCTTTTTCTCTTTTCTTGTACTTTTTATTCTTTCTTTCCATTCTCTTCTCTTTCCTAACTTTAGTTTGCATTAGTTTTTACTACTGCAATTAAAAATTTTAATCAAAATATATTTTAAAATATAGAAACCTAGGGAGTGATAGCAGTTCTCCCTATATAACTTTTTTTTCATCTCTGGGAATTAGCTCTGATCAACCTATTGTCCAAATTTCATGTTATAAAGTTCCAAGCCAATGTTACCACAAATCTTTCTATTTTCAAAATTTGTTCCAATTACATCAGACATTTTGGCTGTAGATTGAAGAAGGGTAAAGTATGAAGTAACTTAAAATCATGCAGCAAGAGGGACATCTGTTTTATAGCTTTAGAAGGAAGATGGGCAACTTCCCAGAGTAAAAGATATGTAGGTACTATGTCCGCTACTGAGAAAAGGATGCTTTTGAAGGCATGGCCAAGAAGGAGATCTCTGGTGGGAATTTCGGAGACACCTGATTGATTGTTGAAGGAATAGAATGCTCAACTGACCAAGCCTTGGGTTTCATTCTTGTAAGATCTTGTCTTATGAAATGTTCTTTGAAAAGTGGAATTCGAATAATCAGATTTAAGCTTTATCACTAAATAAAGCAAGCACTCTAGCCATTCAAGAAGAAAAAAGGTTGCTTAATACTGGCAGCCAACTAGCTTCCAACCCCGGTGCATTTTTTAACCCCATCTTTTTTTTTCCTCCTGCTGTGTCAGTGTTTGCTTTCCAAAGGATTGTTTTGAGCTCTGTTTTTTATTCTGAATAATTGTTGGCCTTTGGTATTATTATGAACTGCTTTGGGATTCTGTGGGGTGAGTAGCAATATATTCCATACAAATCAATAACCAAAAAACTCTTTTTGACAGGACCACTTCACTCCTACCTGTAGCTGGTCCCAGGGTTCATTATCATGTGACACCCTCTTGCAGCTACATACCCCGGAGAGCCGTTCTCTACGTGCCTGCAGATGATGTAAGAAAAATACAGAAGATCCCAACTCTCAACGTTGATTGTGCAGTGCTAGATTGTGAAGATGGTGTTGCTCTAAATAGAAAGGTAATTAACATGTTATCTGTTGAGTTCGATGAAATTAATATGTCACCGTGAGTTATAATATGATCTAATAAAACCATGCATTGAAACCAAGCTGGGATGTACATACTATGTACATTTCTTCTGCCAATCTCTTCTGCAAACAAAGGATGAAAGTACCACAGCAGTTCAGTATAAATTTCACAAAGCAGCCGGATAGTATTTTTCCTCTCCTCCTGTATAAAAGAGAAGTACTTAACATCCTTCTCTTAGAACCTCCTCTCCCTAGTGTTCCTTTCAACTTGGACTCAATTATTAAATGAGTAACAATGTAAAATCAAATTACTGCCCAAGGTGTTGGTATTCCTTGTCTCAGCGCGTTCAGGGTTATCTGCAGTGGCAGCAGATTCTTGCAGCTTGCGAAAAATTCCAAAACAAAACATGAGAGCACTGAACTTCTGTCTTTATACCTCCCAATACATTAAGATATAGTGAATTGAACACACACACACACACACACACACTTTCTAGGGAATCTGTGTATATTTGTATTAAAATAGCCAGAATTCAAATATGATTGCATTTTGAATACTCAGTGATTCAGATGCAAGGCAGTGGGGGATTTTTAGACTTTATCCTCGTACGAAATGAAAAGAGACTCTTTTTGCCAATTGCCAAGTAGATCATTGTCAAAGCTTTCTGCTTGCTTTCTTCTTCCAAAATGGACTCAGCAGAGACTTCATTGTTCATGCCTTTAGGAATCAAACCATAACATTTATGAGAATGCTTGCTTTTTAGGACAATTTCTTCCTTTGTTATAGTTCTTTAAAGAAGTAAAATCATACTTAGCAGTCCTGTATAAGACGACATAGTAAAAAATCATGTTAGCATCGTTACTCTGGAATTTAGTGAATTGCTCCTTGGTGTGTATGTGTGTGTGTGTGTGTGTGTGTGTGTGTGAATGTCGAAAGTTAAAATAGGCCCTGTGACATTCTAGCATTCCAGTCTGGTTACTCCAGTAAGCTATAAGCAAATAGTTCCCACAATTAAAAAACACAACTGCCTTTGGAATGGGGGTTAGGATGACGTGGAACTCTGCAGACTGATGATGTTAAATGGCTGGAAGATAAATGTTAAATGGCTGGAGGATAAATCAGTAACAGAGAACTGTAAAATAATAGCTGTCGGTTCCTTTAGAATAGATTTCTTCCACCCATTGTTTCAGGAATGTAGCGTGTTCTTTATATGGAAAAGTCCCCAATCTGTAGATCATCAAGAAAGGGAGGGAAATGCCCTTTCACAAACCTGAAGCATTGAATTGTATAACCTGTGGCCCTATGCAGAGGTGGTATTCAGAAGGTTCTGACCAGTTCTGGAGAACCGGTAGCAGAAATTTTGAGTAGTTCTGAGAACCAGCAAATGCCACCTCTGACTGGCCCTGCCTTCATCTATTCTCTGCCTCCCAAGTCCCAGCTGATTGGCTGGGTCTTCTTTTGTTGCCCTGCACAGGAGAACGAAGCTGGAAAGCAGGTTAGTGGGGTGGGGAAGGAATGGAATTTTGCGGTAACCTTCCCCCAGGAGTGGGGAGGGAGTGGAGATTTTACAGTATCCTTCCTTTGCCACAACCACCAAGCCACGGCCATAGAACCGGTAGTAAAAAAAATTTTGAATCCCACCACTGGCCCTATGACCATTTATAGTTTTGGGTATAACCCTCAAATAATTTCCAAAAGCCCCAGCAAATTGTCATGTGTAAAGGATGTAACTTTTAATTGTCCTTTATTTAATTCTACTTTGTGTCCTACATCCCCAACCTTTCTAGCTTTCTGGATTGGCAGCAGCAGGGGATGTAGGGGATGACTTTGTGCATGCTACCTTGCTCCCGCAAATGCGCAAATGAAACTTCACACTCTTCCCCACCATTTGCACAGGCCGGTTCCCAACAGGCTGTGGACTGGTAGCACAGGCTATGGCCCAGGGATTGGGGACCCTTGTCCTAGCGCCATTCCTGTAGCCCCAAGCATACTACTCTAAATGTGTCCTTCAGCCAAAAAAACACCCCTTGTTGAGCTCCCACAGTGGATAATACTAAGCTAGAGGAACCAAGAGCTTGATCTGATGTACAGCAATTACAGATGTTTCTTTTGGCTTGATGTCACCAGCATATTTCAGATGTATCCTCTCCCCCCCCTTTTCTTAAAGAGAAACAAAAATTATATAATTAGGTACCAACATCATTGAACATGATGCCTGCAAAAATAAGTTTATTTCTCTATTGTTTAGCAATGGTATAGTGACATGAAATGTTCATTCTGCCTTGTAGCCAGAGGTGAGCTGCTGCTGCTTCACACTGGAAGTTAAGATTCTATGCAGTTCAGCGAACCGGCAAATTCCGCTACTAGCTGCCCCTGCTTGTTTTTTGGCCTGTTTTGGGGGGCATTTTCCAGGCCATTTTAAGCTCATTTGGGGGCATTTGGGGGGCTGTTTTCAAGCCATTTTGGGGCTGTTTTTGGGCCGAAAAACAACCTGAAAATGGCCCAAAAACCAGGCTGGAAACAGATGAAAAAAATGATAGAAAAAATGGCCATTTGGGGGCTGTTCTTGGTCCAAAAAACACCCTGAAAACAGCCCCAAAATAGCCTGAAAATGGCCCAGAAAATGGTATGAAAAACAACCCAAACAATGGCCTGAAAATGCCGCCCCCAAATGGCCCCAAAACAGGCTGAAAAATGGGCGGGGGCGGGGCCAGCCAGTACTGGGATTAGCCCCAACCAGCTGAATCCTACCTCTGCCTTTGAGGCGATTGGCCAGGAGGCAGGGCTGGATGTGACGAGTGATGTCATCCACCCAGTCACATGACCACACCTACCCAGCCAGAGAACCGGTTATTAAGTTATTCAAATCCCACCATTGCTTGCAGTTAGTTCTTATCTCCCAGAATAATCAGGAGTTTTCAAACCACCCTTTTTGTGCATCTTCAGATCTCAAGATCTTAGGTATACCTGTCAAATGTCTCAGGTTCTTGCCAGTGAACAGTAATTATTAATTTCAGGCAAGATAAAAACTATTAAATGCATGCAAGGTAATCCTCCTGACTGCATTTAATTAATTCCATGTAATGCCAAATAATTCAGCCTGTGGGGAGCTGCAAAACAAAACACGAGAGTGCTAAAGTTCTGCCTTTATTGCCCCCACGATATTAATGTGGGGCTTTCAATAGGATTCAAATTTGATTCAAATAGAATGAAATTTAGTTTGGAGGTAAGCCTGGTCTCCTTCTAAGATGGCAGCCATCACTCAGAAATGATGCTAAAGACATTGTCTTCTTAGATCCAGAATCTTCTGCACAATCTTTCTCTACCAATTTGCCCATTTGGTTTTTTCTTTGGAATCTGGGATCTGAACATCTCATGGGAGCAAATCATGATTAAAGATAGAGCTACATTTGGTGCTTCTTCAGCTGTATTGGGTTTTGCAAATCTTTGGCTACACTTATCAAAACCATTTTCTTACATTATGTGATGATTTATCACAAAGCCAAAGGTTTAGGGGGAGTTTTTTGGTCAATCTATCAGGTATTTTTCTTAACACTGTGAGAATTTCAGCAAGGAGAGAGAACGATGAATTTTTACAAGACTTCTGTTTTATTCGTTTTCTCTTTGTTGTAATATCTAAGGAAAATACAATTCATGATTAATTATATGTATGCCCATGATCGAATCTCAGTTCTTCAAGTGATACAGAACACTGCAAAGAAAGTACTATTTTCCTAGGCATCTTACTATTATTCAAAGATTCTGTAGCCTGGGGAAAAGTCTTCAGTCAGATTTGACAGATCCAAGCGTCAATCGGTTAAAGCAGAAACAAGGTGATCTGTACTATCTCTGCAGGGCATCTCTTATCCCAGAAGACAGCTGGAGTACACAGGTTTTCATAGAGACTAGTATTTCTACTGCATTATTAATCTATGTGCGGCTATAGACATCCTGCCACTTCTGAATGACAATGCTAGCAATAAATGTGACAATTTATGGAGTTTCCAAGGTCAGAATTTTATTCTTAATTAATTCCAGAATAATTGCTTAATTCTAGGGTGTTTTTTTTAAGGGAGGAATGAAAGTTACAGATTTTCCCCACCAATATGACCTTCTTAGAGAGATTGAAAATCCATTGATGGGGATTCAGTCGAAAAGATTACTTGAAATGTCATGAATAAAATGCCTAAGTACATTTAACAAGCCATTCTGATGGACAACTAGCTCTTTAAATTCATTCTTCTGTTACCCTGTGAGGTTAGACTTTTTATTGAAACAAAAGCATAGAAAACTCATGATGACACAAGCTTAAACACAACCATTTGCCACATATTATATCTGTTTAGTCTCTGCCTGTCAGAAAGCCTGAGGAATGGCGGTCAATCAGTTCAGATTACAGTTGGGGAAGCTTTGTCCATACTACTGACCTGAACATGTTGTTCAGCCTTTGTCACCATTGGCCATGTTGGCTGCAGCTACTGAGAATTGTTTATTAGAAGGTCACAGATTCCTGCTTCCATGGGGTCAACCTCATGTTAGCAGACCAATGGCTTGACTTGATGCAAGTCTCTGTATGTTGATGACCATAGCCATATGCTTTTAATCATTCAGGGGCATATGATGCGATATGGTCTTCCCCAGGCTAAATAATTGTCATGTACCAATACGGGATTCATGGACAGCAGCTGGCTTCCAAATTTGGCCAACTTACTAGACCAACATGTCCATGTTCTTTAAGCCCCAAATGGATGGAAAAGGGCTTACATTGCTGATCATACTGAAGTTATATTAGCAGAAAATAAAGATTAAACTGTGCCCTAAAATGTCAGTTTCTTTTAATGAATTAATGAATGCCCGTATAGTAAATGTCTCTAGGCATCTTGCACAAGATCAGGAAACTGAGAGATGGAGAGAGAATATTGGATCTGAAGCATCAGGGTTGGTACGACACTGCAGACTACAGTGTGACACAATCTCTGCTTTTTTTACACACAAACACACACACCAAAGAGAAAGAGATTATATTATTATGCCACAACCATTAGGAGTCATGGTGGTGCAGTGGTTAGAAGGCAGTACTACAAGCTATTTCTGCTGACTGCTGGCTGCCAGCAATTTGGCAGTTCGAATCTCACCAGGCTCTAAGTTGATTCAGCCTCCCATCCTTCCGAGGTCAGTAAAATGTAGGCCCACGTTGTTGGGGACAATATGCTGACTCTGTAAACTGATTAGAGGGGGCTGTAAAAGCACTGTGAAGCGGTATATAAGTCTAAGTGCTATTGCTATTTTGCCAGTTTTGGCCCACACTCTGCATCCTGTGGCTTCAACATAGAACCTCTTAATTTCTCTGGGGCAGCATTCCCAATATATTATTTTGGAGGTAATCTGCCACCTTCAAGTCCTTTTCAAAGGCTTCACAGTAACACCTCACTGGCAACAATGAGAAAAAAAAAGAGTTCTTATTAAAGACAAATAATACAGAACAGTTTGAGGAGGAACTCTGGCTGTTGTAAATATTTGCTTATTTATTTTTTAGAGTTCTTTTGTCTTTTTACAGTTCTGCTGCACTGACCTTTTCTCTCAGATACTATGCAGACAAATGATAGCCTGGTTTCCTGTTGTCTGTGAACAAAGTGTTCACCTTGACAAGGAATGAATCCTGCTTACCCTCTCTGCATATGTCTTTACCTATTTGCAATCTGGTTCTAAGGAGCAGAGATGCGTGTACTTCCTTGGGGAAATGCGCATGCCCTCATTTAAATAGATCACTTGGTAGCTACATAACAAAGAGCATGAGACAAGGAGTTCCCAATTCTCATCCTTTCTCTGTTGTAAACTCACCAGTAGAGATCACCTCCCCTAAATTCTATAAGACTTCCTCTTAATATATATGGAAGATTAAAACTTTAATAACTCCAGGTTTGGATGTTGATACTTCAAGCCTTCAACTAAACAAGGCTTGAAGTATCATTGGGTTAATGTATTATTAAGCTTGTTCTTCTGGCTCTTGCCTTATTTTATAATTTAGAACAATGGTACTGGGTATCATTGCATCCTTTATTGCTGGCAGAAATTGTTTCTGTGAGACCTCAGAACATTTACTGATTACACCTTGGTTACTTCACCTTATCTTCGCTTATCTTTCATGCAGGTAAGGTAATCTCAGGACTTCTTGTAGTCCTCTTGTAAGACTGATTGGGTCCCCATGGAACCCAACTAACCCTGCAGGAGGTTCAGGCCGGGAACAGGAAGGCCCCTCCAAAGGGCAGAAACAGGGGCCTTCCCAGATCAGAAGTTCTGTTTTCTGTCAGGACTCAACAAGGAAAAGAGGGATCACCGCTTCCTAGTGAGAAACATACTTTGCAAACATTGGCTCCCAAATTCAGTCCATGATCTCTGACAGCAGCACAGAACATTTTAATCTGAGACTGAGTAGCAGAGCAGTTAAACAGGTAGAACTTTTTTTGCATTGTGTTTTTAATTATTTTTCATTGATTTCATAAAAGTGAAATAAATAAAACAAACTGAGTCAAATTCTTTCTTTTTTTAAGGGAAGACGGAATTAGCCAATCAATATTTGCATACCTGCAGATACACCTTTGGCTTCCTTTACTCCTAAAATCTTATCATTCTCTTCTTCCATAAACTCATGCTTATTCCCAAGATAACATTCCGTAATGCCTTGCATTAGGACAGCAGAGTTAAGCAACATTTTATCCTTGTTATTTTGAGGCTGGTATGATTTGAGAATTTAAAATGAAAACTTGCAGCTACACTTAAAAAAAAAACATTAACAAAGCTGGCAAACAATTATTTTCTCATTTTTCTCCCAACATACCAGAACTATGGCAGTAATAGTGGAGCTTGTCACAAAGCAGTGGAGGAATAAGAAGCATTAATTTTGTCATACTTGAAACAATACATAAGTGGAACTTTCTGCAAAGCTAATTAAGTTAGAGATTTAAATTATGGTCTCTTCTTTTCAAATTGTTTTAATACTATATGCTGTTCAAGTTATTTTGGCACCTGAAGCAGAAAATGAAGAAGCATTTTGGTTCCTCACCTCCATCTCTCATAAGTAAAATCGCAAAGCCAAAGTCATAACAGATTGGGACCGCCTGTAAATCTCATAAATATTTGTTATTTGTTTAATTTTTGCAGCAGCTGCTCCACATTGCTTAATGGCAGAGCCATGGACACAGACAAAGAGACTGACTGACTGAAAGAAGGGAATGTTTTCTGTTTCTGTATTCTGACTTCATGATCTCCTCCTTCTTTTTAAAACAAAGTAACCTACTTCAGCAGAGGCGAAGACATAATATATCCAAAGCCTCTGTTTTGAATAATAGTAATACATTTGGTCTCCAAAAATAAGAAAAAGCCATTTATTTTTAAAAGATTTTATTTTAGCAAGGCTTCATTCATGCCTATCATTTCTCTGTGTTAGAGCAGACAAAGCCACTGCTGTCTACTTGGCTATACTCTTGTGGTGGGTACTTAGGCATTGCAGCGATTTAGTACTTCAAAACAACAGAGAGTAATACAAGATTATTGTGTGTAACGCTGTAGTGCTTTCTATGATGTCTCAGGTCATGCAAGTTTTGGAAGAAGGTGAAGATATGACAAGAAAGAGATTCTATTTGGAATTCAGGTCATATAGTGAATTGGATCTCTTATTTAATTACAACATAGATGTTATTTGCTTTTTTGATAATTTCCTTGAGTTCACAAACCTACACCGTAATTAAAATCACGTAAAGTATTAATACCACTTTATAAACCTTCAGTAAGACCACACCTGGAATACTGCATCCAGTTTTGGTTACCACATTACAAAAAAGATGTTGAGACTTTGGAAAAAGCGCAAAGAGAAGAGCAACCAAGATTATTAAACGCCTGGAGACAAAAGCATATGAAGAATGGTTGCAGAAATTGGGTATGACTAGTCTAGAGGGGAAAAAAAGGACAAGGGGTGACATGATAGCAGTATTTGAGGGCTGCCACAAAGAATAGGAGGCCAACTTATTTTCCAAATGGATAGAAAACTAATCAGGGAGAGAAGCAACCTAGAATTAAGGAGAAATTTCCTAACAGTAAGAATCATTAACCAGTGGAACATCTTGCCTTCAGAAGTTGTAGGTGCTTCATCACTGGAGGTTTTTAAGAAGAGAATGGACAGCCACCTGTCTGAAATGGTATGGGGTCTCCTGCTTGAGCAAGGGTTGGACTAGAAGTCCTCTAAGGCCCCATCCAGCTCTATTCTGATTGATTGACCCTGTTAAATATGTAGCACTGCCATCCTATTCAACCCACACATGTACAAGCCCACTGCCAGAGCACCTGACAAGGCCAGGGATGTGCATTGGGGACCAAATCCATTTTTTCTATTTGGCCATATTGTCTGTTCAGGCTGAACAGCTGAGACTGCAGCCCTCCAGTTTTCATCTTTTTACACATCAGTCCCCTCTATTCCTTTCTGCAGGCTTGTGTACTTCTATGAAATACACATTTAATGGAGATCAAAGTATATTTCTCTCAACGCAGCAGAGTGTGTGGCGGTATTGGGAGAGGTACAAAATCTGTCGCTGGCCCAACCCTGCCTGATTCACAGGTTACTCCAGAAGTGAGGCTCAGGACTTATTCTTTTATAAGAATGCCCAAAGTCAGGGCTCCTCAACATGCTTAGAATCCATGAATACTTTTCCCTCCACTTTTTTTGAAGGAAATGTTTTGATGTGCTGCAACTCTAAATATGTGAAGGCGGCCAAGCCATTGCTTTTGTCCAAGTATTAAGTGGGGAAATTACAGCCTAACTCTCTTCCTGTTTATTGTAAACAAGGTGGCCAGCCTAGCAATGGAGTCTGATTAGTCCTTTGCACCTTTTGTGAAAGGATCAAGAGAACCCTACTGTTTTCCGCGTTTGACTCCAATTTGCATCTTTAAAGAGGCTTGACTGCATTAGGATCCAGATTTCAGTTTCTTGAATGCTGGACATAGTTGGTACAATGCATCATACAATTAACCAAGATCCCCATTGTTATGCACTTCTTTTAATACAAGCGCATATTCATGCTATTTTTTGTGATGCCACTTTGAAAAATAATAGATTACCCATCCCTCCAAGAAGTTTTCTGAGTTTTTTTGTGGGGGGGGGGGGAATATATCTGTACCAGGAGAAAGCATTTTGAAAAGACAATGGGATGGGATGGGTAGAGGGGTGCTTCTTTCTGGAAAAACTATCTATAAAAGTTGTGAATTCGTTTCAGAGTACTGGGAAACTTCGTAAAATAAAATACTGTTGTGTGCAACAAGATCCATGCAGTATGTATTTATGTATACATAAATAACACATTTCTATCCTAAATTATATTTATATACATTTATAAAGTTTAAAAAAATGTAGAATATGATTCTGCACGGTATTGTATTTACCATGTGCCAGGACCATATCCAGTCTTTGGATTCATACTTGGCTTAGCATAAATTGAGCCCATCCTGAAAGTTTGGTTTTCAGGGAAGAAAGATTTCCCTTTCTCAATTTGATGTGGCTTTTATTGATCCTAGGGCAGAATGGAGATGATGTGTCTCAGAAATAACAAGTCATGTTGGTTGTTATTCAAATTGACTTCGTTTGACTTTGGGGGAGTGGGAGGAGTGGGTGGGGTGCCTTCAAGTCAGTGTTGACTTCTTAGGACTGCTTGGAATAATCCAATTTTCTTGGCAAGGCTTTTGGGGAGTGGCTTGCCAATTGCCTGCTTCCCAGGATAGAGAGACTATCACCAGCCGAAAGTCATACAACTGACTTCGTGCCTTAAGGTGGAACTAGAACTCATGGTCTCCCAGTTTCTAACCTAGTGCCTTAACCACTATACCAAAGTCTCTTTCTTTTTATGAGCACAGAGTATAGCTTATGCTATCCTGCTTAGTTCTAGTCTGTCTCAGTAGTAGCAGTACAATGAGGAGTATGTTCAATTTAGTTTTCCATGAGCTGGCCTCATTATGGATCTGTTTTCTCTTTGGTAATTTTGTTTCAAACCAATTTTGTTTCTCATCCATTATATCACCTTAAAATCGTTGATTTTCTCAGGCACCGTCCTAGTGGTTTCAAACCTGTGGCCTTTGATTCAAAGTCTTCAGATGTGTTGCCTGTGTTTGGGAGAAGGACTTTGTAGGATACATCGTTCCATCAAACTGGCAACCAAATTAACATTCATTGGAATTCTTCACGAATTTACAGACCATTTTTTAGACACGAGCAGGAAACTTACGCTTTTAAGACTGGTTTTCCAAGGAGTAAATATTATCAAATAAATAAGAAAATACATATTATCTAAGCCACTAAGCGTCTTGAAAAAAATATCAGCAAGCAAATACTGTGTTTTCATAAACGGGAGACACAATATATGAAATGCAATCAAAGGAAATATTATATGCTGCTGCAGCTACTAATTAATATGTAAAAGGTATACCCTAATTCTGCAATTAGTATGTAACTTCCTGAGGTTACAGTGGTGTAATAATTTAAGGCAAAAAATTATGAGATGCTTGAGTGTCTGATCGGTTTTTCCTACAGAGAGAATATGTCACTTTTTAAACCTGGTTCTTGTGGTTTAGCTTGAGGGACTCTATAATAAAAGGACTCCCTTGAAGCCCCTTGTGGAGTTTTTTATTGCTATCATTTGGAAATAATGAATTTTCCCCCCATAGTGATGAAATATTAGCTTGGAACACACATGGCAAATCTCTTTGGGTGAGTTATGAGGCACTGAATGTCAAAAGCTTTCCTGGAACCTATCATGGCCACTCTTCTGATACCTCTTCAAGGCCCACAGTATCTCCACAGCCCTTCCATTCCTGGATCTCTTTGTGATCTCTTTGTATTAGATCTCCAGTAAGGAACCGCAGCCTGCCTTTTTCTTACTGGAGAAATCAGTTAGCCTGTTAGTTGTATTATTAGGTTACATAGAAAAAGGTGTGTGTTATATATAGGAGTGTATAGAAAAGTACATATATGGAACTGATGGTTCTAGGAATTCAGCATTACGTCAGCCCATCCCACCCAGTCAGGTAGGGAAGGGTTGTTGCAGAACCTGTCAGTTAAAGAACTCTGGCTGGCGGTATATAGAACTCTGCTGTTAACTGTACACTGTGGAATAAGCAAAGGTAAAGGTTCCCCTCGCACATACGTGCTAGTCGTTTCTGGCTCTAGGGGGTGGTGCTCATCTCCATTACAAAGCCGAAGAGCCAGCACTGTTCAAAGACGTCTCTGTGATCATCTAGCCAGCATCTTGTAGCCAGCATGACTAAACACCGAAGGCGCATGGAACGCTGTTACCTTCCCACCAAAGTGGTCCCTATTTTTCTACTTGCATTTTTACATGCTTTTGAACTGATAGGTTGGCTGAAGCTGGGACAAGTAACGGGAGCTCACTCCTTTACGTGATGCTAGGGATTCGAACCGCCAAACTGCTGACCTTTCTGAGCAATAAGCTCAGCGTCTTATCCACTGAGCCACTGCCTCCCTAAATATCCCTAAATTCCACTGTGGAATTTTCTTCTCTAAATATTCTTTTGAAAGGCCCTCACTCTCTTGCCTTCTGAAAAGGAATTAAAACATGGCTCTGTGGCCTGGCATGGAGTATGCAGCCATGCGGCTGTTTATTCTCCTGAGAGCTCTCCCTTCGCTTTTTTACTAATTTTAATTTTTTTTTGCCTCCTTTTTTTTAACGTTTATATATATAGTGTTTTATATTTTCCTGTTTTGTGGTACACTGCCCAGAATCTCTCTTTGAGGGAGATGGGCAGTTCAGAAATGTGAAAAATAAATAAAAATAAAGTTCTGCATTTAATAAATAGCAGTTTGCAAAAAGTTTCTGAAAAGCTGCCATCAAGCAGCTGCCTGAGCAACAAGAGTCACACAAGTGTGATGAGTGGTGTAGAAATTTGGTAAAATAAATACATAAGCATCACCCAACATTCATCTTCCATCTCTACTGTTCAGAGATACTGCCTCTGCCTTGGTAGTTTCATTTACCTAGTTATCGTCAGCAGACCTATATCCCATGGGTTTATTCCAGTGAATTATTATATACCTTTCTTTTTAAAAATGTTAGAATATCATCATTGTCTTTTAATGATCCCATAATCCCTTGCGGGGTGGAGTCTGGGCAACTGAACGGAGCTAGCAGAGTGTTTTCTGGCCGGATGCTCTTCCTATCACCAATGCGGAGTTTTGTTCAGCAGATATTTTCTCATTGTGCCCAGAGAGAGAAATATCTGCCTCTACCTCGGATCAAAAAAATGTTAGAATATGTATTCCATTAATAAGATCAGTGGTAGTCAACCTGGTCCCTACCACCCACTAGTGGGCGTTCCAGCTTTCATGGTGGGCGGTAGGGGTTTTGTCCCCTACTTTATAAATCACCATTACTGTGGAACCGGTGGGCAGTTAGAGAAAATTTTACTACTAACAGAGATACAAATGTGGCCGTAGGTATAAAAAGGTTGACTACCCCTGAATTAGATAGTCTGAACTAGGAAACACAGTGTAGTAACAGTGGATCTCGTAATTTACTTCACTGTAAGTACAGGAACCTTTCTGTCCTCTTTAATCTCTGTTACTTCTCTGACTATGTTTCTTTAATTTATTTCATTTTTCTTCTAGGTAGACAATAAGTTTCAAAGTGTTCAGTCAGAATATTTGATGGGAAAGTAATTCTTCAATTTTGCCTCTTTTCTAGATTTAAACTGAAAGTATTGTAAAATTAGTGAATTTAGCCAATTAAAAAACTTATACAAATACACAAATTTATTGCGGTTATTACTTTATGAATATTATTCTACACTAAGGATATAGTTCAATTTCTTCCATTCACATTTTGAAAAGATAATCAGTCTTATCAATCCTAAATGCTTATCATTCCTCTCAGACATCATGTACTGTGACATAGGATAAATGCTATGCAAAAAGATTTAACTTTTCAGCAGATGATTTATCTTAGAGAATCCCTTTCCTAGGCAAAGTACCTTTTAAGAGATAGGAGTTGAGTTTTTAATCCAATTTAATATGCCTATTGTAACTTGAGTTTCACTTCTTAATTTTGGATCTTTTCTTGCTGTTCAGGTTTATCATTTCTGACTTGGACAACTTGGCAAAGATTTTTCAGGAAATGGGTGATATTGGATTAAATTTTGCACGTTTAGTGTTTTTTTAATAACAGAAATCAGTGGCCCTTCAAGGCAAAATCCAAGATCTTTTAAAATCCATGGAAATTTTATTGTTGATTTTAGAAAGAGAGTGAATTGTAATTTGAGTTCTTTAATGTATTATCTGAGTGGGAGGGAGGAATGCAATATCTCTGTAATTAAGTGTTTCTATTTTAACGAATGCTTTTTTTTGTAAAAGACACAATTCAAGAATTGAAAACACAAAAAACCCGCAAGGCCATATATAAACCAACACTAAAATATATATTAAATATACAAGCAGAAAATTTCATGCAACAGTTGAAATGCTGGACCAAAAAAAAAGTTATAGGAGCGTCAATGAGGGAATTTGTTTATTTATTTGATACATTTATGTTTCCACACATGTATATGATGGTGAATAGTCATAACAGTAAAACAAATGCATGTACAAAAATTAAAATACACAGCAGGCAAGACAACCAGCCATCATCCACAGAGCCTGGAGACAGCACAGAAGGTCTTTGAGACCTTATAAAAGGCCAGGAGGTCAGAGTCAACCTAATCTCTGGGGGGAGAATGTTCCAAAGGGTGGACGTTGTGGCAGAAAACACTCTTTTCTGGACCCCACCTGTTAAGTTTGGGTAATGAGAGGCTGAACCAGAGCATGAGTGCAACAATACTTTATTAGAATAATAAAGGACTGAACGTGCTAGCCAAGCCTGGAACTGGCTCGCAGCGATCAGCAACTGGTTGGACCCCGCAGCCTGCTTTTATAGCTGGCTGCTGGGGAGAACCAACCAATGAGCGAGGGGCAGCCGCCCCCGCAACGCGAACGGACCTGAGTGGGAACTCCTTAGAGTTCCAGGGACATAACACCACCAGTCTGCACTCCTTAGCCAATAAGACCTAGAGCATGCCAATCCTGCCAAACCAGATGCAACAGGCAGAAACAACTGGGGAGGAACAGTCCCTTAAGTAGGAGTGTTACATGTACTGAATGTAACGGCAGCCATTAACTGTTTTGCTCCACCCAGATGAAGCTTTCAAATGCTCTTCAAAGGCACACCTGCACAGAATGTTTTGCAGCAGTTCAGATAGGTGATCATGAGGGCATGAATGATCAAGAGCAGGTCTTCCCAGTTCAGGTCCAGGCGCAACTAGCACTAAGACAAAGCTTGTCAAAGATCCTTCTGGTCAGAGCTATCAAACTGCTCTTAATGCAAGAACCATGACCCCAGGTGGACCTCCAGGTTACACACTAAGTCTGTCTGACAAAGTGCCACCCCATCCAAAACCAAAGATAGAAGGTCAATGGCACCAGGAAGTCCAAAGCCATTCAGTGTTGTTTGGGTTGAGACAAAGTCTATTGTGCCCACCCAGGCCTTCATAGCCTCCAGGCATTGGGATAGAACATCCACAGCATCCTCCAGATGGCCTGAGGTGGAGATATAAAGCTAAATATCATCAGCATACCAGTGATACTACACCCCAAACTTTCAGATGATCTCACCCAGGTTATTATGCAGATGTTAAACAGGAGGGTAGAGAAAACTGAGGCTTGCAACCAGATCTCCTCCAGCCCTGTAGAAAGAAGGATAACCAGTACAATACAGTGCCACCTACACTCAACTACCAGAACCAGTCCCAAAAAATACCACGATCAATTGTATAAAAAAGTTAAAGAAGAGCTAGGATGGATACAGTGCCTACATCCCACTCCCACTTTAGAGGTCATCCAAAAGTGTGATTAGTGCCTACTCAATCCTACCTATTCTATCCTCAGACTTGAGGACTAGTCATAAATCCATTTCTTCTGCACCATCATAACTTTGAACAGTCATTTAACAATTGTTTGTAATTTGAGGAACACCTGTATTATAAAAATAATATTACTGAATTATCTTTATGTCACTTCAACAAATTACCCGTGGCAATTTCATCTATTTTTGTCTAAATAGGAATACTATGGGAGATCTTCAAATATATTTTAGTACATGTGGCAATCTTTAAGTCAGTTTTTGTTTTTGAAAATTTATATAAGTGTCTACTCGCTCACAGCGGCTCTAGGCAGCTTACAAAAAATCAAAACACAATGTAGAAGAAATAAAAATAAAAATAAATAATAAAATAATAATCTCTTCGGCGACCACACACACACTCATATCAACTATTTAATGGGCTCTGGGTTCCCCAGGCCCATTGACAAAATCATGTCTTAAGATCCTTCCTAAACTGTGCCAGAGTGGGGGAGGCAGTCAAATTTCTGGAGAGATCATTTTCCAGAGGGAAGGAGCCACCATGCAGAAGTGCCTTTTTCTGGGTTCTCCCAAATGTACCTTCCTGTTGTAGGTTCATGTATCATAAAAGTATGTCAACCCCCACCCCCCTTTTACTCAGTTTAGGATAATTTACCCAGCTTTGGGGAGCGATGTCATAGGAGATCAAAATGTCTTAATTTTACCTATGTCATGTTGAAGTTCAGGTTAATATTGTATGGAAATGGTCAACCATATGTATATGTTGATTGAACACTAAAACTGCCAAAATGTCTCTATGTTACCTGTGAAACAACTATTTCCAGAATATGATGTAGCTTGTGGTTCGTGCGCCTTAACAATATGCATGCACAAGTACACAGAGAGGGGAAAACCAAAACAAGGACTGGAGCAACTTTCTTATAAGATGGTCAGTTTTTTCATCTGAAACACAATTTGAAGGAAATGATACTATAGTGTAAAGAAATACAGACATTTTTCCTCAGAATTATTTGATGAAGCTGAACGATACAAAATTCAGAACAGGAAAAATGCTTCCTCACACAATCTGTACTTAAACTATAGTATTTTCTTCCATGAAAGTGGGGTGGAAGCCTCCAACTTAAATGGCTTCTGATCATCATACCAGATGCTGCAGTAGTAGAGATACTCTGACCCCAAATGCTAATTGCTGGAGTACTTAAGGTATAAAATACAGCTATTGACTATCTCTGCTTCTCAGAAACACGGCTAATGCCAGTAACAGGCCACCTACTTTGGGATTTGAAATTCATCTGCTAGGAAAGACAGAGGAGACAAAAACGGGCCCAGAAATGTGGACCTTACTACAAGACAAATGAATGATGTGGACAGCCATGCTAAGCTTGTGTGCAAATCCTTCAGTGATACAAGATTTCCATTCTTTATCTCCAAAATGTTTATCTCAATGGCTCTTTTGAAGGCACCTTCCTTCTCTCCCCACCTCCCTCCCTCTCTCTTCTGCCCTTGCTATTCATGCTGTGCTTTGAGGTAGCAATATAAGGGAGGACTGATTTGTTTGTACCGCTTGGCTTTATCTATTAATTTTCAGGAGGGAGAATTCTACTTTAATCAGAACTGATAATTTTCTCTTGGCAAGTAAAAACTGTTAATAGTTAGAAAGTTATGTTTTTAGTGAAGATGGTTAGTCAAGCACGCCTCTTCCTGCCAAAATCATCCCATCCAATTATCAGCAATCCTCCCCTGCTTCGCACTCCCTCGGCATGAGTTTTTTCTCAGAGAAGCAGAGTCACTGCTGGCTGTTTTGTTCAGCGATTCTGTCAAAAAATATTTTCTGCATCTCTAATTTCATTAAGATACGCTTGACTGAAATAATCAAACTCACTAGGAGAGGAAGATTTATTTCGAAATTTCTTTTGGCTCGTATTGTAAGCGGTTGAACAACCCAAAAGAAAAGCATCTGAGAATTATGTCATTCTGGTTATTATGAGTATGCAAGAAATGGGGGGTGGGGGGGGGAAGCTTCTTACTTATTGCGGAATATAATTGGTTAGCAGATGAATGTTGGTGAATGTCAGGGTGTTAGGATTTGGCTTGTTCGCTTTGACTAGGGTTTTATGGCTGCCAACTTCCAGACTCCTAGGGTTTCTCACAGAGGAAGAAAGAGAAAGAGACTTCGGGTTGTTGGAAACATGAAGAGTTTGAATTCAAAGTCAGCTGGTGTGGATAATGAAAGGCATGCGTCTCATCCAAACTTTTCACAAGAATTTGCTTTATAGGTTATACCACTTTTTTTGCCCAGCCAAGGATTCATGGAAGCTAAATACAGATTATATTAGCATAAGTTCTTATTAATACACAAAGTATATTACATATGTTCTTCCCATGCTAAATTACTGTGGAAGGTTTGGAGAGTTGCATATAAAACTAATGTTTAAAGCATCAGGCTAGAAACTGAGAGGCTCTTGAGTTCTACTCCTGCCTTGGCATGAAAAGCAGTTGGATGATCTTGGACTAGTCACTTTTTTTCAGCCCAACTCACCTCACAGGGGAATTGTTGTGGAGAAAATAGGAGGGAAGTGTGTTGGATATGTCCGCCCCCTTGAGATATTTGTAAAAAAACAAAATGAAGGTGGGATACAAATAAATAAATAAATACAATCATAAAAAATAATAAAATCAATTGCAGAACATTTTCTTTTTTTTTAAACTGCAGTCTAAACTTGGGATTTCAATCCTCAAATGTTTTTGTAAGAGCCAATCTTATCATACCTCTGTGCATCCAGCAAACAATTCTCAGATGAAAGTATGATTTGCCTATAATTGCTTATGTTTTTCTAATTGTACAAATCCATGCTTAGTTCTTTCGATAGGATGACCTGATTTTTCTATGGGTTTTCTTTAACTGTTCATAATTAAACTACACACACGTACACACACACACAGAGAGAGAGAGCTTTCTCATCAGAGCAGCTCAAAGCACCAGTCCATCAAACTAAGTGCACCAATTTATTACTTGGCCTGGAAATAATGGCTTATAATGTATTTTCATATCCAGTTAAGACACTTATTGTGGTAATTCTAAATTCCCAGGTATTTTTCAGGAGCAGATTCATTACAGCCACATAATTATAGTTATTTAGAGATCTCAGAGAAGAGACAGAGAAAGATACACATAGATCACGTATATACAATGTGTTTGGAAGTGAACATCCTTTTTCAATGTTTATCGTTTCCCCTCATACCCACGTACAAACAGAGAATGTAGTAGGCTAAAAATACCCTGTAAATCTGTGGCAAATATGCCCAGCAGTAGTAGCTGTGTAAAATGTATACAAAAATGTATACTGTGTACAATTACATCTCTTTATGAAGAATTGACCACATGCGTGAAAGCAGCTGGAAAGCAAGCAAGATGTGTCACACAAAATGATGGAAGCACAATCACAAGTTAGGTGGCTTGATGGCACACAGATAACATCCATGCACAAACAGAAAGTCCAAGAGCTGAAAAAGAGCCATGTTACCTCCTGACAAAAGGTACCAGCTCCATTTGGTGGTAGGTGTGTGTGTGTGGTAAGGTTATATTAACAGAATTTTGCAAGACTGAAAGTACTTCTCCCTTCCTTTCTTTTTACTCTCCAGAATCCCTTCTAAAACTTTTCCCACACCGTTCTTCTGTGGGGTAAGATATTTTCACATCCGTTGTGTGGCTCTCTCTTCCAAGGCCATTCCCACAGACAGTGGAATTAGATCAAAAACCCATAGGTTCCAACATTTTTTTGTGGCCTCTTGTATGGTTCAAATTTAAAGCACAAAGGAATCCAAAAACACTTTCCTGTTTCCAAACAAATTGATAGTAGGGTATAGCTGAGGTAATATGCAGCAATCAAATCTAGTTTCATGATCTCTGAGACCATGTCACAGATGACTAAGAGAAATCACTGGTTAAAAGAAACACTAGATAAGAACTTACCTTCCTTACTTAAAACATACAATAATAAGGAACTTCAAATTCTATATAAAAAAAAAGAACTGTCAGGTGCTACCTTATAACTGAATTATGTAATGCTGATAATTCATCTCCAACCCTGTACATCCCTTGTGCTATATGCAGACTAGCAAGACATCTACACTTATTGATTTTGAATAAAAATATAATCAAAAATATAAATGAAAACAGGATAGATGAAAGGATTCACAAGTTTTTGTCTTTTATATTTCTTGAACATTATCAACACAATAATATTTCGTTTGATTACTATATAGAAAATGCATGTTATCTTGAAGGAATAATTTGCCCAGGCATCATCACCAGCAGCAGGTGATTTATGCAAATGATCAGCTAATAACATAAAAAACAAATTTAGTGGCCTGGTTTTCTGATGAATTAGGAGTTCAGGTAACTTTGAGGCACACCATTTCTCCAGTCAGGGCAGCTTTGGGTCATAAAAATTATACTAACCCAGGCCAAAGCCTGTCATGCAAACATAAAGCATATGCTAATTTCTCTTATGGCTAGCAGGAGTAATAGGTTTCTACAATTCTGCAAGTCAGTCCATTTCCGATGAAAGGGAGGTTGAGTACATTTAATATATAATGCCAAGCATTCTCATTTATTAAGTCTCCTTTGCATTTTGACACCCTGTTTTTTTGTAAGCCAAGTCTAAAATAAGGCAAAACTGTGAATGGGGCTCTGAGAAGATCTCAGTATGGGTCTTGCTGTCTCAAATTTCTGCAGACCTTCCCAATGGCTCTTGGTGGGGAAAACAATAGTGACAATGGACCATCAGAGATGGACTTTTTGAAGCTGGGGCCCAAGGATCTTTGCCAAGTCCACCTACCTTCCAGCCAAGTTGACATTCAATTTGTCTGTCAGTCCTCTTCAGTCCTGTTCTCAGTCAGCTGGAGGATAATGATGCAAACCCTTTGAATCTTGCCCCAAAGACTGACTCAATGGGTTATATCTAGATTTCTCACAAGCCCTGCCAGCTCAAAGACAAGAATGCCTTTAGCAACGGAAATCAAACAGTGGAGGGGGGAGAGTTGCTGCATGACTGGGCCGTATATATATGAACAGCGTGTGATGTTCTAAATATTGTTTGTTTGGTTTTCCCAACATTGGGTGCTTTCATCTGCCCCTGCCTCCTTATCCTTGCCTCTTTCTACCAACAGCATTACGCAGGGAGCTCTTTTTGATCACCCAGAGAGGCAAAAGTGGTGGGTTTTGAGGTTTTGGCCATGTCATTCTTATGCTTGCATTACTTTTGCTTGAACACAAGCCTCCTACTGTGTTTGAAAAAAATGATTACTTGATACCTGAATTTATAGTTTGAATAAAGCATAAGTACATTTTCATCTTTCAAATTTTACATTTCAGTTCCAATATATTATGATAGAGAATTGGGAGCTTTGCACTGTTGGCTTCTTCTTCTTCAGGCAGTGCAGATCAGAAATCCGATAGTTAAAGTACCATGCAGACAGATGAAAAAGAATTTAAGACAGTGAAGAAAAGATCACCACGCTGATGGGGGAAAAAAATATAGTATTTCTACAGATAGTTTTATCTGTCTAATTCAGCTGCAATACACATCTTACAATTTTGTTTGAGCTGATAGCAAAGTTGAGCTATGGAATTTTGTCTTAAAATTATCATTTGGTGGAAGCATCAGCATCAAATCTTGTATTGGAAGCAAGTCCCTTCTTGGCAGGCTTCTCAAGAGAACAGAAAGAAGACAAGGGGAGAAAGGCTCAAGAGGGATTGTGACACTGGTGAAGGCAGCATCAGAAATTATATTTATTACAAAGAACATTGCTTAGAGCAGTGCCTCATTTGTTGCAGACACAAGACAAGTAGAGAACAGATCTTTTCATTCTGTATTCAAGGGCACAGAAGCATTCCTCTGAATTGCACTTAGTAAACTTAATTCCTAGTAGCTGGTAACATAGTTCTATTGTATAATCTAATAGGGTAATCCTCTTCCCATAGATAGCATTCTGTTTAATCAAGAAAGCAAGATTATTCTTTTTATATGTATAAAACCAGATAGAGATAGTCCTCACACTATGACCATTAGCTCAGAGAACATTCAAAGCTCCAAAGTTGAACAAATAGAGATAGAATAGAATAGATAGAATTTCTATTCTTTATTGGCCAAGTGTAATTGGACACACAAGGAATTTGTCTTGGTGCAAATGCTCTCAGTGTACATAAAAGAAAAGATACATTCATCAAGAGTCAAGAATCATAAGGCACAACATAGGGTACAATAAGCAATCAAGTCATACTAAGAAACAGTCAATATAAATTGTAAGGATACAAGCAACAAAGTTATAGTCGTACAGTCACAAATTGGAGGGGATGGGTGGTAAGGAGTGATGAGAAGATTAATAGTAATAATAGCGCAGACTTTGTAAATAGTTGGACAGTATTGAGGGAATTATTTGTTTAGCAGAGTGATGGCATTTGGGGGAAAACTGTCCTTGTGTCTAGTTGTTCTGGTGTGCAGTGCCCTATAGCGTCGTTTTGAGGGTAGGAGTTGAAACAGTTTATGTCAGGGATGTGAGGGGTCTGTAAATATTTTCACAGCCCTCTTTTGACTCATGCAGTATACAGGTCCTCAATGGAAGGCAGGCTGGTAATAATTGTTTTTCCTGTAGTCCTAATTATCCTCTGAAAGTTTGTGTCTGTTTTGTAGGGTTGTAGAACCAAACCAGACAGTTATTGAGGTGCAATGACAGACTCAATAATTCCTCTGTAGAACTGGATCAGCAGCTCCTTGGGCAGTTTGAGCTTTCTGAGTTGACGCAGAAAGAACATTCTTGTGCTTTTTTGATGATAGGTGTCCATTTTAGGTCTTGTGATATGATAGAACCTAGAAATTTGTAGGTCTGTACTATTGATACTGTGTTGTCTAGTATTGTAAGAGGCGGTAGTATGATTATGACTGGTCTTCGAAGTTCTGGCCAGCCCAGCATCCACACAGTCACATTATCATAATCTGAGCACTCGGCAACTCTTTGGAGTTATGACTGATTGCAATGCCCTACAATCACATGATTGCCATTTGCAACTTTGGCTGCCAGCTTTCCCAGAAAATCAGTGGAGAAACCAGCAGGGAAGATTGCAAATTCCTGGGATAAGTGTCCTACCTATGCACCTTCCTCAGCCCTCTGCACTTGTGCTGTGCCAAACACTCACAGACTCTCCATGTTACAACCTTGCACAGCTTTTCCGACTCCTGCTGCACTCTTGTCCCTCCTTCCCTGACTCTTGCCATACCTCTCAGGTATCTCCTCACACCCTTAAACATCTTCCTGAACTTTCACCCAACCTTCACCATGCCTTACCTGGCCCACCCACAGACACCCACTCACTCCCCCATGCACAACTCTCCCCAATTGTATTGCATCCTTGTGCAATTTCTCTTGATCTGTACTGCACTCTTGTGCATCTTTCACTGCCATGCCTCTCATTTACCTCCTCATGCATTTTCCCCAACCTCCACTATGCCTTTCTCAAACTCCCAAGCACCCCGTCACTCTCTCCCCCACCTGGCGGCTGCCACTTATCTTTCTGATAGTCTGAGATTTGAAACTGACTTTGGTGTTAACTATGAGAACTGAGACTACGCAGATTATTATTGCTAAGCAATGGTCACACTTTGTGATGGCATCATTTAGCTATGGAAATATTGGTTTCGATTGCTGTCAAAAATCAAGGACTACCTGTGTGCTCTGAAAAATTATGAAAGGATGATGATCTATGCATACAACGAAAACAACATTCAACATTTCTTAAATTACAGAAATTAGACATTAGGTGTGAACAACAGAATGTTAATGTTACTTCTAAGAAGAAAACAGCAAAATAAAACAGTGTAATTAAAAAAAAAAACTGTTGGAGAGCAACAGACTTGCTTTGCTTTTTGCCAATATGTTGAAAGCAAGTTCCATTTGGAAAAATATAGCACAGAAGTTAAGCAACAAACAACTTTGTGGATTTTTTATCATAATAGAATTTATGGAATACATCTTTAATATCAAGGCAACTATGTTAAAATTTAACCAGAAACAATAAATCAAGAGAGTAGGAAGAGCAGGTGAAGTTCATAATAGTAGTAATTCAATGTTGGATTGGATCTGGAGCATCCTTGAGAAAAATTCACCAAATCTTTAAAGTAGATTTTGAAGAGATACTTGTTGAAGATTAGTGATTGAATACATATGTACTGTTTTACCATTGGAGGAAAAGTCTGCTACGTTTGACATTTGATGAGCATTTTAACAGTGATGATTTAACAGTGATTTGATGAGCATTTTAACAGTGAGCATTTTAAGAGTAATCATGATGGTTCGATGATTGTTTACTTCATAATCTGATCCTCAGATTATGAACGGAATGTGTACACTAGTTCTAGAATAGTAATAACATTAATCATTACTTAGTCCAGGACTACTAGAAAAATGAATATAGGAATCAGATCCTATGCATGAAAAAAATGTATTAGGTGCCATTTGGAGGTCTTCTAGTCCGACTTGCTGCTCAGGCAGAAAGCCCTATATGAGGCCTGTCAAACTGGCGGCCTGCAGGCCAGATGCATCATGCGCAGGCCAAGCCAATCCTGCCTCTTCAAAGGCAAAAAACCCATTGCAATACATCATGATACATCACGTGACGCGATCGAGTTTGATACCCGTGCCCCATATCTTTTCATACGAATGGTTGTCCAATCTCTTCTTTTAAAACCTCCAGTGTTGGAGCATTCACAACTTCTGAAGGCAAATTGTTTCACTGAATAATTGTTCTGTCGGGAAATTTCTCCTTTGTTTTAGGTTACTTCTCTCCTTGATTAGTTTCCATCCATTGCTTCTTGTCCTGCCTTTAGGTGCTTTGGAGAATAGGTTGACCCTCTGTTCTTGGTGGCAGCCCCTTAGATATTGGAACACTGCTATCATGTCATTCCTAGTTCTTCTTTTCGCTAAACTAGACATACCCAATTCAGGCAACTGTTCTTTATATGTTTTAGCCTCCAGTCGCCTAATCATCTTTGTTGCTCTTTTCTGCACTCTTTCTAAAGCCTCAACATTTTTTTTTAATATCACGGCAATACAATATTAACTGAAGGGGCTAATTTCCTGAAGAAAAATAGCAATGCTACATCTTGACTTCAGCGTCAACATTATGTTGCACGAAGACAATAGTAATTTCCTTTATACTTATTTCTAGTCTTTTCTGTGATGGCACATAGGGAGAACAGCAAAATTTGCTTGCAAAATGTCCAAATTACAATAATATCACCCCCACTCAAGACCATAACACTGGCAGATGGACAGAGGAAGAAGTGTATGTAGTCTCATTTTCTGCCATTACAACACAGGCCTTTTCAGATTGCAGCAAGCAATTTGCCATCTGCAAATTGCAGTTTTTTGCTTTCTGTTGAGGCACAGATTCAAGATTCATAATCTTCCAAAAATTCTTGCTGTTGTATGATCATTAAAAAGAAATAAATCTAAAATCTACCAAATGAATGTTTTTTTCCAGCCTCATCTTCAGAGTCCTTTCCGCAATTATCTGATATCATTACTAGTCACAGAATTGTAACAGGCAAGGAGAGCCAAAAATCACTGATGCAGCTCATTCGGTTTCTGTAATTCCATTTGCTGGTTGGAGCTGCAACTCCAGAAGTGTAACCTGTGATGGTTTTGGTGGTTGGGAATTCTGGGAACTTCAGGACAAATGTTTGAACAAGCAGTGAGAATGTTCATATATAGCCAATGAACCTCTGGAAATAGATTTTATATTCCTTTTTAATTTATGTTTTCAGCCAATGTCACATTTTTATGCTTATTAACCAGGTATTGAAATTGGCTTAGAAGACTGGAATCATGGGGACATGTGGCATTATTAAAACTCTTTACCATATATGATTCAAGATAATGGTATAAGGAGTTTTTCTTTGCAACACTATCTACATATGGCTTAGTGTTGTAATGCTTTATGAAGGGTGTGTCGTGATTCTTAGGATTGGCAGACAAAAGATACCATATCAAGCAAAGAAACCCATTAGTTTTTCTATGAGATTGACTCTCTCTGTCAAATAATTATGCAAGTAACATTCAGTTATTTATACTATTTTATTTTATTCTTATTTATTAAATTTATATGCTGTCCATGTCACCAATAATATGACTCTGGGGCTGGCCGACTCACAAATGATAAAAAATATAAATATAAAAACACTTAAAATGTAAAAGTTACATAAGAGGTAACACCAAGGAGGCAGACAGCATGAAATTGAGATTTTTTTCTTGTCTCGCCAGTATCTCCAGCCAGGAGTGTCCCATTCGGGCCCCAAGCCAAACCCAGATTTTTAAGGCCTCTCCGAAGGTTGGAAGGGTAGAAGCAGATGGGTCTACGCAAATTCACCACAGCCATTTGCTAAGGCCAACTTGCTGCGGCTAACTTGTTGCAGCCAACTCACCATGGCCAACTAGACACAGAACAACTCACCGCAGAACAAGAGTTACACTAATATCGAAGAAATAGTCAAATAGAATAATTAAAGAAAGAATGCCAAAAGAGGAACAAAATAAAAAGTGAATGACAAAAATTTAAATAATTTTTAAAATTGAGTTGTTGAATTGTCCTGCAGTCCGTTGTCCTGTGATGAGTTTGCCATGGTGAGTTGTCCTGTGGTAAGTTGGCTATGGGGAATTGGCCATGGCAAGTTGACTGTGGCAAGTTGGCCAAGGCGAGTTGACAGTGGTACGTTCACCTTGGTAAATCGGCTGAGGCGAGTTGCCCCATTCCAGTAGCAGATCTTACCTCCAATGGTAAAATGCTCTACAGAGTGGGACAGCAGAAGAAGCTCTTTTCCTCAATCCCAGCAGCCTAAATAACTTAGGAGGTGTAGTCTCCAGTAAGCACTTTCTAAAATGCTTTTAGAGAATCAACATAGTGTTGTGACCAGGATGGGACTAGTTTAAGACCACCTTAAACTGAAGACAGCAAACTTTCTGAGGCAACCCCGCTCTCTCAGTCTACCTTACCTCACAGGGCTGTTGGAGGCAGGAACGCTATATTGGCCAACTAGTGCATGGATGTGCCCAATGACCATGTAGTTTAAAGTAATTTAATTATGCCCTTAAGTTTAGCTCAACTCCTAGAAACTACCAGGGCACATCCATGCAGTTTTGTTGGAGGCAATATAGGAGTTATTATGCTCCTACCTTTTTCTTTGGGATTTTCTAAAGAAAATTCTGATCCAAGTACTAACTGGAATGCACCTGCTTTGCTTTTGCACCTAAGTAATAAGTAACATATATAATGCATAATAGTTTTCTCAACAGTGTAAAAGTAAACTTATGTCTTTAAATAAACCTAAGGAATCAATAATGCACAACAGGACACTCATTGTTCATTTATCTACTATGACTTAGTCTTGCTTTCAACAGTTTTTAAAAGCTAGACCTTATACTCTGATCTGCATTTTTCACTTATGATTACTTTAAAACTTTATAATTTTGCATTTGTTCAAAATATTATTAGTTCGTCATCTCAGCTTGATTGAATATTCTTAGCAGTTCACACCTTCTGTTTGTTAGTTTGTTAGGATAACCTCATTTGTGTTTATGCATGCATAATGAAGTAAGACAGCTGAATGTTTACAGCCTTGATGGCTTAGTGGCACAAATGCTGGGTTTAGATAGAAAGTATGAAAAAAAAAACATTGTATTTTTATCTGTTTATTTAACCTTATGGTGTATGTGTGCTATGAGTGACCTCTGTACAAGGTTTTAGACCAACTGGTAGGGTCAAAGCCTAACTGAGTTTCTATGTATGGGGCATATCATAGTTGGGGCTGTTTTAATTACAGTTGTTGTGGATGGCTTCAAGTTGACAGTTTGAAACAATTTAATGGGGAAAGGTCAGTTAGTAGCACCTGATTGTCAGTTGAAGGAGGATTGAAGGCACAAATCTTAGAAAATGGGTGAAACAAAATTGGCAGTGAGAGAAACAGAAACTTTGCTGTTGGATTGTTCAGACAGTGCGCTCGGCAACAAAAGGCTTCAGGCAGGGAACTGGCCTTTGGGAATCTTAGCTCTTGAGACATCTGAATGATTGTGAAAACCTGAAACAGTAGAAAAAGTCTGAGATAGAGGTAGCAACTGTTACTCAGTTTTGTTTCATTGGATGAGGAATTAACTTATTGTTCTTACAACTAGCCAGGTTTACTATATATTTTAGGAATTTTGAGGTTCTACGACTTGACCATCATCTCAAACAATGACAATATTCTCCTGCCACTCTTGTGAGTAGCAACACTGTTTTTCTATTTAAAAAAAAGCATATTGATTGAGTACTTCCTATATTCTGTGTTCTCCTGGCATTTATCTTTGAAGGGATAGAGAAGCAATATTGTGTCATGGCCGAGAATAAATATTACTCAAGTCATTTTTTCTAGCCTTTGGTAATTATCATCAAAATGTCTCAACCATTTGCAGTATACATCTCTGACTTTGTCAAAAAAATGTCTGAAGAGGATGCATTTTTATGAATATTTTTTAATTAAAAGAAGTCATTACAAAGATTTTAAAAACCTATAGAAACATAGAAGAAAGAAAAAGGGGTTAAAAGAAAAAGTGAAGAATAACAAAAAAGATAGAAAAACAAAGATATCTAAAGAAGCAGCTGAAGAAGATGCATTTGAACCATCCAGATGGATTTGCCACATGGAGAAGTATTTGCTCATTTCAGCAATCTGCATTAAGTTTTTTGGGGAGAACATTTAGACCAATGAGGTAGCTCATAATAAAATAAAAATATCAACCAATTAAATGATTAAAACTTTTAACCACTGTTTAAACACCAATATCAAGTTGATGTTAAAATGTCAGCAGCATTCAGATGTAAATTCAAATTTAAATTTTACATTTGCACATTCAACAACCATGCTAAATAAAAATACAAACTTGTTTGGGAATGCTAAAAATGAAGGAAGCTGATGGACATATTAGAGAAGGAAGTTCTAAATGACAAGGACCAAACAAATTACAAAAGCGCCATCATCTAACCTTTGGCATGGTTAGGTTGATCTCTCATAAAAAATCAGAAAAGGTTATGTCTATTGTTCCTAAATCCACTAAAACAACAATTTGCATTGTTTTAAGTGTTTGAGGAAAGAGGCTAAACAGAGAAGTCACAATTCCATTTATAACTTCTAGCAACCAAGCAATTAGGAAGCAAATGACAGAAGTAGCTGCTACAATAGATCTAGAGATTCAATCAGAAATGGACCATCCTTTTCAAACCATTTCCATACTTAAATCTTTAAAAAAGATGGGCCTCAAAGTAGATTGGCTTGGTAATTTTTAAAAAAACATCATGGTTATTTTTCTTGTGGTAACTCTTACCTTGCGATAGAACAAGCCCAGCACTTATATTTTATTTCCTCCATTGATATTGATGAAGAAAAGTAAGAAGCAATGTTAACTTCCAAGTTATGTGACAGTGGGAGGAGGAAAGGGTCAGAGAAGGTGAAAGGCCTCCGAAATGTACAAGGTAGATGAATCACAGGTAGGTGAAGAGACTACATTTTATCTCATTGCTTGATCTATATCTTTGCATACCATAAACACAAGATCAGCACAAGTCATTTTAGAAAGTTCCTGAGATAAGAAAAGTATGACACTCATTGAAAGAGCAAAATTAAGTCACTTATCTTATCAGAGCAGGAAGAACTATTGATATATTTGTGCAGGACAGAGGTTGGGACTTAGAAACCAGTTGAAGGAAACTACTGAAAAAATTCTCCCAGGGAAGTTGGCTTTCTGCATTCAATGTGGTGGGATATTTTTAAAACCTGGTTCTCTAGCAACAGAATTTCATTTTGGGAGCTTTTTTTTTTTTTTTGCAAACTGTTTAGTGTTCATGTGTCACTATCACGGTTGTGCCAGCTTGCACCTGGCATCAATATAAACAAAGCTTTGGCAAAGGCTCTTTCCTTTGGGATGGATACATCTGATTTTCAAGCTGAAAACATGTCAGTGTTGCAAGACACTCCAAATAGCCTGCTTTTTTTTCCTTTTTACCAGTATACTAAATTAACCCGCCTAGTGTCGCGTTAAATGCTTTGCAAACACCGACTGCAGGCAAGGAGAAAAACGGCAAAAACAAACAAAAACACTTTAGTAAATGGTTGGCCTGGCCTTGCTGAAAGCAAAATAGCAGAAGCTGAAATAGGTTGGGGGAACTGGGAAGAATACGAAAGACAGAATGGCACAATAGAAAGGAGGCGTCTTTGGGCTTCTGACGTCTTTCCCCAGATCCCAGAATTAAAAGCAAGAGGTTCAGTGGAGCAAGGTTCTGCAAAAGGAGGAACAGGAGATGTTCTGACAAGGGGACCAAACCTTAACAAGCAACTGAAAATTAAATTGTTGTAATAACTGGTGCCGCAGCACATACTTAATGGTGTGGCTCTTACGAATGTTATAAACCTGTGAGAACAGCAACCCAGGAAGCATGAAATGGATGGAGCTCAACCGGAACTCTTAGATCACCTGGAAAGTGCAGTCAGAATAGATTGCAAACCTGTGGGGTAGAAAGTGTTTTCTCTCTTCCAACTATCTTCTCTCATACAGCAATATAAAAGTGCTGCAAAGAGAGTAAGCAACGTTAAAATGTTGAAGTATAAGCATTGTGTTCTTAGCATCCCTGTACTAATAGAGATACTGATCTGCGGTTCAGAATTCAGTGTTCCTAGTCTAAGGTGGTTCCTGTTTTCATATTCTGCCTTGTGAATATGAGCTTGAAAAGGGAGTAGGAAATGCCCATTGGAAACTCTGTTATGATCCTGGTTTTGCAGCTCACCAGAGGAACGTATAAATTGGCAAGGTGTATAGGGCTGGAGATGTTACACATAGCTTCTCCATTCCTACTGCAATAGTGAGTCACATGAAAAAATACACCAATATAACCACAAAAAGCCAATAGACTAAAAGCCAAAAAAACAGTTAAACAAGAGAGAAACAACCTTATAACTTAATATACAGTAACAGTACATCTTAAATGTTGTGGGTATCGGCTGTTATATGGCTGGTAATACCGTCAGCCGGATGTCTAGACTAGACTTGGCATTTTTACCCAGCTGTTGTTTCCTTCCCAAGGATCTGGCATAGGTAATGTTGTTGTTTGATGGTCATAAAGGTATTGTGGCAGAATGTAAACTGTTCCTGGTAAAGTAAAATCATTGATGGTGATTTTGTCAATATTGATGGGGTTCAAGTGGTGCTCCAGATGCCAGATATTATGGTTGTCAAGGGCCGAAGTGTGCAATTTATTGATATCGTTGTACCAGGGGATGCCAGAGTCGAAGAAAAAGAACTGGAAAAAAATCACGAAATATCGTGACCTGGCCATCAAAATTACATGGTTATGGATGAAACATGTAACAGTGATACTCACTGTCATTGGGGCACTTGGTACCATGTCCAAGAATTTTACAAAACACATCAAGAAATTGCAGCTTCCTGAAATAAAACCAGCAGAACTGCAAAAAAAAACCCTGCGCTACTCAGAACATTGTGTATTTTAAGAAGATACTTGGTTAATACCTAGGACGCTGGCAGCAATCCATAACAACCATTAGCACCAGTCACTGGTATTTGTGATACATTTTTAAATGTTCAGTTGACTGAGTTTCATGTTTAATGAATAAAAGTTTGTAATAATAATAATAGTTGGAGTCCCACACTAGAAGTCTTTTTTTTAAAATAATAACCACCCACCTCAATCTGCTTGGTGAAAAATGGATAGCAGGAGTCTAGGAGGGAAGCTAATAATCTGAATAACCCAGTGAGGGTTTTAGAAGTTAAAACCAGCATTTTCTAATACTATGATATTTTGGAGAATATCGAAATTGGAAAATGGAAAGCATTAACATACACAGATGAAAAATTTGCTCAATTTCAAACTGCAAAGCTTGTAGTACAGTTCCCTAATGTCCTTTCCAGGTAAGAGTTGCTCTATGACGGAGAGGGGCAATTCCTAAATATGAGAGAGAGGGGGAGAGAAAGAACGAGAGAGATACAAGTTAAAATAAGAGTTAGTCTGTGTGGAATGTGTTTCTAGAGCTAAAAAAATTGATTTGGTTTGGTTTGGTTTAGATAGCTGCCTATCTTAGTAGTGTAACCCTGGGCAGTTCACAAACAAAATACTGGAAGGAAAATTCAAGAATTATGATAAAATAGTAAATCAATCTGTGTGATACTTATGCAACTTTGAGACAAGCATGGTGTAAAATCGCCGTATCATCCTTCAGTCACCACTTCAGTTTAAAGAATAAATGTTTTAAATTATTGGAAATACAGGCTGGTAAATGCTGTTCATGTGTAATTTAATTTTTAATTGGTATTCAATTTTGTTTTGAATTATTATAAATCAATCAGGAAATTATGTGTCAAATGCTCTGGAATCTCTCCTCTTACCAGCACAAAAAATTAAGTTCCTTTGTTAAGGATTTTTTTAGCGGTGGCAATGATTATACAACAACATATTGGAAGACTTTCCTTCCATGTTGCAATGGCTACAAAACATTGCCGAGACAGATTAATTTTATTTGAAAAAGGACATAATTAAGGGTGTGAAGAGGCCTTTTGAATGGAAGTCACAATTGCTGTGGGTTTTTTTTCTGATTACAAACTGTGCAAATTAAATATTGCATTGTAGGACTAGAAAAACTAATTTCAAAAATAAACACAGTATGAAGCAATACTCAGTGGTTACAATTGGACTACATGCTTTTGCTAAACAGCCCAGTGAAACTAAGCTAAATATGTTTCAAACTTCGGCAGCATCTCTAAAAGTGGCAATGAAATTTAGGATTGGCCTGTGGTTTTTCATGCAAAGACTCTGCATGTATACACATGTTATATTGGGTTGCTTCTTTGCCTTGAGGAACCTCTTTGATCACACGGGCAAGAGACATGGTCTCTTTACAGGTAATCCTTGACTTACAACCACAGTTGGGACCAGAATTTCCATTGCTAAGCAAGTCAGTTGTTAAGTGAATCATACCAGACTTTATGACTTTTTTTGCCAAGGTTGTTAAGTAAATCACTGCAGTTGTAAAGTGGTTGTGACAATTGTTAAAGTAAATTCAGTTTCCCCCATTGATTTTGCTTGTTGAAAGCTGGCTGGAAATGTCACAAACGGTGATCACACAACCCAAGGATGCTGCAATCTTCGTAAATACATGCCAAAATACATACGAATTTTGATCACAGGACCATATTCTGTAACAATTCCAAATGATTGTTGATCTAAGTTCATGGAAAATGCTTTTAGGAATGCATTACAGGTAGTCTCCTGTTTACAACAGTTCATTTAGCGACCGTTCAAAGTTACAATGACCCTAAAAAGTGACTTTTTTTCACACTTACGACCATGCTACAGCATGCCCATGATTAAAATTCAGATGTTTGGCAACTGGTTCATAGTTATGACCGTTGCTTTATCCCAAGGCCATGTGATCACCTTTTGCAATGATCTGACAAGCGAAGTCAATGAAGAAGCTTAATAACCATGATGAACATAACAACTGTGACGAGAATTGTTGTAAAATGGGGCAAAACTCACAACAAATGTCTCACTTAACAACATAAATTTTGAGCTCAATTGTGGTTGTAAGTCAAGGACTGCCTGTATTTCTTACCAAAGATGAAGGATCAAATATTAATATCTATTTTCATATGGGCAAAAAAGAACCCAGTTTATACTACAATTACAGGCAGAAGAGTTTTATCCTATTTTCACCTTTTCTTGTATTGATTTACTTTGTGGAAGGTAATACTTTTCTTTGGATGAAGAAGCATTCGAACACAGAAAAAAACAGTGAAATGGGGCTTCTGTAAGTCTCAGTTTGGGTTTTATAGGCTAAAATTAAGCATCTGTGAATCTCTTTAACCCGACTGATATACAAGCTGAACTACAATTATAATTCCATGATGGAGTTTGTGGGCTACTTGCATTTATGGCAACTATTTCATACTGAAACATATGGAGACTCTAAGTATGCTGAAATATTACAGAAATTGATATCAGCATCTCTCAAGGTTATTGAAGAGGCAATTTAAAAAAATCACCAAATAAAAAATACCATCTTCCCGAAGTACTAAAATTATTTTGTTTTTTTGCTTAAGGCAGTGATTTGCTTACATGCCTAAATTAGCTAAATATACAGAAAAGCATGTACTACAGGCAGAATGTGAAAAACATCTCTGTGGGAGAATCCAAATGGCTGTAGGAGATGCCAAATATAACAGTGTATTCCTCAGGATGAGCTTGTGTGTTGTCGAGAGAGAGCAAGCACTTACTAGGGTTACCATATGTCCATCGTTTTCCTAGAGATGCCTCCATTTCGATGCTTAAAGCTCTGCACAGCTGGATTTTTTTTTCCCGCATAACTTTAAAAAATGTATGGTTCTGAATGCCAAATGTTCCAGTTTCTTGGATTGGTGCCTCAGTCCAAGCTGCTTGATGTGGTGGCTACGGCAGCAAGATAGCAGGATCACAAGAAACTTGGGGGGACTATTTGCAGAGAAAGTAGTCCCCAGCTGGGCTGGGCACATTGCAATTACTGTCCTTGGCCACCAAGGCTGTGAGTGTGCCTCTCTTTGCAAGCTCTCTAGCTGACCTCTAGCAGGGCATATCAGAGTGGCTGGAGTTAATCCACCTCAGCCGAGCAAAAGGTACTGAGAAGGAAAGAACCAAGATCAGATTCTTCAGAAGAGCCTTATAGTCCAGAAGTTGCGTCCTTGCGGATTTTGCAGCCACTTGGAAACATCACAAATACTGTCAACTCTACCACCAGTAGCGCTGGCAGCAGATTAACTTTATCAACGCATTGTAAAAATCTGGGGTTTGGAGCGGTACTGAAGGAGATGCAGAAAAAGGAACACCATAGGGTCTGTTTGTTTTGCAATAGCAATAGCAGACTTATATACCACTTCACAGTGCTTTTCAGCCCTCTCTAAGCAGTTTACAGAGTCAGCCTATTGCCCCCAACAATCTGGGTCCTCATTTTGCTGACCTCGGAAGGATGGAAAACTGAGTCAACCTTGAGCCAGTGAGAATCAAACTGCTGGCAGTGGGCAGAATTAGCCTGCAATACTGCATTCTAACCACTGTGCCACTATGGCTCTTAATCTTTTAACATTTTAATCTTTGGTAGAACTAATTAATTCTTACAAAAATAATCCTGGGGCTATCATACCGGTAGTATTAGTGCCTAATTTAGATGAAGAAAGAGATGGGAAATAAAAAGTGGGAAGATGTATCTAGTTGATGGGTGCATCAACTATGGAAGCTCTTTAATTCTGCTTGAGCCCTGCTTCTGTATCCTGTACATACCAAGAGGATGCCATAGTCTTTATTCTGTAATTAATTACGCTCGGAAGGCTTCCAAATATTTCTTTGCCATGTTAATTATTTCCATTTGTGGAGATTGATGTTCAGGAGAAAAAAATATATAAACATATTAGCTGGAGGTATTTATGTGATATGTCTTTAACATGATTATTTAAAGAGTTATTTTTCTGGTTTCATACAATACATTAATGATACAATACATTAACCCATAAACTAATCAAACTTGCTGGTTTCAAACAAAAAGTAAAGAAAAAGACTTGTGTCAGTTAGCAGCCACTCATTATTTGGACACATATCTTGGTCTGTGCCAAATGATAATTCAACACTGGTTATTCATCTTTTCCTGTTGCATCTGCCCTTTTAGGAATTGAAATAAATAATGAGTGTGGGCTGGGAGTGAATAGGCAGTAGAGAGAAATAAATGTTGTGTCTGCCTGCACTACAGAGAGGACATTGGATAGAAGAAGCCCATCTCCAAAAATCCTGATAACCTGAACTGTTCCCAAAAGTAAAATTTTGAGATTAAATGCTATATATTTCAAAGAGTACAACATTGCCTCAGAAAATAAATCCTAATGTTATTACACCTAATGTGTCTATTTCTGGTAAAGCAGTGATGTTGGGGGGAGGGAGGGAGGTGGGGAGAAGGGAGGATTTTAAAAAATAAAAGTGATGTCCACAACACATATAAAGAGGGGCGGGGCATCAAACATGTGATTGTGTCTTTTTAAGACACCATGGAGGTGGTGACTTTATATTAGAGAGGGACCTAGGTTCCAGTTCCATTCAGTTTTTACTCTCAGTTGGGTTACAGGACATATATACATGTATGGCATTCAGCTTTGTTCAGGTATTTTCCCACGTCATTGTAGTTGTGCTTTTAAAGTTGTAGCAAGCGTTTCGGCAGAATCTCATCTGCCATCATCAGGCTTCTGTATCAGATGAACACTGTACAGAAGCCTGATGATGGCAGATGAGATTCTGCCAAACGCTACAACTTTAAAAGCACAACACAATGACGTGGGAAAATACCTGAACAAAGCTGAATGCTATATATATATATATATATATATATATATATATATATATATATATATATATATATATATATATATATATATATATATTCATATTCATAAAAATCTTTTTCTAAATTAATTGGACAACTATAAGGTTTCCTTAAATCCTTCCATGTTTACAAATGTTGCATATGTAGCTTTGGATGAAATGCAGGGTTAATGTCTGTTTTTCATTTGTTAAAAAAGGAGGAGTAATCTAACAAAAGGAATGGATAATCCTGCCTTTCTATTCATTGCTGGAAAAGTGGGGTTATTCATGCAATAAATACATCATTTATTTTATTTGGGGCAGGATCTCCAGATTCAATTTTGACTGCTTCCTTAATATGTTTTTAGCTTTGGAGAATAGGAAAGAGCCATTACACACTACATTTCAAGATGCTTTTTTTAGAACAAAAGTGGTAGCTAAATTGTTCTCATTATTTGCCTTCACCCACCTATCCCTTTTGCTTTAAAAAAAAAAACAGTAATGTGATTATTTGTCCCAGTCGCATTCTCAGCAGGGAAATGGAAAAGAAAATGACCAGGCTGTTTAGACATGGCATTTCTAGAGAGGGGCATCAGCTTGTTAAATAAGTTTTGCTCTTGGCACCAAGTAATCCTGCAGGACTAATGGCCTCCTTAAAAAATATGTAGGTTGCTTTTGACAAAGAAAAGCTGAAATCCAGAGTATGGTGACTCTTGGTATATACAAGAGACAAAAGCCTCAGCAGTGTCAGGCTGAATAAACAAACCACTACAGCGGCTAACATTAAATCATAATTGCATGTTTTATCATGTCAGTCCTGTCACAAAGCAGCTAACTCTAGCTGCGACTACAGTAATTAATTTTCTACTGCCATCTGAAATATATGGAGTTACCCTTAACTATCAGGCAGAAGCTACAATCTGCTTGCCAGTATACCAGATCAGATTTTTTAACATTTCATGCACTGAAAGGTACTGTAATTAAACAGTCTTCTTGGGGTGCTGCTTTGCACAGCCATTCCAGCTCACATACCCGAACAAAGCTTGATTCTGATCTATGCCTCTTTGTTATATTTAGCACCATTAATTTGTCAATTACTTTCTGACGTTTACTGGCATTTACCTCTGCAAAAGCCGCATGTCATACAACAATGATTTTTTCCCCTCCTTCCTCCCACCCTATGGCAATAGCAAGAAAAAGGGAGGTGGGGGGAGGGAAAGCCAGCATTTGGACAACAGTGTGGATGGTCAGCTCCCCCCAGTACTAACAAAGAACTACTATCACCTTTATTGCCCGTCCAATAAAAAAAGAATATATTTATCAAAACAGTTTTTATCCTTGTGACCTGGTGTGTTTGGCAAATCTATCTCAAGGCTGGAAAAAAAAAAGAATCTTTTTTCCCCCCACGTCTAGGAAAAATGACCAATAAAGACATCGTTACTGGCATACTGTTTTTCTTTTGGTTTTCCAGTTCTGTGCCCACTTCTCTGATTTGAAAGGGGAGGACATGTCTATACCAAGATCAGTAGTGTGTCTTCTTCCTTGGGATGCTAATTCAGACATTGGGTGATCGTGCTGTTAGTTAAGGCATTTGTTTTGGGGTGTTAAATATTTGATAGTTTTATAAATAAGCCTACGAGGCAGGCTTCATCTTCGACGTCCGTTTATTCCCCAGTCTGTCGTATCCTATCTAACTTTAGAACTGAGATCACTTTAATCCCTGAAAGTTTGGAACTAATGAAATAACTGCTGAGCTGCTGCCACGGAGCCTGGTCCCAAGCTATACTGTACTTCACACTCGATTTATTCTCCAGATGGCAAAGTCTGTGCAGCCCCGCTGTGAGGACCCACCTCGTCCACTGGAGTGTAAAAGTAGATGGATGTTGTTTTCTTTGCAGATGATTCAGAACTAGTAACTTGCAAAGATGCTGGTTATTAGCATTAATGGTTGCCAATTGAACCAAATGCATGTATATTCCTTAATTTCAGTCTCTGCTTATTGTGGTGATGCTTGATTCGTCAGCAGTGCATAGGTAGCCAAAATGGCTACATTTCCACCGTGTAGTAACAGACATCACTGTGAACATTAGGTCAGAGGTAGATATTAGAAGGATATGATTAATAGCATACGCTTGCATTTTTTAAATATCTCTCTGAGCATTTCGTGCTTAAAACAGATGTATTTATCAATGTGTTATCATACTATTATTAGAGTTTACAGCATAATTTTTCATCTATTTCCATTAAAGTCAACATAGAATCTAGATGTTAATGTTCACTTTTGGATTATTCATTGCTTGGGCAAGTGACAATTCAAACTCTAAAAGACATTTGAGTTATACTACTGCAGTAGGAACTGAAGGAGCTTTAGAATAAAGACATGCTAAGCAGAAAAACATTCCTGTAGCATAGAGGGGGGAAAGGAGAACTTAATTCAGAACTAAAACTTAAGTTTATATACATATATATACATATACATATAAATATATCTAGGTGTGTTCGGGTCTTTTCCCGTGTAAGATTAAGAGTATCTTGGCGATGTTTCGGTGAAGTCCCACTCGCCATCCTCAGGCTGGTGCTTTTGGCTTCGTGCCAGTGCAAGCAGAGTGTGATTGGAGCTGCTGTCTCTCTATAAATACTCGTGGGGGGGCTGGTGTGCTGGGCTGGTTGGCTGTGCTGCTGCCTCTTGATTGGTTGATGGAGTTGATTTTGGTGTAATGGGCTGTGTGATGGCCTTGTGAGTTTTGTTGTGGAGATATCCTGGATCTTGTGCTGTAAACTTTTTCACGGGTACTTACATGTATGGTATTCAGCTTTGTTCGGGTATTTTCCCACGTCATTATAGTTGTGCTTTTAAAGTTGTAGCAACGTTTCAGCAGAATTTCATCTGCCATCATCAGGCTTCTGTATTGTGTGCATGACGAACAAAGCTGAATACCATACATATATATGTATATGTATATGTACACACACAAACACACAAACTAACTAAAGCTGCTGAGGGAAAGAGGGATAATTATTTGTTTGCACATATAACCAAATGCAAAAAATGTTTTGCGTATCATTGATTCCAAATCGCAGGAGCAGGGTCCCATGAGCTTAACATACATAAGACTGGGCCTAACCTATCTGAGTAGACTGGCCTTATTGCTTCAGGGGGAAAAATGGTGAGATAGAACAAAATGAATAAATAGTAAAGTAAATGGGAAATAATAATGATAATAATAATGATAATAATAATAGTAATAATAATAAATCATCCCTAGAACAGTTACTATTTCAAAAGAAATCTTAAAGACAAGGTATTTGCAGGAGGCTGGGGTGACGGGGTCTGATTGACAAGAGCAGCATTGCAACCTTGAAAAGTAGCTTCACATTGTACATTGCAATTCACAGCGTTCTGCAGTTATCACTCCTTGAAGAGGCTTGAGGTAACCCTACCCAAGCATCAAAAGAACAAAATTCTTTTTTATTTTATTTATATTGGTTATTCTGTGTGTGCCCGCACAGATGCATAAACTAATTTGGACTTTGAAAGAAGGTCCCTTAGACAGGTCTAAAACTTGTTCTTCTTTGAGCAAATTTGAAGAGCATTTATAGGCATCCCTGGGGTGGGTGGGTGGGAGTAAATAGAAAAACATGAGTTGTAATGTTACAATGCAAACTCCATCCTTTACACCCTATGGGTGGCACCACAATGTAAGTTAAAAAAAACAACAGCTGGTGACATTACTTTGGTATTGTTGTTGCGAATGAGAGAAAATATTAAACATCTCTCTTAGTTTTTCAAGGAATTACTCCCAATCCTAAACATTTAGATCAAGAAATGAGATGTACTGATTTTTGTGGCATATATTTCCAAGTAAATGTGTTGCTTGCTTCCTTTCTGTATTAGGCTCAACTAGTCCAGAATTCAGGAGACATTCAATTTGTAAGCAAAGCTCATTCATCTCTGCAGGGTCTTTCTTGTGGCAAACAAAGAGACTATCTTACAGTGCAGAGTCATAGAATTTAGGTTTTTAAATAGGTTTTCCTGAGTAAACTGGGCCTTAATGTGGAGATAATAGCCAAGATATGCAGTTTCCCTCTGAAATGTCTTTCACAAAAGCCCCTTGTGGTAACTGAATAAGGACAGTTCTACTGCTGTAGGATTGGTGAACATGAACAGTCAAGATGGTTTCTTTAGGCTTGATTATCTTTCACAAATGAAGGTGAATATATGTGTTGCAGGATCCAATCTGGGTCAGTTACCAGGTTTTTGTCTTCCAAGGTTTCAGATTCGTGGTCTGGAGCCCGTCTTCAGGGAACTTCTCTCTAGCAGAGTGTGTGCTTTGCGCTATTCTGTGTATTTTGTGTATTATCTTTGATTATCTTTTACTTACAAAGATTACCTTTCCAAGGAGCTCCTAGCACAGGGAGAAGCAACTAAGATTAAAAACCCTTGTAAAGACTGGACACTAACACTGGATTACAGAAAAAGATGAGAAAAAATGTTTTGATATAATGCAGTGGTTCCCAAAGTGGGCAGTACCGCCCCTGGGGGGCGGTGGGATGCCTTAGGGGGGCACGAAGAGGCAAGTGGGCTGGCAGGGGGACACTAAGAGGTGGCAGGGGGGTGCTGGCACTCTGTCCGGTAGCCTCCGGGTGGGGGAAACAGGTGGCATGCAGATGGCTACCTCTCTCTCCCCACTTGTTATCCAGTGCAGCAGCTCTTCCCACAGCAGAATCTACCTATGAAATGAATGTGTGTCGAGGGGGAGGAAAAGTTTTTCTCAGAGTTTTGAGCTGGGAGGGGCCAGAACGAGCTGAGGCACCAATGGGAATTCTCCCTGCTTCAGTGTCGTCTGTCTCAAGGCAGAATCTCTTGACTTCACCCAATGGAGGAGAGAGTTCTGAGCAGAGAGAGAAGCAGAGAAAGTGGGAGGGGGATCTTTTCAGTCTTGAAGGGCTGCATTCTAGGGGGGTCTTTCATGCCAGCTCTGGAGGGGAGGGTGGACTTCCTTTTGTGCCCCCCTATTATTCTCATCCAATCTCCCTTTCTCTATGCGCCTGGAGGGGTGGACTAGATGCCCTCTGAATTCCCACAGTGCCCAGAGGGCACCCAGGCTGGAGCTGCCAAGACTCCAGATGAGTAAAATGGAGCCAGAGCTTGAGGGGTCCTTTAGGCTCCCCCCCCGCTCAGTCTGGCAGGAGGGAGCCCCCAGCAGGTGCTGTGGAGGACAAGGGGGGAGGTGGAGCCCCACAGCCAACCAGGACTTGGGGGCCCCACACTCACCCCAATTCAAAGGGAAGCCAGGAAAACCCTCAGCTGACAGTCCAGGCAGGAAGAGATGGGGAGGATCTGCAGGGATCCCCCCTAATCCATCTGGATCCTCTCCTCAGGCCCTCTCCCCTTGATGGGGGGATTTCCATAAGGATCTCTCGGCTTTACAGGAGAAAACGGCATTTTCCGTACTTGAAACCCACATCTCTCTCGAAGAACCCCTTCCGATCCCCCCTCAGCCCCCCATGGGAAGGGATCTCCCCCTTTCTTTCTATGGCTCGGGATCCCATTTTTCCTTGCAAAACAGCCCCTGATGAAGATCCCAGAACAAAGTTTGGCCGTTTCTCCTCAATTTTCCACTCCTTTCCTCGGACAATTTCAACATCTGCCCATCATTTCAAAGCGCAACAATCGATATTTTCATCAGAAAAAAATATACAAAGTAACATTTTGGGGGAAATTGCCAATATAAAAATGCGGACATAGAAATGTGCATATCTCAGCTGTGGATTAGGAAGCGCTGCTATAACAAGGGTCCTTTTTCTAATGGTTTTTCTGCATTATTTCTTTATTATTTTATCATGGTGTAAAATAGGCAAAAAAATAAAGCAAGTGAGGAAATGAGAAAAGGAAGGAAAGGGAAGGAGAAATTGTGGGAGAAAGGAGGCACTGGCCCCGCAGGCACATCGGGAAAGTAGAGCAAAGCTAGTGTGGCTTTCCTCTATTTTTCAAACGCGTCGCCACTGCTGCGTTCTAGGTGCCGGTCCCACAGGTCCACCCCATTGAGCTCGCTGCACCGGAGGGACCTGCCCAAGCAAGTCTGACGGAGCAGTGCACCAAGTTGAGTTTCAGAGAGGGAAAGACAGAGAGAGAAAAGAGAGAGAGAGAGAGAGAAGGAAGAAAAGAAAGAGAAAAGAGAAAGAAAGAAAAAGGAACAGACAAAGAAAGCAGGGAGGGAGGGAGAGAAAGAGAGAGAGAGAGCACTGATGCATCAGATTGAAATGAGGCCTAGTTTAGACTTGAGGCCCTTTTCTACATTGAAACATCTTTGGTTTCTGTTAAAGGTTTTGTGGGTGAAACATGGTCAAGACTATGAGGAAGCTCTCACATTTTGTTGAGGCTTTAAACTGGATCCATTGGACCAGATCTCCATCCTAAAAAATTACTTTTCCCCAATGTATTACAGTGACAATTCTAAAGAAGGCAAAACCAAAATGTACTGGTAAATTACAAGGAGAACACACACACACTCACTCCCTTCTAACCCTGCTGGAGCTGGATTGGACTATAATAGATATCTCATTATCTTTCCTCCTCCTTCCCTCCCTCCCTCCCTTATTTCTTTTTCTTTCTGTCCCTTCCTTCCATCCTCTCCTCTTTCTTTGTCTGTCCCTTTTTCTTTCTTTCCCTTTTTCTTTTCTTCTTTCTCTCTCTCTTTCTTTTCTCTCTCTCTCTCTTTCCCTCTCTCAGGCTCACCCCATTGACTTGGTGCACCACTCCACTCAGACTTGCTTGGGCAGGTCCCTCCGGGGGAACGGGCTCAATGGGGTGGACCTGCGGGGCCGGCACCTAGCACACGGCAGTGGTGGCACGTTTGAAAAGTAGAGCAAAGCCAGAGGTTGGTAATTTTTGCTGCAAAGAATCACAAAAGCTTCTGGGCTGTGCACAAGAAGGGACACACATGTCAATGCAATTCAGCAACATAAAATAATGAGATACAAATAAAACATTCAGACTCTACTGCAAAAAATTTCACTTGGGATTTTGGTCCAGTTATACTCCTTCCAATCTCCCTGCCTATCTCCCTGGTTACTGCTTTGAGGATACAATGAAGAGAAACTCTCATGCGATTCACTCTGTGATCTTAGAGGGAAGATAGAAATCAAATACATAAACGTAAATGTTTGGTTGTATGATAGTAGAAAACAGATATTGAATAAAACACTGTGTTTGTATATAGTACATGTTGGTCTCCACATATGGTAACACCCAGCTGGCTTTACCTGTTTATATGTAGGTTTAAGCCTTATTAAATATTTGGATGGGATTCCTCCAGGTAATACCAAAACTAGAGGCAAAGTATTGTTGCCAGAAAATTAGGCAGATAGCTGTGTCACTGAAATTGTGAAAAGACAGAAGTTACTTTTTTTCAAATTAAGGACCCAAAACTTTCCACTAATTGAAATGGTAGGAATGGCAGGAACGCTTCTTTATTCCTCCTCCATTTTTAGCTGGAGCCAAAAAAGAAACTCTATAATTATTTAAATAAAGAGAAGAAAACTATTCCATGGTTTTTCTCTAGCTCATTTCATATGAATGACCCATACACACGGATTATGCGTGGGAAGTTAAAACTATTAAAACTCAGTGCCCTTATTGCTGTTAATGATGAAAACTTGAGATTGAGGATCTAAAAATAATAAAATAGAATAAATGGATGCTGAAAATGACGACAGCTTCTAAAAGTACCAAATGTGCATTCCTTCACAATTTTTGATTGAAGCCTAATAAGAAAATATAATAAAGTAACAGTGTGACTTGGTGCTGCCAAGGAATCGTATTTCCTTTAAAACGGACAATGCTAGAATGCAATGGTTCGATGAAATTTCTATCCTGCACCCAACAGATGGCATGAGCATAAAATCTCTCACAGTAACACATTTTTCTGTTGAACTATAGTGAAGAACAGTAATTTCATTGCTGGTTGGTTATTTTGAGTTGCGTTATAGAAAAGGGACATATTTGAAGATTACCAACAGCAACAGACTGATGGACAGGTTCTCAGTGAAGTGGTTAATCTGTGTCCAAGCTTTGTCACTTGTGATTTCTGGTGGGTGGACAGGGTTCACGACTAGATCATGCTTCTTTATAAAAGTAATTATTTCCACATAGAAGACAAGGTAGTTCAGCAGCATTTAATTGCTTATGTAGTCAGATACTTCCAAACTTAAAAGCTACCTTTGATGAATGATACAGGCAGGCAGACACAAAAGGAGAACAGCTCATTCAGGCTGTTTTCCACCTTTTCTTCCACCTTCTCCAAAACCCTTTCAGAACTGGGGCTTTTATGGCGAGTAGGAGAGTGGAGGTAAGTATGCAAAATGGTATCCCTTTTTTAAAAAAAGTTCATCACCTTTGCTATCTTGACTTCTTTTATCCATCGCAAGTGGACAACACTGCATCAGAACACTGGAGAAGCCCATCAAATGCTTGTATTGTTTCTCTGGGAGCAGGAGATCCATATTGGCAGAGGCCCCTGGAGAAAATATTTTGCCTGTGTCTGTTAAGTCCTGCAATTTGGCTTCTTGTGGGGGGACTAATGCTTCATTTGTGAATCAATTGTGTTTATATTGCAAAGTAGAGTATCACCTGCTTGAAGCTGTTGAAATCTAGCACTAGATGGCATGAGCAGAATGATCTTTTGCAGTGTTTATTGAAGAGTCATCCAAGGCTCTTTGGGGGTTTCTCTAGATCCTCTAAGCCAGGGGTCTCCAACGTATGGGTCACAGCCCACTAGTGGGCCGTGAAGCAATTGCAGCCGGGCTGCAGAAACGGCTGGCAATTGCAGGTGCATGCGCACGTCCTCACTTGCACAAACAACAAGCGAGTGCATGTGCGTGCTCCATTTGTGGGAGCGGCAGGGGCTCATGCATGCTGCTCACCCCAATGGAGTTGTGTGCGCATGTGTTTGCCAGTTGCTCACGTGGAACCTTCTCTTCCCCTCCAACCCCTGCCAGTCTGCAAAATTGGAAACGTTGGGGAACTCTGCTCCAAGTGGTCTACAAAATCAAATATTTCAGTTTGCAAAAAAGTAAAATAATGGCTCTCTTCTCATTATTATTTTTTTGTTAAAAATAGTCTTTTTTTAAATAAAAAATGTTAACATTTAATCGATTTAATATTGTTATTTTTGCGATAGTATAAATAAATAAAATTTGCATATGTCAATTTTAATTAATATGCTAAATGTTGATAAATGTAACCTACACAAACAAAATCCTCCAAAATTTTAAAAAGTGGATAGGTGTCCTGAAAGCTGTTGTACTGTTTTTTTTTAAAGAAACAATGATCTATTTTACTGTTCCTTAAAGCAGGGGTCTCCAACCTTGGCAACTGGAATTCTGGGAATTGAAGTCCGCCAGGCTCAAAATTTCCAAGGTTGGAGAGCCCTGCCTTAAAGTACAATAAATTTTTCAATTCAAGAAGGAAAAATACACCATCTCATAATAATTTTGCATGAATTCATTATGTTCCACATTTCATTGTGCTGGGAGAGTGAGGATACTATTCAAAGGAGACCCCAGTGGAAGTTTGAAAGAAAATCTCCCAGTCCCAGGAAACCACAAAAAAGTGCTCCTAATTCACTAAGAAAGTGCTTAGAAATCTCCCCACCTGAGGCATATTGAAGTAACACAGATAAAATAGATGGTAAACCTCAACAGATGATTGTTGGTAGAGTCAATAAACTTCTTCCTTTTTCACACTTTCTGACGAGGGGCATTGCTTTCTTCTCTCTGAACTTACATTTGTGCCAATATTTGCTCTCATAAATCAGTGCGTGGTAACAGCTGCTTTACACCAGTCTTGTGAATCTCATCCTGATCAGTTCTGACAACTGTAAACTACTGTTTTCTCAGACTTTTTAATGCAGAACACATTTTTAAATCTTTTCTGTCTCTATTTCCAAGGCTGGGTTGAAGTCTTGTTTCAACCTTAATATTTTATGCTGTATTTTTAAATTGTTTTGCCCTAGATACTAGTAAAACACATGACAATTTACTGATCCTATAACTCCAATAATTAATTAATTAATTTTTCATGCCACCCATCTCGCCAATGAGACTTAGTGCCTTGTAATACCAGCTGGCTTAGTGACTGAGGCAGGACTATAACTTTGATCTCTTGTTTTTCTAGCCTGGTGCCTTAACCTAGGCTTCTTCAAACTTAACAGCTTTAAGACTTGTGGACTTCAACTCCCAGTCATGTTAGCTCAAGAATTCTGGGAGTTGAAGTCCACAAGTCTTAAACTTGCCAAGTTTGAACCACTACACCAAACTGGCTCTGAATAATATATTTTAGTGTTATCTAACATAGTATAATGTGAGAAATTTTGTTTTAACTATAAACATGATTAATCTTTTCATGATTGATATTCAGTTATTAGGATTGTATATTAGCTAATGGACCAAGTTAGTTCCTCTGTCCTTGAATTACATTTCCCACCAGTACTTGGCCAAGGTTAATGAATAATGAAGATCAATCATGTATGAGCCAATCATATTTTTTATTAGATCAGTAAGCATCACGATCCCTTTATAAAAAAGAAAGTCTCTTTCAAGATGATTTTGACCTCTGTGCTATCTGTCTGTCTGTCTGTCTGTCTGTCTGTCTGTCTATCTATCAATCTATCTATCTATCTATTTAATTTTTTATGATAACACTATGGAAATAGCCATCTATTTATTTTATTTATGTATTTGTTAAATTTATATGGCTTCCCATCTCTTGATAGATGACTCTGGGCAGTACTCCACAAGCAATAAAACTACATATTAACAATACACAGATACGACAAATATAAAAATCACATTTAAAGTATCATAAAAACAAAGATTCTAGATTCTAACTTTTTGGGGGGAGGGGGAAAGGAGTTATTTTCCACCTTAGTGTATAGCTTTAGTCTAGAGAGCAGTTTGATCTGGTGATTAAGGAACCAAGATAGAAACCTGGAGACTGTGAATTCTAGTCTCGCTATAGGCATGAAAGTCACTCTCTCTCTCAGCCCATGACTTCACGCTTGGGTGACAAGCCTGATCAATCAATTCCTGCTGCAACCAAATGGATCCTTAAAAAGTGGAGCCTGCACTTGTGAGAAAATGCTAGGAAGAAAATATATATATATAACCTTAGGATTCTTCAATGGGATTGTCCCATCCAAGTGCCAATTAGATCCAAGCCTGTTCAACTTGTTCAAATTAAAGTGCTCTGCTATGACTCATGAATGGTTGATGAAACACATTAAATTATGGTAAGCCTAATTGCTTTTATTTAAAAAAGAATAGCACCTGAGCAGGTGTGTCCACAATGTATGGTCAAAAAGATCAAGATAACATATATAATGCACATGAAAAAAAAAATAGAATTTCATCATCTTGACTTTTTTGACCACGGCCCATGGATAGCCTTACAACTATGTGATCTAGTCCAATCTTACTATATCATGATCTGTAATGCAGGTGAATTTCTCCATTGTTCACTTAATTAAACTTGATTTTTTTCAAACTTAAGTTCTCAGTAAAACAATGCATTTGATTTCTCTTTATCTTTTTCCAAAAAAAATAAAAAATTAGGCAGAAGCTAGAATAAAAACTGTGGAAGCCCTTGAGAACTTCGACTTTGGTCAGACAGAGAAATGTGTTAGGATCAATTCAGTGTCTAGTGGTCTTGCAGAAGAAGATATGAAGGTCATTTTGAAATCCAAGATTCTTCCTACTAGCCTAATGCTCCCGAAGATTGACAACGTAGAAGAAATAAAATGGGTGAGTTTTATCTGCCATTATCTCAGATAAAGACTTGCGTCCAATTTCAGAAGGGAAAAACAAAATGATATAAAGCAAATATGAAATACTTCTGCTGTTAGTAGTTGATTCAGTTCATCTACGGTATAATTTATCTGTTTTGTTTTGGAATATCAAAAAGTAATTTATCTTCTCTTAAGCAAACACTAAATCAGATTTGAGAATTGTGATGGTTGTCCTATGCAGTTCTGAGACATTGAACATAGTAGACTTTCTTAGCAGGGGAGAACAAATCACATGAATACATTTAAAACTCTATTTTCAAGACCCACAGAACAAAGAGAATAGTTTGTAACTGCAGTTACATTATGTGTGGATAAAAGGAGTTAGATTTAAAAATGCAACATTGATATATTATGATTCAGTTTGGACTAAGTAAAATGAAACAAATCTGTTAAGAATCAGTGCTCCTGTTCATGATACTAACAGCCATGATATAGAATTTATTCTCCATGTTAGAACATATTGGTGGATGGAGGAAGCATTTTACCAACATGTGAAAAAGTTATGGTGGAGATAGAAGGAAAGGTCACTCCCAAGGGCAGCCCAAAGAACAAACAGGAAACTTTTAACTAGTGTTTTTAATTAGGAAAGATATTATTTCCTGTCCAGCCCCCTATGTCTTCCTTTTAAATTGCTGGCAGGTGTGTTTATTTTTCATGATTAACTTTTCAGCCAATAGAAACTGGAGATGTAAATAGTCTGTCAAATTGCATAAGAAAATGCTGAAACGGGCCTAATTATGCTATAATTGTGTTGACTATTGAAGAGGAATTTTCATTTCATTTTACCATATTATTTCTTGAGCATATTATTGAAATCAATCAAGCTTCATTTTACTTTGTTTTCTGAGCCCTGCGTAGGGATGAAGATGAGCCCACATTAAATATAAAATCCATAAAGGAAAAATATGGGGATAAATAGATTCTGAAATTCAAACAGGTGTCCTCATCTAGTCTACACCTACTAGTATTAAGTGGCCATAGGTTCTTTATAATTCTTGCCAGTCAGCAAGTCAGGACAGTATTATCAGTAATAGAGTCTACTTCTTAATTGACTATCAGTGAAAGAAAACATTCCAACATTCAGAAAACTTAATGTCCAGTATGCTCAAACATACTCACAAGGAATCATTTGAGTATTTTATCACATTCAGTGGCTCTTTCAGACAGCAAGATCTACTTTTATAATTGTATTTAACAACTGCTATAAAGAAGATTGGAAACTAATTCTATTTTGTCTCTTTTTTATTTTTCTTTAACTTTTTTCCTTTCTTGCAATTTTAGCTTTCTCTTTTATTTCTTTTTCTGTTCATTTATTTTCTTTACATTGTGTGTGTGTGTATTATATAAAATGTATACTGTACATATAAATACACAAAAAGTATATTTTGTAGATATATAAAAAGTATATGTAAAAAGACAGCAAAATCTAAAGGCCTTTTGCTGATTGAGCAAACAGCAGACTAATGCAATTGAGAACTGGCTGTGCATATTCATATTTGCACCCTATCCAAGGTTTTAGAACAATTCAATAAATATTCACCGGGTGTGAGAGGACTAGACTCTAGTTTCCCTCAGCCTTGATTTTTCCTGGAAGCAGAGCCCGTCTTTCCTTCCCCTACCCTTTCCTAGATGCTCTCCTCTTACTTTGCTTTTAAAACGGCTATTGCTATGGAAAGCTTTTGGCTGTTTATTTTTGTCCTTCATTTTGATTTATGCGAAGCCTAAAACCTGGAGACTGATGCACAACTAAAAGACGGGCTTACTTGTTCCCTTTTGTGTGAGAATCTCTTGCTCTCTCTTTGTCCTTCAGATGGGTACTTGTTTGACTGGCATGGCTTATTGGACTATAACAAGCCTAACTCTGGCTCTTTTGTTGTGGGACAATCCGCCCACAAATCCTGAACAGTGGGCATTCTTCCCAACACACTATCGGGTGTGCACTGGAATTGAAAGAATGGCTAAAGCCTGTGCCTTCATCCCCTCCCCAATCTTTGTTTTCTGCCTCCCCCCTTTCCTTTTTTCCAGCCCTCTCACTGAAATGAACACTTTACCAAGCCGGAAACATTTAATTGTCTCCTTTTGAAAAAAATTAATTGAAACTTCTCTACTAGTTGCCTTTTGTATTTGGTGCTAATAGTACTTAAAAGGGGGGGGGGGAAGGGAAGGAAGGAGGAAGACAAAAATAATTAAAAGAGGAAAAAGAAACATTATTAGATCCAAACTTTACCTGATGGTCCCAAAATGCAAGACATAAAGATTTCAGCAGATACATAGAAGTAGCTCTGGGGGAAGGGAGGAGCTTCCATTTTTTTTAACCATTTAACTTAAGAAAGAAGGTCCCATGTAAAATTTAGATTTTTAGTATTAACTAATTCATGCCTGTGAAATCATTAGTGAACAGCTTTGTTTGATTATCACACTGTCTACCATCGGATTTTGGATCTGTGTCCATTTAATTGGAAATCAGGCTATTGGCCCTTACTTCCTTTTCTTGACTTTCTCGCCTTAATTCCTTACATTCTGGGGTTTACTAGTTTTTTGAAAAGATCGGAAAAGCAGCGGCAGTGGTGACAATGATGACTGTGCGTGAAAAAGAGGGAAGGACGGAGAATATACAGAAAAAATGTTTTGATTTATTTTGACCTAATGTAAAGTTACTGCCAAGTGCTTAGAACCCTTTTCAAGATGCTGTGGTTCTATTTTCCTTTTGCTTTGGGGAGGGGTGAAATTGGGGGGGGGGAGCGCTAAAAGGGGAAATAACACCTCTAATCCAGTTTCTGGTAAATAGGCTGCCAGGTTTCAAAATGAGTTTCCTTTATATTAGTCAGAATATTATGCTAAGCCTTAAGCATTAGTTTTTTTATGTTGCCATAGCAGCCTTATTCCTGCAGGGTTGTGACCTGTGATGATTACAGTACAAAGCTTACAGGGACTTGAAACCCCCTTTGAAGATGAAAAGTCTTTGATGGTTTATATTTATGCAAATCTCTTAGATATGATTTACCCAACTGAGACTGAATGGAGAGATGATTAAAATTCCCTTTCCCTTTGATAGCCATTAATGGTTAAATATTCCTTAAATATAAAAATGATGCAAGATTTTCCCCCTTCTTGTCTTTATTGACTAAAATTTACTTAGCATACCTGTGATATATTTATCTCCCCACACATTGCTAGATCTGGACAGACATAATAGATTTACAATATACTGCGGTAGTTTCTCCCCCACCTTCTCTTTTGAAAAGGGAAAAAGAGAAAAAAGAAATCTGTACAAGAGCTTTTGTATGTTCCCAGATGATAGATTTGGGAATCAGGGGTACCCCACCCGCAGCTCAGAGCTAGCTGTGAACTGCTCTCATGGAAAAAATCTGAAAGCTTTGGTCTTCAAAGAATTAAACTTCCTTTTTAAGGCCCTTCCTAGGTAAGCTAAAAATTATGAAGAAAAGGCCTCCAGGACAAAGGGTAACAGGGCCGTGATGAATAATGTGGATGCCACTTTGGAAGGCTGGAAAAAATATACAGGCACATGTCAGTGTCAGACATGAAAGAAAACAGAATGTCAGGTATATCACTCCTTCCTTGTTTTACAGTTCTGCTTATTTGCATTTAACAAAGGCAGAGTGATGATAGGTGTTAGGCAAATATGTATGCAGTTAAACCTGTACTGCTGAAAACATAAGAGTAGTGCCAGCATTCTTCAAGATAGGCCTATAATAACAGACTGAAAACACAGGGGCAGAGAGTTGGACTGGCAGTCTGGGCTCTAGATTGTCTGCTTGGTTGGTCTGCAATTTTGTGCAAAGAAATTTCAGGCCATTTTTGTAGAGGTTTTAAAAATCCCAGGCCCTAATAGGTCCTCTCTGTAATGTTCCTAGTTTATAGAGAAATGTGCGTGGCACTTACAAGGCCGAACACTCGTAGAGCCGATCAATTTCATTCCTTTTGTGGAAACTGCAATGGGTTTGCTCAATTTTAAGGTAAGAAAGATCTGTTTAATTTAGCATGCCTGAATAAACTCGTAGGCTTATAGATTATACGTTCCATTAAATAAATAACACCACCATAACAAGGAATGGGAAAGAAGCCAACTATTATGTTTTTAAATTATATTGCTTTCATATTTTATATAAATCCATTCATTAGCCCTAATTATTCAGCTTTACATGACATAGATGCATCTGACATAACTGCTTTCTTCTGTACTGCTGTAATTACTTTAAGCTAGTCAGTATTAATGCACCGAATAAAAGAACGCAAGTCTCAAAAATAGCCCCAAATAGCTAAGAATGTTTCTAAATATTCCAAAACTATCATGATTTATTTTCTCTCATTTGCCTTTGAATTTTAGGCATTATATTAAATACTTTAAAAGAATTTTAAAATGAAGTTGAAAGAATATTAAAGATTTTTTTCTCCAATATTCTTTCTTGATTTTTTTTTTTAATGTACATGCTCAGCCGGCCCTAAGAGTTTAAAAAAAAATTCATGAGAATTTCCAGGCTGAAATATCTGCATGACATTACCATGTGTACAATCTCTTTCTCTCCTTGGCCCCAGAAATTCATTTTCTACCTCCTCCCCCATGTCAGTAGTGATGAATGCATGCAGATAGCCTATTTTTGGCATCCGGCCCACAGTTTTCTATGGAAGAAAGATATTAATGCTGAAATTGAGTGCAGCCCAGTCAAGCCAAGATTTCTTGTAAAAGTTTGGTATTATTCGAAGGAGCTGCTGGGAGGCCCTTGTGGCTGGTGTGTTAATAATATAAATCCCAGTTTCAGATATTTCTTTTTCAATATAGGTGAAAGAAATACTAATTTTACATCTTAATGCAAAAAGTTAAAGTACTTCCTCCTCTCTTTTAATTATGCCTTTCCTCAAAAATGAAACCCAAAGAAAAAGAAAGATTAAATTCTGCCCTGAAAAACATCAACTATGATTTCCTAGGAGTTGTTGAGAATAAAGTAGCATATCTGCTTATGAGTATTGTTTAAAATAATAAATACAAGCATCTGAACTTATTTTAGTACTGGTTATTCACAAGAAGACTCTTGCCAGCATTGCATTATTGCTGTCTACCAAATTATATTTCTAAATAAATAAATATTTTATTATTCAAAGCTTGCAATGATACTGGGATTGTTGCATTTAGAAAATCCCCAAGGTATCATTTGCTTTTCAAATGATTTGCTATGCTACTTGTTGCATTTTATATCTCCTGTAATCATATTAATTTGAAGATATCCAAAGAGCATCAGTTGATAACATACCATATGCTGCCTATTAAATTGTGAGTAGTTGCAATCTCCATCTGTAATGTATTAAACCAAATATGCTTCAGCTGTGTTTCTTTGCAGTACTAAATATTTTGGAATCTTTTAAAAAGTTCCATACTGTAAACACTGTGTAGTGATTTTTTATTTTTTATTGCTTTATTAAATCCCAAAGTAGTTGCCTCATTGGAAAACTTTATCAGAAAAACCAGTAAGGAAATATTATATTCTGCATTTTAATTTTAATTATACTATGTTTTTGCATCCAGAAATGTATGTATTTTTTAATTGGTGTGTGGCTATCATTTGTTATTATTTTAGAATAAGGAATATAGTAAAAAGTATATTTTTATTGCAAAACTAATTTTTGAAATGCTGCTTCTTATATTAATATTTGTGTTGCACCTAAAGGCTGTTTGTGAAGAAACTCTGAGAAGAGAACCACAGGTTGGCCTTCATTTAGATGCTGTGGTATTTGGAGGCGAGGATTTTCGTGCCAGTATAGGTATTTCCTTTTTTAAAGAATATGTTAATTCAGTAGTAGTTATAATACTCTATTCAATGTTATCATAAACCTACTGAAATCAACAGTAAATATATTTGACTATATCTGAATGTAATTCTATGATAAACATTTAGATTATCTTTATAGGCTAAAGAGTACTAGAATTAACTAACCATTTTGTAATTTTTGCAAAAAAAAATAATAGGAAATTCTGTTTACTGGCTCATAAAAAATAATACAAGATTTTATGGGAGAAGTTAATAAGGAAACCATCTCTTTATATGCAAATTTAACATTTTTAAAAAATCTTGAAGTAATGTTAGTGTATGATGTAATATTTTGGTGTATGAACTATAAACTATTCTTAATATTTTAGCAATCTGTCATTATTTGCATGTCTGTTTTATTGCACACATCTTAACATATGTGCTTGCTGCCTGGGGATACAAGAGTTGTAGACCAAGACATAAGGAGGGTACCAGATTTTTAAAAAATGCCCTGGGCAAATAATTTATTTTTATTGCCTCTGTATCTTCAGATGCTGTTTATCATTTTTCAAAAAGTAAACAAGGTCAGCAGCTTTTCTTTTTATTATTCACTTATGGCAGGTGCCTGTGAACTGTATTGCCTAATAAGAACTCGTGGATTATGTCCCCACAATGCAGGATTTTATATTTAATTGACTATAGCTTGAGGAATTAACTCAATTTCCTAGATCCATACTGAGTTATAAACTTATCATGTTAGGTACTTTCCACACACACTAAGCCACAAACTACACAGTCACATTCTAGTCTGACATGTAGACCCAACCTCTGAGCAGAATGTAGTTTAAAATCAGCCTTTCCAAAGGAAAGGAACTCAATATATAATGATGAATAATAAGATCTTCAGTAGGTCTCTTGTGAATGCTTCAAAACAAATCTCAAATATTCCACTTAAGGTATTAAATATAAACATTAACGTTTAATGTTTTAAAAGTTAAAAATTTAAATTTGAATAAATTATATGAGAAATTAGTATACTTGCATAAGTGTAATATATATAACCAAAAAGTTTCCTTGTGATACCAAAAGAGCAATTATAGATGCATTTTGTGGCACTACTCTGATTAAACGAGTTCAGCAATATTTAAGGATATTTTCTTAAAGTTTGTGTATGTTTTATTATATCCATAACTGTAGTGGGCCTTTTTAACAAATAAAAATGAAAAGCAAAAATGAAGCAAAAATGAAAATTATTAAAAAGAGACGTAGTAAGAAATAATAGGCTTTTGCAGAAAGCCAGGTGTCTGTGAGTTGAATACCATTTCTTAAAAATTGTGATCACATAACGATCTCTTACTGTCTTTCTTTTGCAAATCAAAAACAAATTTATTCTTAACCAAAGCTCTGTTACAAACATTTATAATATGAGAATTAAATTTTTATCCGCAATGTGGTCTTTCATTTCAGGATCAACAAGTAGTAAAGACACTCATGATATTCTTTATGCACGGCAAAAAATTATTGTCACAGCAAAGGCTTTTGGCTTGCAGGCCATAGACCTCGTCTATATAGACTTCCGGGATGATGATGGGCTACGTCAGCAATCAAAAGACGGTGCCTCAATGGGTTTTACTGGTATGCCTTTTAGTTAATATTTCAAATACATTAATCTTCTTCTTAATTCTAGACAAGATACGATACTGGAGAGTTTGCTTCATAGCTTAAGCCTACTTGGTGGATGGTCAAAGAAGTCTGAATGTTACAAACTTTTCAGAATTTATGCTTGTAAAACAGCAGATGAAAGACTCAAGGTGGAAAAATTAAGCCCTTAAAATTCTTTCAACGTATCACACCCTGGTGTCATTCTTTTATTAGCAAAAGTACAATATAAACAATACGTAGTCTCCTGCCCTTTACCATTCAGGCGAGACATAATCTTGGCCAAAAATCTGGGCACATTCCGTTTTCCCATTCAGTGAGCCTGCAGGCATACATTTATGCTCAAAAATTTTCCCACCGCACTTTGAATGTCAAGATGCTTTAAAAGTCTTTAGCTGATTTGAGGAAAACTTTCCCCTATATACAAATAGCTATTATAGATTCAATTTAATAATTGGGGGGGAGGGAATCTTGAGAGCCAGCATTTTAGTATGAAGTATATGAGAAACCCCCACCCCCACCCCATATGCTAATTCGGCTTTGATAGCTATTTTCTTGTCACTCTTCTCTGTGAGCTGCTATCCTGTATTCTGACTTGTTTCCCAGTAATTGCCTGTTCACCTGATGACACCTACGGGAACTGGCAAGACGGCACAATCAAGCAAGCTTCTTACAGCCAGCCACTGTAACCTAGGCATTTCACCCATGATTGGTACACTAGATCATACAAGCACCCCTGTGAGATGTGACACATAACAAAGATTGCAGCTTCGTGATAAAAATCAGCTACTTAGCTCACACATGCAGCCTTTAATGTGCTTTCAAAAACAACAGCACCAACATTGCAGTGAAATATTTCATTTGCTTTAGATAGAAGATATGCAAGTTTTAATACCAGGGAGTTCTTAATCTAATAAGAGGCCAGCTTTAAATGAAAAGATCTGAATCCAGACATGATATCTTGTTGACTTCTGGGAGAATTAAACTGAAAGAATTGCCAGAATTGCTAGGTGGCATGGAGAATACTTATCCTTAAAAACACAGAAACCAAACACACACACACACACAATTTGTTTTCCTTTCTTCTAAATAAGAATTTAGAAAAAGAATCAACCAATGAATTGATTACTTGCAAAATATGTGCATGTTTCCCACTCACTTGATTCAATTTTTTTTGCTAGTATTGTTTTATAGCAAAAAGATAAAATTAGAATTAGAAGAACTTTATTGTCATTGTACAAGTACAACGAAACTGTGGATGCATCCAAGCAACTGTTCGCAATACAATAAAACCAAAGCACTTAAAAATGAAGATAAGAAAAATAGACTAACCACGTCTCCATTTGCAATTTGAGAGTACAATATCTACGAATATACACAAAATATACATCCAACACTGACTGTAACGCTTAGCCGAGTATAATACACAAGAGATGGATTGTACTGTAATATGTTATTATAAATCTGAATTGGGGTATTGAAAATCTCCTTCAAGTTAAATTTGACTTCTATGTCTGTACAGTTCTCTTGACAACCAAGTGTTTTCTCATTGCCTCCTTCCAGTCTGTGCTCCAGCTTTCTAATCACTGATGGTCACCATTAATCAGAACTTCTGAACATTTCAAGATTGGTCCCAGTTAGCTAAGGATGTACTCGCGCTCAAATTACTTTTCCTTCTTTGAAAAACTGGAAAAAGGACTGTTCACCTGGATTAAAACCACCTCAGTCATAACTAATCTGATATTTTTTTAAAAAAAAGGAGTGGCCCATCGTAATGATTTTTTTTTCAATTTCATTTTTGTGCAAACATTAGCATTTGCTGTTACTGAAGTAAAATGTATATATTTTTAACACATGATGAGTATTTCCTATTGATATTAGTTTGCTTTTCTTGTTGCTGTGTTATTACACAGCAGCTGAAGAATTTCCCCTATGCAGTTTAAAGCATTTCAGCTTGACCCTACAAACCTTATTCCCTTATCATATTTGTTTATAGCCAAATTACAACCTTTTACCAAACAAACCATTTTATAAAAATGGGTTCAATCATTATTTAAAAGAAGGTTGGATCTTCTAAATAAGATCCTATCTTATTTGAGAGGCCACTCAGAAGTTTGGTAGCTACTTTAAAGAATTCTGCTATGGGTATATGGCCAGGATTGAATTTTTAAAGAATAAAACACTCTTCCAAATTCAGTGCTACCTGTATGTGAATAGATGATTTACAGGCACAATGGCTTGGGTTATCAACATACCATTTTCATCATGTGAGCATTTTTTTTTAAAAAAAGAGCTTCATCAGTTTTAAAATTCAGCTGAAGAGAAGATTGGTTTTGCCAACCTGGTCAAATGGGAAATGTGAAATTAAAGTATGGAGCTGTGAGCAGGAAGAAAATTCTGCAACCCATCAAACCAAAGGATCTTTACTTTCCAGAAGAAGGAAATAGCAAACCATTTTTATTGTTGCTTATTTGTAAGAACGTGGCTGAACCATTCAAATAAGTTCCAGGCATATACTATGGATTGAATGATGATGAATGATTAGTGTCACTTAGAAATCTGAAGAAAGGTGTCAGGATGCTTTGACCTGGAGAACATACAGCCAGAAAGGAAATATTCAGGACATTTACCTTTGCAAACAATTGGAAGAGATAGGCAAAACTGAAGGGGGGGGGGGAAATCCCAAAATTTTAAAGACAATAATAGCTGTCAGAACAATAGCTTTCCTTAAAACTGAAAAAACTGGAGAACAGGAAGATCAACATCTAACTTTCAATGCCAAGCAAGAAAGGAGAAGAATAAATACCTTGATCAAAAATATCACCAAGCAGAGGGAAAAAGGAACATAACAGGTACTTTTAAGAAAATCTGAGAAATCATAAGAAAATGTACAGCTGAAGTAATGAATATTAATTATAGTAGAGATCTATTAGAGCAAATGAAGGTGAAAAGGCTGTACTGAACTCTTATATAAATTAAAGTACAAAATGATAATGACAAAAATATGCTTATTTGAGACAAAGAGCACTTTGAGCACAGGAAAAGGCTTTCTGTCAACCATTATGGAAAGACACCAGCCTAGAAACTGGAAATAATTGGAAATTACACCGAACCGAAGAACAAAGAAATAAAAAGGAATGCACAAATTACTGACTTATTGTACTGATTCCTCACACCAAATTTTTTTAGCCTAGGATCTTAGAAAAAAACAATACCGAATATGGAAAGAGAATAAAGCCAAATGAACTATCGTGTCAAAAAAGGCAGAGAGGCACAAGGTCAGAAAGTGAATACTGTAGAAAGTATACACTAGATGGAAGAAATGAATACAGTAAGGAAGTGGAGCTGGCTTCATTGTACAATGCAAGGTTACAGATTATGAAAAAAAGGATATCCCAATTCTATTTAATGTACAATGATTATTATATGTGAGTATTTGGGACTCTAATATGGGTTGCAGACTTGGAAATGTTGCAGATAAATGTTGTTATCTATATCAGAGTCCCAAATACCATTAGAGATATGTAGATGACACTATTGTTTAAGCCAAAAGCAAGCAAGACTTAGAAAAATGTATTATGAAAGTAAAAAGGAGAAAGTGAAGAATCAGACTTAAGCTATAATATTTCCAATGCTATTAGTGTCAACCAGCCTACCTAATTATAAGTTCACTTGAACCTAATAGCGAAAAAGTGAAAAAGATGCCTAAGTTTGTTGAAGAAAAGATGATGAAGAACAAGGATATTTTTGTCACAGCAAAGAACAAGACAGTTAAAGCCCTTGTCTTCCCAGTGGCCTCTGGATATGAAAGGTTGCGTATTAAGAAAGAATGAAAGAAGACACTTTCAAATGATCGATGTAGAGATACTTTCTGAGAGTACCATGGAATGCAAGAATAACTCCATATAAAATGAAAACTGGCAGTTTTCTTGAAGTAGGAACTGCAAGCAGAAATTCACATACTTTGGATATTTGATTCAAGCTGATAGATAAAGGACTAGAAAAATCAACTATGCCTGGCATGTTTGAGAAGACAACAGAAAATAAAGAAGATGGATGAATCAAAGAAATTATAGATCTGTCCCTGGAAGAGCTACAAGTTGTGACTAAAGGCAGATCGATATCACGCATTTGTCCACATCAGTACCATAAATTTTAAACTTGATAACACATAGCTAACTGGGGAATTAATACCAATGGTAGGCAGGTCGAGATGATATTAAATTTCTAATACATTCCTTTATACAATCCTTTATAATACATTCTCAAGATGGCCACTGGACCTCAATTTTACCACTGTTGGTTCAGAACCTTAAAATGATTAACCAACCAGCCAACATTTGCAGAATCAAAATCAAACAACTTACCCTCAAGATTTGTTAGCATGAACCTCCAAGTATCAGTTTACTATTTTATCCACAAATAAAGGTTATATTTTAAAATATAATAGCAATCCTATCTGGTTCTGTATAGGATTGGGCTGAGTATTAATATGCAGGTGTAGATTTGGTCAATTTCACAATGGATTTTTTGCAGATTTCTAAACATTTACCCATTCAAGATAAATATGAACTCTTGAGATAATTATGTTTTGTATTTCCCAAGGTAAGCAGACAGCAAAATGTTGACAATAGTTGATTTCTAGGGCAAATTGAGCCTAATCTAGAATTTCATACCTCCATGCTATTTCCCATTTGAGGTTTGTTTCTCTGAGTTATGGGCCTCATGTAAAATAAATAGAACACAAATCCATTCTGAAATATTTCTTACACAACTTGGCAATTTTTCTTTAAATTAAAAAAGCCCTAGATTTCAGCTTTTGTTACTGGGTTTAATAAAACCATGATATATTTGAATGTAGAAGTAGATCAAGGACCTTGGAGTACTCATCTCTAATGATCTAAGCGCTAGAGCCCACTGTAACTACATAGCCAAAAAGGCATTAAGAGTTGTTAACCTAATCCTACGTAGCTTTTTCTCTGGTCACACTACTAACTAGAGCATACAAAACATTTGCTAGACCAATACTTGAATACAGCTCATCAGTCTGGAACCCGCATTACGTATCTGATACTAATACAGTTGAGAAAGTCCAGAAATATTTCACAAGAGTTCTCCTCTACTCGTTGCAGAATACCGTATGCCACCAGACTTGAAATTCTAGACCTAGAAAACCTAGAACTACGCCACCTTCGGTCCGATCTAAGTATAGTATATAAAATTATATATTGCAATGTCCTACCTGTCAATGAATGCTTCAGTTTCAACCATAACAATACAAGAGCACACAATAAATACAAACTCAAGGTAAACCACATTAAACTTGATTGCAGGAAATACGACTTCAGCAACAGAGTGGTCAATGTCTGGAATATTCTACCTGACTCTGTGGTTTCTTCCCCAAACCCCAAAAACTTTAACCTTAGACTGTCTACTATTGACCTCACCCCTTTCCTAAGAGGTCTGTAGGGGGTGTGCATAAATGCACCAACGTGCCTACCATCCCTGTCCTACTGTTTCATTTTAATTTTCTTATATGTATTCATAACTATGTTATACTTATACCTGTTATCTTATAATCACTTGACAAAATAAATAAAATAAAAAATATGAGGATATGATTCAACTGTTGGGCGCACCAGGATAATTTCTGGAAAATATTGCCACAGAGTTGGGATGGTTTGCTATCATCTAACTTTCTCACCTAACATACAGTTCAAAACATTGTTTCTTCCAGCTTCCTCTTTAACTTTACACTGACAACATAAAAAAGCAGAAAACAACAAATTTGCATATTAGCATCTACTTGACAGGACTTCTTGTATTAAAACTACACTTGGAGCAATATTATCAGGAAAGTGTGATAGCTATCACGGCTATCAATAATACCAGTTGGCTATCAATAATACCAGTTAAGAATGACTTTGATAGGAAGGATCCATGGCATGTAAGGGAGAGGGAGTATCAAAAAAGTAAAGATGACAATTTCAACTGCATAATCAAAACCATGTTCCTTTATTGGAAGAATCTAAATCTGTTATTGAACTAATGCATCAATACATCCCTCAAGGCTTTTTGCCTTAATGTAGTAAAAAGTATGCATATACAAACATTTTAAAAAATAGTTGAAATATAATTTCAGAACCCATAATTTCTAATAGTTTTCATTTTTAATATATTTTTATTAAAAGTTTTAAGAACTAATAAAAACTACAATGAATGAAATTAGAAATAAAGTGAAAAATTAAAAAAGGAACATAAAAAGCTAAAACTGCAATAAGTTGATAGGCTTTTCCAGTCACCAATAAATGTGGATATTATCTTTTCTCTAATGAAGGATGCTACTTTATCCATCTCAGCAAGATTTGTCAATTTCACTAGTCATTCCTCCATAGTGGGTAGTGCCGACCACTAGTCATCTACAGTCCTTAATAAATAATCTCTATTCCCACAAATGTCCAGTCTTTCTAATTAATTTTGCTATTTTCAAAAGCACTTTCATCAGAATATAAAACGTATGATAGTCACCATTATCCATTTAAAACCTTCCTGAATCACAATCTTGTTCATTCCCAGAAGAAGACAACTCTCCAAGAGTCCTGAGAGCCTTTGATCTTCTCTGCTGTTCGGAATATCTCTTTGATTATAAATTAGTAAAATTATATGTCCGTAAAGGCTACTTAGTAGTTAAAGGCATGCTGATAATCTCTTGATTCCTAAGCTGTTCAACTCGCAATCTGCCACAAGAAACTCAATTATGGAGGTCTCCTTATGAGGAGCAGCTCTGCTGGGCCACAAGTGGACAATCCTACAAATTCTTCTTCTTTCTGAAAGATTTTTGCAAGCTGGAACTTGGCTCCTGGGCGCTGATTTCATTGTGTTGATGTCCGAGCTCATGGAGCCACTCATAGGGACATCTAACTTGCCATAGGTCCTCATCTGGAAGTTGAATTTCTTCAAGTTCTTCAATTCTAGTTAAAACATTCTTATGAAAAACATTGATAATGAATTTTTCAGGACTACTATGGTGAAGGAAGTGTAACGTGATTTCCAGTTTTCTTTTCATATTCATTCAATAATAAATGAAAATTTGAATTTCATACAAATATACAGGGTACAATTGATTACTGACTCATAGTATCTTTCTGTTTTGTAATTCTGCATGCCCCCTTCCAAATTTGACACCAAAAATATTTGTTTTTTTAAAAAAAATATCATTGTTAGTTCCTACCAAAAGTTCTTAAATTCCTTTTTACCTTAAATCTTTTACTGTATAATAGTATGTATTAAGTGTAAATCCCACGTTAGTCTTTGTCCTAGATTGCTCTAGCAATGAAATAGATGTAAGACCCCAATGTATATAGCTTCTATTACCTTTAATCAACACTTTGAAATTCATTGTAGTTTTTAAGGCCATTTTTGATAACTGTCAATCTTTATAGCCCAGGGATTTATATTAGGACTCTGGGTTTAATTCAGAATTGGTCATACTAACAGTAAACCATTTAAGATCAATGAAGTCTGTTTGTCATGACTGTCTCCAGAGAATTCTGCTGGACACTTAAGTCCACAAGGTATTTGGCTATATAAGGAGCCACAACATGCAATTGCAGCTTTTTAGATTGTTGCTGATCTTAAAAGATTGAAGGCCTTTTGCTCTGTGTATAATTTTTAAATTCCATCCACATCTTTATCAAAACAAAAAAATGTCTCAATTTAAAAGATAACTTAACAATAATATACAGATCCCTGTTTTGAAATACAATGCTTCTTTTGAAATATATTTTATTGGGGTTTTCATCATGAAATATTTGTGCAAAACTATTCTGAAATTGTAATTTAATTGCTTACGAGTATAATAGAGTGCAAATCCAGTACATAAGTATGTTGTTCATTCTTGTGACATAACTTCAAATATCTTAATTTGGAATAATCAGAATTTGAGCAGGACACTAATGTTTTTATTTGTTTTACAAAGTAGCCTTTGAACAGCTGAAAATAAATCTACTGAAAATTATGGAGCAGCTGAATCTCACATTACAAATTACCTCAATTATAAGTGATAACATAATTAAAATCTGAAAAAAATAATGCAAGCTGTGGTTTCTAAAAGATATCTTTACCATAAAATAGATCTTATATTAATAAATTCCTAAAGACATGGACAATTAGCCCTATGTATATAGTGGCATTTTTAAACTATCTAACTTACTATATGTTTTAGATAGGTTTTAGACTAGGTTTATTATTATTGTTGTTGTTTTAATTATTTTAATTTTTAAATAGTCTGTAGTGTGGTTGTGATGTGGCGTTTGGGGCACTGTGCTGGAGTAGCTTTCAAATTTAATTGTATTTATAGAATACAATGACAATAATTGACCCTTTTTAAAGTAGAAGCAAATCATTAAAAATAGTTTTCTTTCCCCTTAGAATGTTTAAAATAAAATAAATAATAATCTGCACTCTACATATAAAATTATGACTATATACTGTGGATAAAATTAACTACAATACTATTGAAAATCAAAATGCTGAAACAATTATATTTTTCTTCCAGATGAATAATTTGTCCTTCGTTGAATCCCTTATAAAGAAAAAAATATTACTTCTTAAAAGTACATGATATAATTAAATTATTTTTAATTGTTTTGCTTGTTTAAGGAATATTTTTTAACCATTTTTCAGTATTTCCAAGTACTGCATATTGAACATACTTTTTTTAAAAAAAATGAAACATTCACTACATAGTAATTACAAAATTGTGAAGAAAAAATGTAAAATGTTAATTTGTTGAGGACTTTCAGTTAAATTTTATGTAGTTTGTCTTGGCTGGCCAAGCAAGAACCTAAATGGTAGTCATATTAGAAAAAAACATAACCCATTTTGTATCATTTCATTAAGAAAGAGAACATTTGCATGGGTCCATGTTTGTGAAAGTCTACATTTTGATATGAAACAAGCTATAAATAAAATAAATAACCATAAGTCTGTATTGATATTAACTACATAAGGAATATTTTCATTGTACTTATTTAGAATTATAAAGGATTATTCTGTGCTTTATGTTTGTTTATAGAAGTTAATTTCAGAATTAATTTAACTTCTGGTTTCAATAAAAATTTGGCGAACAGGTTAAATTTCAAAAGGGAGTTCATTTTAAGATGATGATGATAGTTCTAGTGATAATAATAGCAATGGGAAACTGTCCTGCAGAACTAGAAATTACAACATTTTGCTAGAACATTTGTTTGTTAATGCTGACTATGGTTATTAATCTTGCTTGTAGGTAAGCAGGTGATCCACCCTAATCAAGTTCCCATTGTCCAGGAACAATTTTCCCCAAGCCTTGAAAAAATAAAGTGGGCACAGGAACTGATTACAGCTTTTGAAGAACATCAGCGTGTAGGAAAGGTAAAACATTTTCTTCAAGACTTAAAATGTGGATTCAAATAAAAATCAGTGTCAAGTGTTCCTTGGGGAATTAAAATGAACCTGTTTAAAGATACAGTAACAGAGAGAGAGAGAGAGAGAGAGAGAATATACATTGAATAACAGTATTTTTATCTAGGACACTGATGTTAGGAAACAGCACTGTGTCAAAATTTATGCCATCTTGGCTTTAAATTAAAAACAATCTTCCTGAAATTATTGCATTTCTAGTCTTTTAAATAAATATTGATTAGATATTTATCCTCCAGTTACACTCCACTACTTGCTTTATTTTACTAAGATATTTGTTAAAGTGGTAATTGAAAATCAGAGCTTCTTTCTTCATAGTGAGGAATTATTTGCAGTTTTTCAGTCAAATTTATAGGGCAGCTTACAAAATACCCAACTAATTTCAAGAGTATTATTTAATTATACACAGTTGCTTTAGTTTTTTTTATTGCCTGCTCTGCCCAAATAGCAGGTACCAGTTATTTTTCTAATCACAAACTACAGAGTTCCTGACAAGGTGGAGGCACTTTTATTGCAAAATGAATATATGAAAACCTATTTTTTATCTGAAGGTTCTTTTAATATTAAAAGATAGCATAGCAGCACTCATATATGATTGTTCCTAATTTAGTGCATCATTGAATCTCGTGTTGCCTGCTCTGTGGGTTTCTGCTATGTAAACATTGTGGTGATAAAGCACAATCTGTCTTCACTTTGTGCCAGTAACACTTAAATTAGGGGTCGCCTGAAGGAAAATTTTATGCTAGCTACAGCATTGTCAGCTAATTATCTTAAAGGTTATTTGCTAGAATATAGTTTACCACTGGGGGGAGTTGAAATTAAATGTGCTTCTTTTAGAAAGAGCAAAATCCGACATGCTTATCAAGCCAGCAAAGTTGTCCAGAAGTGCAGAAGAAAAAGTGTGATCCTTTTGGGGCAATTTACCCAATATTTGATCGCCAAAAAACAATATTCTTAGTAAAGCCAAGTACACACACACAGAAAACCCCACAAGTGCATATGGATTTCTGGCTGTCTCTTATAAAGCCCATTAACACAATACTGAGCTATGAAAATATACAGTGTGCAGAATAGGAATTGCAGTTTTATGTCTTCTGTTTTCTGTTTTAAAAAAATACTTTGAACTCATAAGTTATTGACATTTTATGTTCTTTTGTATTGTTGAAATGTGGGCATTTTCAATACCAAATTCTTCTGGAACTATGGCTTAAACCATCACAGTATCCTTGCAGTTGGATAACTAGCATTCTTATAAATAAAACATTATCAAGTAATTCCAGAGATGTTCTAGCTACAAGTCCCTTCAAACTACTGGTGTATTTAATACTGCAACTTAGGATGATTTTGAAATAGAGATAAATGATGTACAATTAAGGACAGCTAGTTAAAGACCCTTTTACAGAGAATCCTGTCTCTCTTACCTGCTTTGCGACTGCCTATAAAATGTAGTCATGGAAATTGAAGCTTCTTGTGACCCACTATTAATACTAAATATTTATAAATATGGCACTGGATATTCAGTCTAGGATTAAATGCTGACCTCATCAAAGAAAATGAGAGGGTTAGCACTGACTTCAGTAACAGCCTAGCGTCATTCAGTGGGTTGAAGCAAAATGCTGTTTAAGCAGTGCTTCCTGGGAATCTTTAATCAAAATTGCAGAGTACAAGGCTTAAAAATCTGATTCTTGAAAAATCAGCCCACATCTGACTACTTAATTTCCCCAAAGAACTGCCTTTCACTTATGGAGATGGCACTAATATTTTCATCACAATTTTCATCACAATTTTCATCACAATTTAAGGAATCTAATTTTGAAATGTTCCATTTTAGCATGGATAATTAAATGTCTTAAACTGAAATTGGGAGTGTTGTCCTCAATTGTATTAGTATATTACTTTTGTTTTCTTGATAAGCCACACACTAATATTAAAATGCCATCTTCTCCACTTCATTTCTTCCTCTCTTCTTTTTTTTATTAAGCTAAAACTTTAAATTTCAGTGAAGAAGGAACAGAACTTTAGTTTGATATTGTTAAGCCTTGCATGAGGAGAAAAATGTGAACATGTTTATATATGTGTGTGTGTGTGTGCATTAATCAAAACTGAAAGCCTGGAAAAAAATGAAACACAAAGGATTAGAATGACTAGCCTGGTGTCCGATAAATTGCTAATCTTCAACTTCTGAAATTACAGCTTGTCCTTAATTGGAAATTCTTAGCAAACTAAGTTTGATGCTACCACCAAAAAACAGTTTATATTCACACAAAGCAAACAGTTCCCATTATTTGTCATAATTTGGAGAATACAGAAATATTTGCTTTGAGGGAATCTGAAATATGATAGGATATTTTAACTAAGGTATTCTGAGTCTAATATGATCATTTTGAAATTTTAGCCATTCACTAAAATAAAAATGTTTTTTGTTTCATGAAAAAAATGCTATTAAAAACATTCAAAAAGATTAATAAAGTAAGACATATTTTATTTAAATAGTACACTATATATCTTTTCTTCATATAACTCCCTGTAAAAACCTGAACTAATCAACATTTAACTGAGATTCTTCGGTTATATGTTTTTGCTAAGTTTTCATTCATAACCAATAAAGTAGAATTCTTTAAAAATATATTCTAAAGGAGTATATATTCATTACAATGTATGTTTCTCAAGATTTAAATAATACAATAACTCTACCTACTGCAATTTTAAAAACTTAAATCTTTACAATTTTGCACAAATCTGTACAATTTTTATCATTTTCTAAAACATTCTCAAACCAATTCATAGTAAAATACAAGTATAATGTGATTCATTTGCTCTAAAGTTGCACATTATTAGTGAATTAAGCTTCCATCTTTATTTTATAGCCTTTTAAAATAATATTGACTTTCAGTGTCAGTTTTGAAATAAATTTTAATGCATTTAATTTTGAATAATTTGTTAGTAATTTAAGAAGAAAACAGAAATATCTTATTTACTAGTTAAGAGGAAGACACTGGAGATAAGAGTTTTTGTGTGTTGTACAAAGAGACACTTAGTGTATAAGAACCATTACAGACATAAAACAGTTAAATGCCAAAATGAAATTTTTCAGTCTATCATCATCGTACATCTTTAACTGCGTCATTTGTTCTGACAGCTGTTTGATGTGATCTTGCATAATATGCTAGTACTTTATTTTATAGAGACATTGACATAATAGTGGGCAAATTACTATATGCTCTGAATATAGCCTTCTGAAAATTTAAGTTACCGGTTCTCATAATTGCAAGATTTGTTTGAAAATATCTGAACAATAGCTAGTAGACTTGTTAAAATAAAATTGTGACTATCAACCAATTATTTAGTGGACTGGGAAATAAATTGCAGTTGACCCAAAATAAATTCTGCAAATTAGTAAAATAATGCAGAATTACCTTTATTAATCATTTTTCTTAGTTAAAATAAGACTTTTAATTGTAAAGTTAAAAGTCTTCGGATATAAACTATTGATCAAAGGTTGATCGAAAAAACATGGATTTCAGTCCCATTTCTACCAGGGATTCTTATCTTAAGGCCTGAATATATATTAACAAATAATCTACAGCACAGTGCTACAGGATCAGTCACCTAATATGCAATATAATCTTAGCAGGTCCTATATAAATTTTCCTGCTACATTTTCAAAGGGTCAGTGGTTGCTCAACTGTTTACTTTAACAGCAAATTGGAGCTATTAAAAATGAAATAATTTCATTTAACTGCATAATTAAAACATAAATTTTCACATGCATATCCCTAGAGGAGTGCAGCACAGTCTTAAATAGGAAATGCATTCTTGTTTCTACAGCTGAGCTGGTGTTTATTTGAAACCCTGAGAAAGGAAAAACGTAAAGGGGTATGTGCATATGTATATTTTGCTTTCCTAAGAAGAAACAGACATTTTGAACATATGTTATACACAACTATTTCAGCATTGTTTTCTGAATCATCACAGATTTAAAGTTGCCTAATGGGGATCTGAAAAATTAAGAGGAAATATAATGAAAGGAAAACAAATACTTCTTGTCTAATAATGGAATATTTCAAAACATTTCCTCAAATTAGAGTAGACGTGCACAAGAATGTGCTGGGGGTATGATAAACCTCAATGTGGAGCCAATATTTTTCACTAGAAAGGGAAAATATGAGGCTTCAGGAGTTTGAGTGAGAAGGAAATAATGGTAGGATGGGGCGGGGCATTAGGACTGAGAAGATCAAGATGTGGCTTCAGTTTGTAAGCTGTGACTGCCTGAACTAATTACTCCAATACAAATAATTTTCACAACAATTAGGCCTTGAGCCATGTTTGGGAAATACATACTTTCATTGAAAGTGTTATGCAGATTATCAAATTATCAATTTTTTAAATACCATTTCTTTATCCCTTCAAGGAGTAAGATTTAATACCAGGCGACTATTCATGCAGTCCGCTGTGCAGTGTTTTGCTTTCAAAAATGATTTTTTTAAAAAAAACACCTTCCTTACAGTTTTGAAATTCTTCAGTGATCTCCCTTCCAAGTTCTAACCAGTTAAAAGCCCTGAGAAGCCCTGAGATCAGCCAAGGTGGACTAGATGCTTCTACCTGTGGAGGTTCCCCTCCATGGAGGACACTACACTCTGATAAGCACTGATCAAGAAGGGAAATTTTTTCACAATAACAAATACCAGGGAGCTGAAGCTTTAATTGGCTTGGGGAGTATTTCTGTAGAGTACTTAGCCTAATTGTTCATTCAGCCTCTGGACTCCAAAGTATAACCTGAAGCTGCCTCTACCGACTTGAACTAATGGTTTCCTCTTTACTAACTCAAGCTAATGGTTTCCTCTCATCGCAGATGACCTATATCAACTATCCAAGTTTAGCTTCTCTCCAGAAATGATGGACTGCAACTGCCATCATTCCCGCCACTAAGCATAACAGGAATGATTACTGCATGTAGCTCAAAGGCAACAAATTTGGCAGGCCTTGCTTATTCATTGGCAGAAAACTTCCTAGGGAGAGGTCTTTGGCATTTGAATCCTTTTCTCTGACAGAAACTAAGGTCACATTCATAAGTAGCATCTGATCTATCGCTAAATCACCAAAGCCTTTCTCTTGAGTACTTAGGCATACCTGAGACATCCTTCCCAGCTTATACAAATATAGTGTATGAAAACAAACAATCACATTTTTATATCTGATGTTGTTTGATCTATCCTGCCCCCATCAAATTTTCAGGTATGAAAAGATGGGCAGAATGTTGAAAAATTATATGTCCTTTAGATCCAACTCATGGAATCAGACTTTGCCACAGAGCATGATAGGATGCAAGAAGACCTTGTAGCAAGAAGACCACAAAGCCACATCTTACCTGGTGTTTCCCCACTCCCCTTGGGTTCCAGGTATAATGGGGCTCAGCTGCCTTCTTTCTTCTTGAGAACAGGGCAGAGCAAAAGAGCTAATGTTCTGGCCATATGGTCTTTTTGGGGTATACCAAGAGCATTCAAAGGATAGCTGTACTGCCTTAAATACCTTTGTTTCACTGTATCTGGCAGGGATTTTGTTAGAATTAAACCAGTTACCACTAAAGCTAGGCTGAAAATTATTCATTTTACCCCATTCAGGTAAGAGACTTGAAGAAAGAGAGACATTTGACTTATTGCCAATTTAATTTTACTTCCTTCACATTCTTCCTGGTTGGTCACTTCTTCAGCAATGATATCTCCACGAATCTCCATATCCTGCAGCTTCACCTAGACCATGGTCTTTAAGAAAGTACAATACACCTGTATGACTGAAAAAAATCTTAAATTTGTTTACTCAAAAGTAATTTCAATTTATTTCAGTTGTGCTTACTTCAGTTGAAGTAAAATAGTTGAGGCTTAGCAATATCAGCATCAAAAGATTTGTCATTCTTTCACATACTGTATTACACGAAACAGGATTAGGATAATACTAGAAATCTTAACTAAATAAGATTTGTACATGTGTGTTTTTTTAACAAGGCTAAATTAATCTGTAATTTAGATATGATGCTGGCATTAAATTTTTCAGAATAGATAACCATTTGGCTGAAATGGTATAGAGTTCCTGCTTAAGCAGGGGGCTTTCAGCACCAGTGGAACAAAGCTGAACTATCTTTTTGATTGCATCTTCATACACTTTAACAGAATAACAGAATAAAAAGTAGAAGGCATCTATAGAGGCCTTCTAGTCCAGAGGTGTCAAATTCAATTTCATTGAGGGTCACATCAGGGTTGTGTTTGACCTTGAGGGGCTGGGGGGGCATGGCTAGGATGGACGTGGCCAGCTCAATGTCACTCATCGAGGCTCTGTATTGGGCCACAATGGCCTCTTGCAGACCTCAGAGCTCGCTGAGCTCCATTTTCACTGGCGGTGGGTTGCAGGAGGCTGTTGCAGCCCCAAACGGAGCCCAGGAGCCCACTGGCAGAAGCACCATGGACTGGTCCTTCCCTGTTTCCAGGATGGGCCTACAGGCCAGATCTAAGCACCCTGCAGGCCAAATCCAGTCTCCGGGACTTGAGTTTGACTACCACACAAGCTACATCATTATGGATGGAGAATACAAGAAGTAGAAAAAGTAATGTTCCTGAGTCCATAAAATGGTGCCAGCATTCTTCTCGTGTCATAATGAATTTCCATTTGATTTTTTTAAAAAAAAAAATAGATTATCTTTAATTAAGAAAAGCAATTACTGTAAATGGTAAGCAAAGACAGGCAAAGTACCAGATTCGTACAGAATCCTCAGACATTTTTAGAAATCAAAATGATAGCTGCAGTCTAGTATTTTATCTGGAAATGTCCCCTTTGCCATAAGAAAATATTAATAAGGTGAGAAAGCAGAAAGCATCTGTGAGAAGGGATGCCAGAAGGAGAACTGGCTGGAGAATTCTGGGAGTTGAAGTCCACAAGTCTTAAACTTGGCAAGTTTGGAGACCCTTGACTCAACTGGTTTTCTCTCTAGGAAATGGGTATATTATAAATGTTCACATCGTTCCATAACAGCTATTGAGGAAAAATCCTCATGACATCACAGAATTCTGAATGTTGGGGACCTGTGCTCCAATGGATAGGGTATAGATTCAATAGTAACAAAATTAATTGATTTATATACAGATCACTGATAAAAGACAAATCTAAACTACAATCCTGCACAGATTCATTTAGAGTCAATGGGATTATGTCTTAGAAAATAAATATGCATAAAGAAGCTTCTTCTTACATGTTGTCCATAACCCTGGGAACTTTGAGGACTCATCAGTGTGATTTTCCTGGATGGAGACAATATAGAACTGCTTTGATATTTTAGTTGAGCTTCCCATGCTAGCCACCAGTCCTAGCATTGCTGGGTGTCTCCCATCCAAATACTAATCACTGCTTAGCTTCCAAGCCTAATCAAGGTCAGCCAGGAGCTGCCACCTGAGACAAATAGGCAAGGACTGTGATATAAATAAAATTAATAGTAGTAGCAGAAACAAAATTTATTAATAACATAAATATTTTACATGAGCTATGGAAATATTGGCCTATTTGTCAACGTAACACTACAGATTAATGGTTGGAACAGCATATTGTTTCTTAGGATTTTCAGATCATCTCAGCAAAAGTATCTAAACTCATCAGCTAAAGTATATATATATTTATCTTCATTTGTAATTTCATAGGTATTTTATACACCAGATTCTTCCTTTAGGTTTCCAACTAATTGTTTTTGCAGGACAATTCCAATCTGCTTTTGGCATTGTTTCTACTATTAGCTAATTTTAATTGTCCTAGTGCAAACAAATGGTTGTAACATCTCTTCCCATCTCTGCTACTCAAGTGAGGCTCTTCAGCTAAATTGACCTAACTATAAACAGTATTATACAAGTGAAAATTTAAGCATTTTGTATGTTTTCTTTGTACTACCAGTCCTAATAATATCAGGATATTTTTTGTCATTGCATCTGTACTCAAACGTTGATTCTATTTCTCCTCCATAGAGTATGTTTGTAAGACTTTTTTTACGAATTGTTTTTTTTTTCCAACAATCCTAATTTTGCTACTGTGGTGGCAATTGGTCTCTCTTTTTATTTTTTACTCTTCAAAAATCTCTTTTACTCTTCATAATCTTACCCATGGTTTTCTAAACCACATCAGAGGTTCTCCAATGCTGGTTAGAAATGTGACTAGTTTCTCTAGTCTAGTTTATTTATCACTGCTGTCATTTTTTTCCAGTGACAGAAAGAAGCGCATACGTCGATCTTTTGAATAAGATTCTGTTCTAATATTCACAATAGCTGGAATGCAGCACTCATCCTCTTTTGTAAGATGGACCTTCCTCTATCAAGAGCATCAGTTCCATCTTCTCTCTGACAGCCTGGCATAGAACCTCAAATCTTGCTTCACTCTGCTCCCAGAACACAACACAGTCCCCTTTTAGTTCTCTGATATCAATATGGGGGCTGAGTTTTAATAGTTTTTATAGTAATACTGCTTACTCAACACTGTGATTAGCAAAAAAAAAACCACCATTCCTTGTGGATACCAGTATTATAGTACCAAACAACTGGAACCTGGTTATAAGTGTAAAATGAATTGCTGGGCTCATTCTCCTCAATAGTATATCACTACTGTCATTCATAAGAGTGGCTCAGTGACTAACACACTGAGCTTGTCGATCAGAAAATCGGCAGATCGTTGGTTCAAATCCCTAGCGCCACGTGATGGAGTGAGCTCTCCCATTACTTGCCCCAGCTTCTGCCAACCTACCAGTTTGAAAGCATGTAAAAAATCCAAGTAGAAAAACTTTGGTGGGAAGGTAACAGCGCTCTGTGAGCCTTCCGCTTTTAGTCATGCTGGCCACATGACCACAGAGATATCTTTGGATAGTGCTGCCTTTTCAGCTTAGAAATGGAGATGAGCAGCACCCCTAGAGGAAATGACTAGCACGCATGTGCAGGGGAACCTTTACCTTACTGTCATTCATGCAGCTCAGTTTATGTCTTCCTATGTTCTTCCTAGGAGCAGAGAGGAAGAATATGTTGTCTTAGAGAAAAAAGTTAATATTTCCCTGGTTTAAGCTTGATTCCTGATAACTACAAGGGCATGTTGCTTTTTCATAGAAGTATGAAACATTCTATGCCAACATTGAAGTAGTTGGCAATGGTCTTCAAGGGCTTTTTTTTTTTTCCAAGTTCACATTCTACTTCACAGTCCTGGTATTTTCTGAATTCCCATTCAAAACCGAGCCTGACCTGACCGTGCTTAGCTTCTGTGAGAGCAACCAAGATCAGCCAAATGCTGCTATCAACTGAGGACTTTCCCTCTGGTATGGGTTAAGAAGCAGGCAAAGCAAACCAAAGCTCTTTTCCTTTCCCAGCTAATGTATTTTAGCTTTTGGCTCATTTTTATTACATTTTTTGTTTTGCATTTCTTTCTTTTAAATTATTTTATCATTGTATCCCTGGGCTCTTTCTAACACAGGTAATGTCATGCCTCCCTCGGAATCTGAATCCGAGGGAGAAGACGAACAGCTGACAGAGAGCGGGAGAGTGGCTCCGTTGGCTGTGGAGGAAACTGGGCAAAGGCAAAGACAGGCTGGGCAGAGCATGGGAGAGGTAGAACAGGGGAGAGGGGGTTCAGATGAAGACCAAGACCAAGATCCCTTCCTCATCCTAGGGCGCACAGGGAAGAACGCAGAAGAGAGCAATGTTGGTGGCGTGGCTTACAAGGAAGAAAATGGTCCTGATTCCCTACACAAGGCCCACCTGGGGATGGAGTTTAAAGAAGAGGCAGTTGGGAGGGGCGTTTGCCAGGAACAAACACTGAATTCATCTAGTGTTGAGAGGTGTGGCCTGCATTCCTGGCTTCCTCCTGACTGTTTGAATTATTGGCATGCTTCTGTGTGCTTACCTTGCCCTGCTGGAATTATTGCCATGATTCATTTATCTTGCCCTGCTGGAATGATTGACTGCAGTCAGTCTGCTTACAACACCTGGACTGGAGTATCTGCAGCCAGAGGCTGCTGCAGGTTCATGGGAGAGCTTTTCTCCAGGCTGGAGAGTAAACGGGACATTGGAGGCAAGTTGGAGCAAATAAAGGGACATAGACTTATTCTCTAGCTGTGTTACCTTCGTGCCACGCCCCGGGTCATCACAAGTAATAGATATCTCTGATTCATGTGGGATGTTTTGATTGATTTTTGGCTAACAAACATGTATTAGGACTAACTGTAGCCTGATTTATTTTTCCCCCGAGATCTCTTTTAAGAATATTCTTTTTTTCTTTGCAGGGTGCCTTCACGTTCCATGGTAGCATGATAGACATGCCATTACTGAAACAAGCCCAAAATATTGTTACACTTGCTACTGCCATCAAGAAAAAATAATCTGCTAAATAACCTTTTCCCAGAGTGATTCCAGGAGCTTCTTCAAGAAAAATTATATAATACCAAGAGTAAGGATAGTGCAACGCTTCATATTTCAGTCAAATTCAGAATACATGTCCAACAACTTTGATCTATTCTTCTTACTGGATGTCAATGAGAATACTAAGATTGAAGCCTGTTTTCTATGACAAATGAGTTGTGACAGACCTGAAAGCAAACCTGTTTCCTTTGGAAAAGCAACCAATTAAAATCAATCAGTGATGTGGACAAACAAGCTTCAATTAATATTTGCCTCAGAAAAATTTCCGTGAACAGCAGAGTTGTCCAGAGAGGAAAAAGTTCCTTATCTTTCAGGGATACGTAGAAGTATATTTTGTTATACAAAAGAGAAAAGAGCTTCTCTTTGCTTAAAATTCTACACAAGAAGTCTTAAGAGAGGTTTTTGGTAGTTTCAGAGACTTGACACATACAGTATTGAAGGGATCCATAGACATTCCTTCCTCAACTTGTGTTCCTGTTGCTTTAAGAGTTATACTGAAAGCAAACATTCCAAAGGCATATTTTCTCCTGCTTAAGATAATAAAAGACACCTTCTGGCACTATTCTGTATGACTTTTAAAGATGGAACCTCCTCTCTGACTAGATTTCCAACTTAGCTTCTTTCAGTCTAAAGATGCATTGCTTTTAGAATATCTAATCTGTGATACAATGCATTTTGCTGCCTGCAATAGAGTTTGCAAGCTCAAAACCATTTAATATGGCTTACTTAACTTCTCAAGAAGTTTGTAGTTAAACATTTGTATGCATCAATTAGGAGTTCAAATCATCTTCTGTACATTTTTTTCAGATGTTTTCGAAAATTAAATAATTAGAAGTTTTCCCATTTCACTGTGCAAGCCAACTTTCACGTGGATCTCTTCCCACCTAAATGAACACCTTTTTTTTCAAGTGCAATTGGATATGATTTATAAATATGTGCAGATTGGTAAGTCCCTCTAATCCAAGTGCCTATGGAGAAGGGATTTATCAAAACTGCTTTTTAAAATGCATCTCACTGTTGAATGAGACCACTAGTTTTTCTTCAACGTGCTCTACACTGCTTTTAGTATCATCACAAGGGGTGACAGCAAAGGAATTAGAGATTGTACATTTCAGAAAGCTTTTTTTCCTTAACACTCAATGATAGTGCTACTTGAATCCCTGCAGATAGCCATATTACAGCATTTTCAGCCCTGCAGAAATCTATTTTGAATGTGACCTTAACGGAAAGGGGTAGTTACTGTGCCTTTTATGAGCATATTAACAAACTCTGGTTTTAAATTATAATAAGAAAACTGGATATAATTCCTCAAAATGATTAATCCAAAATTGCAGTTTGTGTATGTACTTAGAAGGATTCGTGGCAGAATTATAGGTTCATAGACCAAATGGATACCTGATTTTTCAGCCTCAAATTGTCCTCATGCACCGGTGACCCATTTTCATTCACTTCAGAAAAGATCATTCCAGCTCAACTACCAGAGATATTTCTAACAGAACTGAACCTAGAGATTTATCTAACTGGCAATGAGGAGCCTTTGGTTCAGTCCTGGCCATGGCTGGGAAAGATTCCCCTTGTGAAACTAAGAGGAACTATTCTGTTGAAATATACAAAGACAATATACTGTTGAGATGACTTGGTGTTTGGAGATGGTGTTTCTTTCTATTTATATCTAAGAAGTCTACTCCCCTTATATTAATCTATTTAATCTACTTCACTTTCCATGGTGCCACTTAAAACCAGAAGAGGCAGCTTTCTGGACTGGTGGTGGGCATCTTTAAAATGTTGAGGCCATGTTGTGAGCACTTTTATAAATTGGCTCACCTATTTGCGGCAAAGCTGCACTTATAGCCATGTCTTATGATAAAAAGGGTCATTTAACAAACCAGTCTCTCCTTCCAGCCTCCACCGGGGGGCTCTCTACATCATAGTTTATTGTGTTGTTTTTCCCAAAGCACAATGATGAATTTTCAAACAAAGCCCTGAGTGGAAACTAATAAATACCCTCTCCTTTTTTTTTAAAGAAATCCTATAGGGCCTAGGAGCCAATCTGCAAAACACATGTTGGGTGACTGCTTCTCTACAGCTTCAACCAAAATGATGATGATGATTCCTTAGAAGAGTATACCTTTATTGCACAAATATCTTAGAGGCAGTGACTATCTTCACATACAGTATTTACCTGTCCCAATTCACTTGGGATCATTTTGGGGTTTATATATCAAGCTGAATGTTAGACTAACCATGGATCCCACCACATGTGGTCAGCCAGGTAGTGGTTCTGCGGCTCATGCAAACACAGCTAAGGTGTTAGTAAAATAGGATACAGGGACATTCACAGTGAGGGGAGAGTAATGATGGTTGGTTTAACTAGATAACTGGAGTCCTGCCTAACTCGCATAAAGAGGAATGGAACTTCAATCACACCATTGCAGCCGTCCTGACTTTTTCAAACAGATACACATACCAATGGCATAGTAAGTCCTGCAGGATATGCTTTAGGACTCAAATATAAGCCCTATCATTTGTTATATGATATTCTGATTGATATGACTTTGAAAAGCCATCTCCTGTCTCAAATTAAAGCATATTGCATCATGTCCCATCGTGTACTTTCCTATCACAGATTTCCAGCCTGTATTCACATCTCAGGCTAAATCATAATTTACTAAAGAAATCCCACCTGGATAGGCTCCCGGAATATGCTACTTTATCTTCCCATTCAGCATCTTTCAGTCCAGCTGATTTAGCATCAATCCTTTTTTTTTTTTTTTTGGCTTCCGATGATTAAGCCTTCCTCTTTTTTTATGGACTACTTTGGAATGGGTCAGCTTGGTCCCTGTTGAAATTGAAAGCAATTTTCTTTTCCTTTTTTATCTGAATGATGGGTGTCTCCTCTGGTCAACTATCTTGTCTAGCAAAGTGAATAGGGCAGGATTTATTTCCCCGATGGATGGAGAGTGGTTTGACTTCCAGCTGCACACAGCCTGCCCCTTGGCATAAATTTGGTGGGGTGGGAGAGGGTGGCCTTGAGAAGACTCGTTTGCATGACAGTGGCCATGCGGCAGTAGCGGCTCATCTGGGCTGGGCAGCTAACGGGCTTAACCCGGCTGTTTGGGAGAGGTTAACCCAACTTGTAGGCAGGGTAAATAAACAGAACAAGCTGTCTTTGTCCTCTATTCAGACCAGCCTCTCCCCCGAAAGCGCGCTGCATTGAAGGCACAGAGTTCAGCTTGTGGCTGCCAGAGGGACTCCCAAGGCAGTTGTGAGCGCCAACAATCAGCCAGTTTGTTTCTTTTCCTCATTAAATCATCGCCTTTTGTGCGGGGGCCCCGCAACTTGTGTTTCTTAAGAAATTAACAGAATGCGAAGTTGCAAACCGGGCCTCAACCTTTTCATGACCTACAAGATGCTCTTAGATGGGCACCCCAGGAAAGCAGCACTGTTTACTTAAACGGGTAAATAGAAAACACTTGTGGGAGGTGAGAGAGACAAGGAGTCATTTAAGCCATCCTCTTAATAAAATGTAAGTGTTTGGATCCTTATACCACGGAAATGAAAGCTCTTTTTGAGCACCAGAAGTGGGTTTTAGTGATAAAGGTCAACCCTGAACTATGCAAACATCTCAAGCCAATTGCAGAAATCTTTTCAGTAATCAATCCCTAGATCTTTAAATTCAGAGGTGGGGATTTCAGGGATGGGATGGAGCCTTAAAAGTGCCCCAAGGTAATCCTTTGACTTGTTAAATCTGGAGGTTACTTGCATGCAGTCTTAGACATCTCCCTCACCACCCCCAATTTCATTCCATGTGAATACAGGTGCTCTATTGTACACAAATGTGTGATCTGACTCTCAAACTCCCCATCTCACTGAATTAGCCACTTACCTTTGCATTATTCAAGATAAAAATTCTATACACCAACTTTCTCATTATCTCCAGCCCACGCTATCTAGACAATGGAGATTGTAGTTTAACACGTGGAGAAGGGCAAAATTGAAGGTTAGAAGTCAATACTTTCATCAGGTTATCCAGTTTGGAATAATGATCATGTCCTGTTTTTGAATTCTCAAACAATTACTAATTCCAGAAGCTATTATTTTTGTTAGGTGTCTTTCTCCATTAATATGTATAAAATAGATGTGTGAGCGGTGTGAAAGTCCACAGAAATAAGCATCCAACTTTCAAATAACAGAGAAGTCGTCTTTTCTTAAGAGATTTGGTTCGTTTTCTTTTTCTAGTTTTTAATACAGTTCTATGTGCAGACAAAACCCTAACCCTGTTTGTTTATGCCAGGACATTTATTTCTGAAAAAAAGAGGCTAGCCTATTCAAGCACAGAGTCCAGTCTACAGCATGTGCCAAGCAACACCTTCTAACATTACCACAACCATTACTCATGGTTTACAAATCACAGTGGCTAAAAAGCCAAGCCAAATAAGCTCCTTATCAGGCCAACCCCCTCAGCAATAGTACAATTGATTTATTTCACTGAGCATACTGGGGTTTTCCTATTGTTGGTTTTAGTGTGATCTCCAAACAGCAGCCATGCATAGGGCAGGGTATTATATAACTAAATACACCTCCTTACCAAGAAAGCCCTGCACATGGGAAACTATTCTAGGCTAGGCTAGATGCCAAGTGCAACATAGAAAAATACCCTTTTCAAACCAAAATTCAGATTTTTTGCTGCATTAGGTCTTAGATTAGGGGGTGAGTCCTACAAATACTTCACTTGAAGTGATGGGAGTCATCCTCCATCTATTTGGAAGCACCACTTTGGTAGGACCACACCTAAGAGATGGCACAACTGGACCCAGATTTTAAACCAAGCTTTTGCGGACAGGACTGTTCTTAAATGGACAGGAGCTCATCCACTCGAGTCAGATGTTCTGTCTCAGCTGGTCCTTCTCCCCTCAACCATGAGAGTAAAGGCTGTCCTCTTAAACAGGCTTGGCTCCCTGGAAGCTGCCAGCACTGAAATTTTCATTCGAGTCCAACTCTCTCTCTTCCTGGAAAGCCCATGTAGTTTTCTTCACAGTGGGAAGGAAGGGATTTGCCACTGTCTCTTTCCAGCAAGGTTTTAACTCCTCTGGCAAGTCTTATCTGGATCTGCTATACTTAGCTTCCAAGCTCAGACAAGTTCTACCCAGGGAGAAAAAAATAAAAAAGAAAGCGTTACTCCCAACTTTGGTTAGTCCAAGCAGCTGGAAGTGATCAGTCTGACAGGCCACTAGGAAGCAGTGTGATGCCCACTCCTTTCCTTCCCATTGTAGACTGCAGGGTAAGAGACCCCAGGGATGGAAAATTAAAATGGATTTCTCTATTTCCCACCCACCCCTCCCGATTTATTTTCATTATTCTCCGTAGTACCCTGGGAATAAGGATTCTTGTCTTCTCTTAATCCCTGGCCTGGAGGGTTTTTTCAAGCATAATGTCTTCATTGTTTTATGGGGGGGTTAATGACAATCAAGGATAGCCCTTGTTTAGCTGCTGAAATGAAGACTGTGAAAGAGCCATCCTGGAATCATGGTCAAGTGGAATTTGAGGAAGGGGGATTTAGCCTTAGTCTGAGCTGTCCAGTTCTGTCTACCTTCACAGCAAAACCTGCACTTTTGCTTACAGGAAATCCTAGCTGAGGGTTTATCTCCCTTTTGAGGGGCAAGTGGGTTAAAGCATAAGTAAAGGCTCAGTGACAGTTAAAAATGGACTGTCCTGAATATGAAGCATTGAATCCCTTTTTTCCCAAGTTCTTTCTTTTAAGTAGGGCATTTAATATACGTATTTCTGAGTGGGAAAATATACTAAACACTGAATGGAAGATAACAAAATCTGTCTCAAACTCTCTACAGGCTTAATTGATATAATACATCAAAACTCAGAGGGGTTACATTCAAAATAGTAATATATATATGTACAGCTTCTACCCAGAGCAGTAACTCTATTGAATTCTACTGTATAGTGCAATATTAATGCAATATTAGGGGTTTTCAATTCTATGTATAGAATGTGAAGGATGTGTGTTTGTGTTTATTTTCAGTCATAATGTACACTGAAGATGGTATTTAATTTCACTGTACGAGGTGCAGTGACAATAAAGTAAACTATATGATTGTGATTGTGAATTCTTTATTTCTAACAGATTTCAACAGGAAAAGTGTTTTTATTTTCTTTGATCTTTTTGTATTTGTTGGTTAATCAGTATCTTTCATTTGTGCAAGATCTTTTTGTATGTCACTGCAAGTGGGTCCAATCTGATTTTTTTTTTTGACCCCTTCTGAACTTAACAGGTGACTCAATAGGCAAGTGGTATTACATGCCTATAGCATCTTTGTTAAAAGGGATACAACCAATCCAGCTGGTAAAAATTAGCAGATTGCAGAACTAAACTTTATCTTTAAGTGAGGTGCGCCTCAATACGTGGAGGACACCAGAGAGACTGCTGCATCTTTCTAAGCGGCTCAAAATGAAACACTTTCTTCACTAAGGCATTTGACTGGTTGCTTGTCAACTAAATTAAAAGCCCAACCTGTGGCGGCCTTAAAGTTTCTTCTCCCCACCGCCGATGGGGGCAAACGCTGCCCCCGACACATTCAGAAAGGGGAGAAAAAAACCACTGAGGTAGCCGCCCACCTTCCCATCCCCACCCCCGTTTTCTCATCTAGGCCGCTTTCAGGAAACGTGGAAGGGAAACCCGTTCGGCGAGCGTGGCCACCTCCACGCAGCCCGCCCGGATCTGAGTTTGCGAGACTTTCAGGGGAGAAACACTTCAGAGCCCGGCTTGTTTAAGGCTACAAATCCTTGGAGGGGATGGAAGACGAGGAGGACGTGGGAGGGAAGGCCTACAAGCCTAAAGACTCGCCGCCTCTGTGTTCCTCGCAAATGCTCCTGCCGTTAGACCACGCGAACCGTGCAAACAAGCCCAAGGCGGGAGGCGGGGTCGCCTTCTCCGGCCGTTCCCGCCGAAGTGACGGGGGAAAAAAAAAGTTTCCCTTCGCTTGGCGGCAGCTCGGCTGGTCCTTCCAGCCCCGATCCCGCTGCATCTCAAAGAGAGCCGGTGGTAGCTAGCGCGGCCCGGCGGGAAGCAAGCGCCGAAGCCGTTCAGAGCTGGGGCCGCTTGAGACTGTCGGCGTTGCTGTTCCGAGGCCTTTCGGCCGTTTCCTGTCCTCTCCGCCTCTCGAGTCTGCCTGGAATCCTTCCCGTGCAAAGAAAAGAAAAGGCTGGACACGGAAAGTCCTCAGCTGTGCCCGGTTTTCCTGGAGCGCAGCCGGGCTTTCTCGGGTGGGGGGGGCAGCATTTTGCCAGCCAGGGACCCCCGTTGTCCTTTTCTCCCCGGACTATCCAGCTGGTTGCTCCAGCCAGGGAGTACAAATACCCATCTTTCTCCAACAAAATGGGCTCCAGACGGCCAGGTATACAACTTCCATCATTCCCAGCCCACAAATTGGGGGTAGTGACACACTTTCTGGATTGGGGTGACCACCTTCACTTTCTGGAGGGAGACCTGAGCATGGCCTGGAGGTCACTTCGAGGCTCCCACCAGGAGAGCATCCTGCCTGAGGGGCCCCTGTTGGAGTCTCCCCTCAACTGGTGCAGGTGATGCCCTCGCTCAGCCCCGTCTCCTCCTCCTCTGCAGGGATGTTGTGGAGGTGAAAGCACCCCACGGATGCTGCTCCAGGCTCCAAAGGGAAAAGGTACAAGCCTAGAAATGCAATACAGGTAGTCCCCCACTTATGACCACAACTGAGCCCAGAATTTCTGTTGCTGAGGGAAACATTTATTAAGCTAATATTAGGCTAATATTGATCTAGTACAAGTAAGGAAAATTCTGGAGTTGATGCAATTTAGAGTAATCACATTCAGAATCCTTTCCTAAGTGTTCAGGTATTCCATGACTCAAAACTGAATTAGAATTGTTACTTCTATTCCCTATCCTGCAGTGACAATTAGATGTAGGAATTTGACTTTCCTCAAAACAGTATTTTTTATTCAAGAGAACGCTAAGTTACTTTGAAAGAGACAATTTCTTGGATACAGAAATAGAGGTAGTCCTTGAAGTATGACCACAATTAAAGTCAACATTTCTCCATTGCTAAGCAAGACAATTGTTAAGCGAGATTTGCCCCCTTTTAAGATTTTTCTTGCAACAATTGTTAAGGGAATCACTGCCATTAAATTAGTAACATAGTTGTTAAGTGAATCAGGCTTCCCCATTGACTTTACTTGTGAGGCGGTTGCAAAATGAGACACTGGGCATTGCAACCGTCACAAACATGAGTCAGTTGCCAAGCTTCTGGATTTTGATCATGTGACCATGGGGAGGCTGCCATGGCCGTTAAGTGTGAATGCTCACTTTTTTCAGCGACGGTCACTAAATGAACGGTTGTTAAGTGGAGGACTGCCTGTAAACTCGTCTCCTTCACAACCGAATCTATCGGTTTTAAGGGAATTAGCTTCAGCATCTGAGCGCTCAGAAGGTCGGCTTTATTTGAATTACAGCCTCCTAGTTCGGTTCTCTAGTCTAGGTAGATGAAAAATGCCTTACCCACCCGAGGAGCGGGACGAGTCGAGGAAAGGCCACGCGCGAACGGGCCTTTATTCTGCGGCGGAGATTTGAAATGGGTGCAGATCGTTAAGCCTGCGGTTGGGGAAAGCGGAGCTGGCGTCTTCTCCTTTTCTGGGTCGGGGTCCAGTAAAGTCGACACCCCCCCCCCCCCGACTTCAGCTGAAAGCGCCGAAAGCTCTGGTGAAATCCCCGAGGCTAGCGAGCCCGCCTGGCTTCGGCTCTCCACCCGCGCGGCTAAGGGGAAGAAGGGGCTCTGGGGTCGAGACAGAAGCCGAGAGGAAAGCCCGCGGAAACAAGGAGAACGCTTCTTTCCAGGCTACGATGCCCACCCGAGTCTTCCTCAGGCCTCCCGCGTGACCGTCAAAGAAAGCAATGAGGAGGTTTTGCGCGACGATCCGGGCCCCAGGGTCAAAATGGGGACAATCTGAAGCTTAACAACGCCTAGAGCTTGCTCTGGCAACTAACACCAAATTAGCCTTTGGATTTAATGCAATAAATGGATCCCACAAAGCCCTGTAAAACTGGCTAGGTGTATCTTAGTAGCCGGTGAATTGAAAAAGTTACATCCGGACTGAGGGTAAAATAAATATTGGGCGGTTGAGAAAAAGTTGCGGTGTGATTTATGACACTCTCCATCTTAGCAAGTTTAAGAGGTGTGGACTTCAACTCCCAGAAATCTCCAGCCAGACGTGCTTCTCTAATGCTTATTGTGAAGGGCACAAGGGTCCTAATATTATTTTAATATATTTTGGCTAATATTGAACTAGCACAAGTAAGGAAAATTCTGGAGTTGGATGCAATTAGAGTCATCACATTCAGAATTCTTTTCTAATGGTTTAGATATTCCACGACTCAAAACACATTTGAGTGGAATTGTTACTTCTATTCCCCATCCTGCACTGGAAATTAGATAAAGGAACTAAAAATTTGGTTTTCCGCAAGACTGAGTACTTTTATTCAAGAGAATGCTAGGTTATTTTGAAAGAAACAATTATCTGGGTACAGAAATAAGGTAGTCATTGACTTAGGACCAAAATTGAGCCCAAAATGTCCATTGCTAAGCAAGACAATTGTTAAGCAAGTTTTGCCCCCCTTTCTTGGCACAGTTGTTAAGGGAATCACCGCAGTTGTTAAATTAGTAACACAGTTGCTAAGTGAATCTGGCTTCCCCATTGACCTTCCTTGTCAAAAGGTCGTAAAAGGTGATCAAGTGACCCCAGCACACTGCAGTCGTCATAAATATATGCCAGTTGCCAAGCATTCGAATTTTGATCATGTCCTGTGACCATGTGGATGTTGCTGCAACAGTTCTGAGGGTGAGAACCATAATCATAAGTCACTTGCTTCAGTACCATTGTAACTTTGAATGATCACTAAATGAATGGTTGTAAGTCAAGGATTACCTATACACATATCAGTGAGGGGAAGGAAAGCTCCACCTCTGGATATACCCATTTTCTCCATGCAAAGCATGATCTCTTCCGGTCTCTTTCACTGAAAAAGTTTCTACGTTCAGGATAAAGTGGGGAGCCCAAGCTTACAAGCCTCTTGTAAGCTCCAGAGATCTGACTCAAAAAGTAACCTAATGCCTGCTTTCTATTGACAGTGGAATCTTCCCTTTCCCAAAGACATAGTCTTGCATTTGAGAAACCTTCCAGGCTGGAAAGCAAGAGTACTTGAAAACAGAGGCCAGAGAGCAACACCACAGGAAAAGAACTAAGGAGCATAGTCGTCTCCCCAACGAGCAAGGCTGAAAGAACCTTCAGAAGGACTACATGTCTCCAGGGAAAAGGATCCAGTAGCAAGTGATGGGGAAGACCTCAGGCTGAGACCAACAGAAGCCCTGCCAACCATCTCTAAATAAATATATCTTGCTCAAATGGAACATCTGTGCTTTAATTTGGATTTATGGTTCTTTCCTCTCAACTTCTATAACGACTTTGCTGCAGGACCTTCTCAGCTGCCCAGGTGTCATGCCCCCTTCAGAGTCTGAATCTGAGGAGGAAGATGAACAGCTGACAGGGAGCAGGAGAGTGGCTCAGTTGGCTGTGGAGGAAACTGGGGAAGGGCAAAGTCAGGCTGTGCAGAGCAGGGGAGAGGTAGAATAAGGACGAGGGAGTTCAGAGGAAGACCAAGGCCCATCCCGTCTTCATCCTAGGGCATGTAGAGAAGAATGGAGAAAAGAGCAACGTGGGGTTGCATGGCTTACGATGGAGGAAAGGGCCCTGATTCCCTTCACAAGGCACACCTGCGGATGGTGTTTAAAGGAGAAGCAGGTGGATGGGGCGGTTGTCAGGAACAAATGTTGAGTTTATCTTGTGTTGGCTGTGGTTATGTGAGTTCCTGGCATCCACCCAACCGGTTTGAATTACTGCCATGTTACTTCACTTCTGGAACTCCTTATCTTGCCCTGCTGGATTTATTACCTTATCTTTCCTTGTTGGATTTATCGTTTGAAGTTTTCAGTTTACAACATTTAAATTGGAATATTTATTTTTATTTATTTTATTTGGTTTGTCAATTGCTTACAAGATAATAGGTATAAGTAAAAACATAGTTATGAATACATGGATACATATAAGAAAAATAAAAGAAACAATAGGACAGGGACGGTAGGCACGTTGGTGCACTTATGCACGCCTCCTGTCTGCAATTAAAGGCTGTTGCAGGTTTGGAGGAGAGTTTTTCTCCAGACCGGAAGATAACTGGAACATTGGGGGCAAAATGGAAGCTAATAAAGGGACCCAAACATATTTTCTGACTGTGTTGCCTTTGTGCCACACCCCGGGTCATCACACCAGGACAATTAAGGGAGTGAATTACTGTACAGGTTCTAAATAAATAAATATTGAGCATAGCTGTTATTTCATTCCCATTTCAAGAACTTTGACTAAGGGCAGATGAAGGCAAGGACAGGCCAAAAAGAAAAAGGAAGATTGTACAAGGAAGGGTTAGCTTTCCTATTGTCATGGCACTATGGAAGGAGCAGAGGGTTGTCCTTTTCTCACCAGTCCATGAAGCTGGTGTGGCTTCTGGGAGCTCATCCACTGGGCAGCCAGTGCTTCCTTCATCGCACAAGTGCCAGTGGCCTCCATCTATCTGCTTGTCTCCGTCTTGAGGGTAATGGTGGGTAGATCAAAGGCAGTCCATGCCCCTGCAGAGCCAAGAACAATCCGACCACTTTTGTGTGCTGTTGCTAGGAGCCCAGAAAACTGAAAGGAAGGCTGGGAGCACATTAATCAGACTCGTTACAGTACAACAATAATGTCTCTCTCCCATGACACTCTCTCCCCCAATCCCAAAGTCGGGTAATGCACCCTTGGGTTGGTTAGGAGATGTTCTCCAGACTGGCCTGAAGCCACCCTACCTTTTTACCTTATGCCCCCTCACTTCCCACTGTGGCAATCCCCATAGACAAGATCATACATCACATTGCTTTAGACTGTCTACCTGTGCTGACTCCGGCTCATTCACTACCACAGATTCAGTTTATAAAATATAAACAGAAATACCACCCCTTTCATTACAGGGTAGCAGTCTTATTGCATGAATATTTGCAGGAGTGATGGGAATACATCAACAAGGAACACGGCAGGCCTATGGTCATAAATGAATGCTATTACTAGGACAAAATTATTTAGAATAAGGGTGTGATTCAATTGTCTGTCTTTGAATCAGCTTTGGGAAACCAGGACCAGACACTATGATTCTGTCAAAAATCCAAATTATTAATTTATTAAGCCTTTACTGATAAATAAATATGCTTGTGTTTTAAAACAACTTATATAATATTTATTCATTTATTTTATACTGCAAATTGCGTTATCTTGTGCCAAATTTTTAATTATATCTGTATTTTGCTTTTCACGTCTTTTGCCTATAAATAGAAATAATTACTGAATAAATTTCTTAATTTCAGGATGTATATACAGTTTATGTATAATATATATTGTGCATCTACTACAAGCAGCTATCTAAAATATGTATTTTAAATATTTAAAATGTGAAAAATTATGCATATATTTGGTTAGTTGCTTCTCTCTGCAATTTTGTGTTTCTTTGGTATTTCTTTAGTATTAACTCTAGTATTGTTAGTAAAAAATTCTTTTAAAAAATATACAGCTTTTTAAAATAGCAGATTAGGTTTTTAAGCTGCATAGTTTTTAAAAATATAGTAATATAGTTGTACAGTCAGACTGCCATCTAGTAAATTGTACTTTTTGAAATTTAATAAAAAAGAAAAATGATTCATTAAGAAAACAAAATATTTTTTATGACAGTTTTTTTTCCCTTTAAAGCAGGGGCTGGCTTCAATTGCACGGTGGCAGATGTTATTGTAACTTTTTAAATCTCCTTCCTACATAAATCCCTGCTCAGCATTGTAGCCTAAGTACTCAATTATTTTTAGACCAAAAATGAGGATACACCAAATTACTTTTGACTGAATTCAATGCTGCTGCCGCTTCTCCTTTTGCTTTGAAACACACAAGATCTGGCCATAACCCATAGCAGGTACCTGGTTTTACCTCTTGGTTTCTATCTCTGCTAAACTCAGAAGAGTTCCATCCATCTCACCTCATTCCTGCTGCACTCGTCTTCTGACCCAAGCTAAACAAACGGACAAATCTGACATATATACCAATACAAAACGCATTACTAGGGGTTTGGAGCTATACCTGACAGCAAGTTTCTTTTTCTACACAAATAGCAGAAGGTGGTCAAAATAATCTGAAATAGAACCCCAGCAAAAACCTCTTAAATGGGCAACATTAAGGTCACTGGCAATAAAAAAAAATCTTATAAAATAGGAAAGCTCTTTCCACTGGGATGAAAGACTTTGAGGGAAAAGCTGGAATCAGCCTCCTCGGTCTGAATCAGAGTTTGGACACAATGGCTGAGAATATGGCAATTTTGAAAAATCCAGATGAATCAGGACTGATTGCTGACTTACTATGTAGTCAAGTAATCTTCTCCAAACTGTTTTTTTTTCTTGTTATTCCTGTTTTGTTGCTTTTTAAATTTGAGAGAAATCATTGCTTTTCTTGTTTACGAAAACAAGTTTAGGCGAAATCTTTGTAACACATATAGAGTTATAGTTGGCTTACCAAGTTTTAGCAACACACTGGATAGGAATCCCTATTCTGCTGCAATCTGGAAATCAATATGAGAAAAAGATCAAGATAATACGGTTCATTGGATTGGACTTAAGAGATCTGGGTTTAAATCCTCAGCTATGTAATGATTTTGGTTATACTATTCATTTTACTAACCTTGTCATATAGCAACAGAATAATATTGTCTTTTTGAGAGAGAATGCAAAAACTTTACAGAATACAAATTTAGTAAGTTATATGGATGCTAACTGGTCTCATATGGGATTATACGCCAGAGCCAGTGGAAGGACAGCCTAAAAAATGTCAATATTATGCCCGGCTGAATTTTCCCCAAATTCTCCAAGCAAGAAATGGTGGAATTACAAAATAAACAATGTAATAGAAAATTAAGAGGTTAACATGTTCTGGGACATTAAAATTCGGGCAAGCACCTGCCACATAGCCCCAAGACTTAACAACTGTTGCTAAGAAAGAAAGAAAATATCTGGATAGATTTTTGCAATACCTGAAGACAGTAGAAGGGAAGAGAAAGAACTGGAGAAAATCACAAAATACAAGGACCTGCAACTAGAATGATTGTGTCAAAAGAAAGCAATGGTATCAACAGTAATAGAAGCCTTAGTAGTGGTAATGGAAATGCACTTACAGCCGCAATGTTCAAGGTTCAAAGAATCTCTCCATGATTGACCAGTGGTGGCACAGTGGTTAGAATGCAGTATTGCAGGCTAATTCTGCTGATTTCCATGGGTTCAATCCTCACCTGCTCAAGGTTGATTCAGCCTCCAAACTTCCAAGGTCAGTAAAATGAGGACACAGATTGGGGTAATAGGGGCAATATGCTGATTGCTTAGAGAGGACTGTAAGGCACTATGAAACAGTATACACTGTAAGTCTTTTGCTGTTGCTACTTGTCGACCTACATATTTCTTTTCTAACATACCACACAAACAGCACCACAAGGAAATGAAAATTGCTATTTATAAGATACAGAAGAAAATAAGATAGACATTTACAAAATGCTGAAGTGGGAACTCAGGAAGAACCTTGATTTGTCTACAATTATAGTTGGTGTGTAGAGATAATTATTTAGAAAGGAAAACTTTAAAAGAAATATATTTTTCAAACACTGAGAAATGACCCATGTGGCCAGGTGAAATATGTAAAGTTCTGTCTACTGTTCAGGTGCTGTCTCAACAATCTAAGCCTGGTTGGGCAGCCCTCAGTTAAAGAAACATCCTATGTAAAATAAGTAACAACTACTCACTCAGAAAAAAAGCTTCCCTTAGAGCTAAATTAAACAAATTGTGTTACACAACAAAAACTGTGTTTTTTTTAAAACAAGCTGACAGCATATATTTAGGCTCCATAACACTACAGCTGAGCTGGTCAAAATGTGACTTACCATGCAGTCCTCTGTGAATTTATTCATTTGTATGTCCTACTGTGTTCATCAAATTGTACCTCCACATAAGCGTGGATCAGATTTTGTCCCCATATGTTGCAGTACAAGAATAGGCAACATGTCGCTGAACTACAGCTCCCAGGATCCCTCACAATTCACCATATTGGCTGGAGCTGGTGGAAGTTGAAATTTCAGCAATATTGGAAGGTTGATCCATTGCCCACTCTTGTACTACAACATATGGAGCAGCAATCTGATTCACACCTATCTAGATGTAAGCTGTGTTGAGCACAATGTGTAATGGAATGTGTGAATGACCTTGGAGAAAGAGGGGAAGAGATGCTGCCTAGGAAACAATCAGGCAAGAGAGGGAGGAGCCTCCAGTGGTTTCACAGTCAATGAAAGAAACTTAGGAAGAAGCCCCTCCCCTTAATGAGCAAGTAGCTAAAAAGGATGATGGGAAGTTGGTGCCCTCAGGCTACAAGATTCTATTAATGTAGCCTGACAATAGAGTAAAATCAGTCCATCTAATCATGTTTCCTGGTTCATGTTTTTCCTAAATCATGTCAGATTTAGTTCATCTTGCAAGTCTCATCACCACTTTTACATTCAATATTCTCCCCCAGAGGATGCATGGAATAATTGTCTTGTCTGGAATGGTATAGGCTCTCCAGTTTGAGTGGGGGGTTGGACTAGAACAGTGGTCGCCAGCTGGTGGACTGCGGCCCACTGGTGGTCTGTGAGAAAATTTTGGTGGTCCGCAGAGAAATATCAACCCCAGAGCACCCCCACAAAGCAATTAATCTAGGCTGCGCAAGAACACAAGGCTGTGCCGCCCACATGGCCCGTGGAAACCCTCCTGCCCACTCACTCCTTACCTGGCAAACTTGCTTGCTAAGTTGCTATTTTTTCCCCCAACCATCAGCTATTCTGCTCTGCCGGGAGATTTAGATTAGCTAGAAATCAGGAAATCATTGGATTTCTTGCTGTCTAGCTAATCTTTAGATCTTCGGCTCTGCTTTTAAGCAGAGCCGAACATCCCTTAGGACTGAAGGTTCTATTATTCTGTGCAGACTCAGACAGCCGATGGCAGAAACATAGTTCTCTAAGTGAATCTGTGATTCTGTGAGCAATTCAATCTGTCTGCCTGCCTGATTTTGTGTAAAAGTTGCTCTTTTTTTAATAAAAAAAATCAATATTTACATAAATATTTATATTTACATACAAGCCATGCCCAGCCAGTCACATGACCACCAAGCCACACCCACAAATTAGGCCACGCCCAAGAACTGGTTGTTAAGAAATTTGAATCCCACCCCTGCCTCTGTGTGTGTGTGTGTGTGTGTGTGTGTGTGTGTGTGTGTGTATGAGAGAGAGAGAGCGAGAGGGAGAGGGAGAGGGAGAGAGGTTAAATCAGATCTCTCAAATCAATTAGCTCTCCCTCAAATCTGGCCGGGTCTTCAATGTGCACAGACTCTCTCTCTCCCTCTCCCTCCCTCCCTCCCTCTCTCTCTCCCACCAACGTCAGCAAGCCACCATCAAGCAAAATTCATATCAGTGGTCCCCGGGATTTAAAATTAGGAGTTTGGTGGTCCCTGAGGTCCAAAAAGTTGGCGACCCCTGGACTAGAAGACCTCCAGGGTCCCTTTCACCTCTTATTATTCTCTTATTTTCTTCATCAGTCAAGACACCTAAACACCCAGCTGCTGGTTCGCAAGGATGATGCAGAAGGTGTGAATTTTTAGTACTTGCAAGCTCTCTGTGTGTAGAAATTTAAAGTCTGTGGCAATATCTCCACTGAATGCATTTGTGCAATCCCAGGCCAAGGGCCAATTCAGTATAACTATCAATATAACTGTAGGACCACAGTGCAAAATCACTTGCTTGGTTCCTCTTTGTTTCATTTTGCAAACATGCTTTTTGTATTTTAGCAACCCACTGGTGAAGTTTTAATATTTCCTTTGGTTTTTCGTATCAGGTGTTCATTGATATTTCACTGAGCTAGATCTTGGACGTAATGAATAGCGGTGGACTCAGCAGGTACAGTGAAGGGAGACTTCCAAATACTTCTATACAGCCAAAGACTCAAAGGCATTTTTCAATAGCTCAGGCAACAGGTTGCAGCCTCAAGCTCCAATTTATTCAGTGGGGGTAGGACAGGATTTGCCAATTGCTAAGCCCCAATTTTCTCAGCCAAAGGTAGAAATATTTCAAACTAGTACGGCATTCTATTTGAACCTTGAGTCAGTTAGCAGACCTCCAAAACATGCCTGATACTATTAAAAATAAGCTTGTCAAAATAAAAGAAATTTTTAAAAAAAATCTAGGTAAGATAACTTTGTAACTGCAATCTAATATACCTATGAAGATATCCTGTTATCTTACTCAAAATGTATCAATTTGAACTGAATAGTCCTCTAAGCAAATCATATTAGAGATCCATTAAACTGAATTTTATGGAGGAAAGTAATGGAAATCCATGTATGCAGTGAGGATTTTTGTGACATATATATATATATGCCTTTCTTGGAATCACATCTGCAGGTAATGCCATTCATATGTCCTAAAATCCCATGAATATAATTCTAAGGCAGGTCTAGTTTTGCAAACAAAAACATTTGTTCCCTTCAGATCCCCTGTCTGATGCCCAGAAGAGATAATTGGGACATGAATAAACTAGGTGTAAACAAGGCCTCCCCATTCAAACATATTGCCAAGCCATGCTTTAAAAAAAATAACAATCATAGATTCTGATTGTAGCATTTTGGTAAAAATAAGCCAAGTTATTTTTTCCAAATAGTTACACATGTAACACTAAGCTTAAACCAAAAAAATATATCTGTAGAACAGCTCTGATTTTCCTTTCTCCTGGCCAGAAAATCACTCAAGGTGATCAAAGTTATTACCCAATGCAGCAATTCTGAGAGCAGGAATGTCCAGAAGGTTCTGGTAAAAAAATACTCAAGATGGTGGGCATTATGGCTGAAGCTCTGACTTTTATGTACGTATAAAATATAAGACCATGTATAGTGTTTTTCATGTGCTTCGGTGATCACACCATCATGGCCTCCATCTTTGACTGTTTTGACTACCTCCTGCAGTCGGGAACACACACACACACGCACACACACACACACACACACACACACGGTCTGAGAGTACGTCTCATTAAATTCAGTGGCGTTTCCTCCTGAGTAGACAAGAATATACTCTAATCGTTATATTTGTGTTAATTTGTCAAGCTTGAACTTGTCATATGAATGACACAAGCATATGAATGATTCATATTATATTAAAGTCCTAATGTGTTCATTTGGGGGGGTGAATGGTCACGTATCGAAAATCAGCCCTATTCCAGAAATTAGTGAAAATCTAGTTAAATTACAGATCGGGATGGATTACAGTATTAGTCAATCCAAGAGGAGGAGGATGGATTAATAAATGACATACAAGAAGCTATAAAAATATGAAGAGGCCTTCTTAGTGATCTGGCCCAAAAGAGAACAAAAAGGAACACAAGTAACAGCCAAACAAAGAAATGCTGAAACAAAGCAAGCAAAGAAAAAACAACTCTGAAGAGTGGATTAGTAACAAAATTAAGACCAGAAGTAAGATTACTTTAAAAAAATATGTCACAAAATCAGATGGCTCAGTGATTGGACTAATTCCAAACCATGAAGAAGAATAAAGAATTTTTCTAGAAAAATGTTAATGGAGAACATTTACTAAAAAAAATTAGACAGAGAGCTTTCACATCAGATCCTCAAAGTGTGATGCTGCTTTTTTTTTTTACAACCATATAGATCACAGGTGTCAAACTCGTGATGTCACGTTGTGACATATGACATATTGTGACTTTTTCCCCTTCGCTAAACAGGGGTGGGCATGGCCAGTGCATGACACATTCAGCCCGCGGGCTGTGAGTTTGACATCCCTGATATAGGTCATTAAAATCACCTCCCACATCAAAGATCTGAAGAGAACAGGGTGTCTATATAATGCAATAATTAGAAAACATGCATTTGAAAAGCATTTTGGAAATAAGAGATTACAATAATCGAACATATGGTAGAAATTAGAGAAATGGGAAAAGGTAAATCATAAGTGAATCCCCTTGTGAAAAGAGATTATTATGTATACATAAGTTTCTTGGACTTTTTAATAAAACTCCAGCTTAAAGGCTCCTTAGTAAACTTACAATCAGGATAAATAGACAGAATTCTCTTATAGATTAGAAACTTCCTATACAATAGAATATATAAAAACAGAGTAAACAAGGTCTTCTCACAATAATGAGAAATTAGAAAATGGACCTTTCAAATCTATAGTGGATCTAGTTCTGTTTAAGTTCCTAAGTGAACTGTATACAATGAAGTGTATGGTAGCAGAGGGTAACAAATTACTTGAATGGGAAAAAATACAGAAATAAAGCTTTCCACCAAAAAACCAATCCCCAAATTTGGGTGAATTGGAAACCAATGGCAAATGAGATTCAATGTGACTGCAGTAATTGAAAACAAAAACAAAAACCAGAAGGCAACCATAGGCATACTATATGAAAGTGAAATTCCTACCTTGACCTGCACATACATATCTGCAAAGATAGTGTGGAAAAGATTGCACTCATTCTGAATGAAATATTTATATAAAAATAAGGAATTCTTAAGACTCCAGATAGAAAGCATGAGAATAAATACCAGCATGTGCAATTTGCAATGTTGCCTGACATTAATTTATTTACAATTATATTCATTTATTCACTTGCTCCTAGAAAGAGAATTATACCTACTCTGCATTTTGCATTACATCCTATTAGAATATGTATAAAATAATGAATGTATTCAATAAATGACAAGAATGGCTATGACACTTTTTAGTACACAGGAATTGTATCATCTTTAATCTTACTGTTCAACCTAAACAAAACAAGTAAATTAAAATTGAAAACACACATGCCGAAAGAAAGCCAATAGAAAATCAACATGTAAAACAACAGCTTATGTTAAAACATGTAAAATATTGTTCCCCCAAAGCTTTGACCCCATAAACCTATTAACACAGAATGTGCCAAGTGAGCCATAACAGAGACCATGTTTTAGGTTTAATTTCAAAAGGCCTTATCTCCAGTCCCCAATTGTCAAAACCCTGAAGGTACCCATGTATAGAGCAGTTATCAATGGACCTCTGAAGATGACATTATTAGACAGGCAAGAGTTATACAAATGCTTAACCACTTGGAACTTTGTTTAAAGCAGCGTTTCTCAACAGTGGCAGCTTTAACGTCTGTAGACTTCAAGTTCCCGTAATTCCCCAGCCAGCATGCTCGGAAAACCACAGTTCTAAAAATTTTCAAGGTCGAGAAACACTTATTAAAGGAATGTTTACCTTGTTTTCCTTCCTTTTCAAAAAGGAAGGAAAACAACGTTTAATTCAACATATGAACATCCTAAAGATCACAGCCAATCACCAAAACTAATTCTGACACTAAAATCAACAAAATTAAAAGAAAGACCAATGTATTAAATGACCAATGTATTAAATTAGGTATCAGTAAAGCTAAATTCTCAGTTGAGAGAAGCCATCTTCTCTTCATTTGCAAACAGACTACACCTAAAGAGCAAGATATCTCAATTTCCTCAGATACTGATTTTAAAGCCATAGCTGCTTTATGAAAGCCTTCTTTTATATTTGTATAACTGGGCTTTGGAAGTTGATAATTCCTACAAGAGCAAAGAATCTTAAAAAATGGCATGAGCAGTTATCTGGAGAAGAAAATGTTTTTTAAGAAGCCAGCTTGGAAACTGCTGAAGGCTTTAAAACTCATAGTAGACCTAAAATGGAGGAAGTTAGCACACTGGGCAAGTCAGACAATGATCCTAACATTTGTCCCAGACAGTATTCTAGAAGCAGCAGCAGCAGAGTGGCCTACACCCATTGAAGTTTTCTACTGATCTTCATGGACATCCTCATGTCCGAGTAGTCCTTGGGTTACAACCACTTGTTAAGCCACCGTTGCAAAGCTACCATGGCATTGAATGGACGGGACTTACAAACGGTCCTGAAATTACAGCCATCGCAGCATTCCTATGGTCTCACAATCATGATTTGGGTGCCTGACAAAAAGTTTGCAAACATGTCTTCTCAAGCCTTCATGTCTACACCATACCAATGTTGTCCTTCTTAAGTAGCAAAGTTGGTCCTTGTATTCACTTGAGGTGTCTTGCTGAGAATTCAAGTTTAATTCAAGTAAATGTAAGTACAGACCTGTTCTGGCTTTGTTGCTGAGGCTGGCAACAGCAGAAACAAAGGGGCCTCAACTGATTTGTGTGGCCCCATCTCTTTTGCAGGGGTGTGAGGCAGTGGTGGGATTAAAAAAAAATACTATCGGTTCTGTGGGTTTGGGTTGGTGGGCATGGCAGGAGAAGGATACAGTAAAATCTCCATTCCCTCCCCACCCCACTAACCTGCTTTCCAGCTCCGTTCTCCTATGCAGGGCAACAAAAGAAAACCCAGCCGATCAGCTGGGACTCGGGAGGCAGAGAATAGATGGGGGCGGGGCCAGTCAGAGGTGGTATTTGCCGGTTCTCCGAATTTACTCAAAATTTCCGCTACCGGTTCTTCAGTCCTGTCAGAATCTTCTGAACTGTGTGTGGCCCTTAAATAAGGCTTCAGTCACGGCTCTCCGGGTGTATGCATGTGTGTGTGAGAGAGAATGGGAGAATCAAAATACAGCCGTTACGATCGAAGTCTTACCTTTTGATATATGTGTCACGTGCACGTATAAAAGGTGTGGAATTTCAATAACAGAATTACATTCCACAGATTTTGTTCCCACCTGCTGCTACTTCTGGCTTTAGTCTCTCCTTTCTGAAGTGATTTCCCTTTTCATGATCAAAGGTCCCCTGTAGTCTTTGCCAACTCTTCTCAACTTCCCAATGTACTGTAGTTGCAGTTTTGTATTTTCACTTTCTTTCCGCCCAGATTTTTCGCCTTTACTTTTCCTATTTCCTTCCGGTCTGCCTTCTCTTTCCTCTACGAACCACACATTGTGTACGTGTGGAGCACCTTAGAAGAATAGCTGCCAAAGCACTTTGTATTGATATCATCCAACTGCATGGCATTTATCAATCCAATAAGGCTTCAGAGCCATACTACCCGTTTCCCGCATCACAATTCTTGGCAGAGCCTAATTGAGAAATTGCCTTCCTCACATCTGTTTTATTTTTTAACTGCCACCAAATGCAGAATACGCGGTTTCCCACACATGTAACCAAACATATAAAAGCAGTAATATTAAAATAAACCCCCAAGGGGGAGGGAGAAGTGGAGCAGGCAGTATTTGTTTTGAAGAACTTCTTATTCTTCAGGGCAAGTTCATATGTCAGATTGCCAAGTCCAAAACTACAGGGATCAGACAAGGGAGGCAGCACCACATTTTTCTTAATTATTTTTGCAGCTGGTTGGAGGAATAGAGCAACCGACTCTCTCCACAATTCATGGAAAATGAATTTGCCTGACAAAACTTTTGAAACAGATGATTTTTCCCCAAATATCCCTCCTGGTTTCCTTGTGGCCAGCAAATGTGTTGTATTTTGGGGGAAATCATCTGTATTTTGAGTATGACAGTGCCTCTACTAACTGCGGAATCCATCCAAGGATCTACTTGGCAACAGTTTAAACCAGAGGCCTCTACTTGGATCTACTTGGCAACAATTTAAACCAGAGGCTATGCTGGCTGGAGAATTCTGGGAGTTGAAGTCCACAAGGCTTAAAGTTGCCAAGTTTGGAGGCCTCTGGTTTAAGTAGAACAAATCCAGCTGAATTTAGCCTGAACTTTCTCAGAACAGTCTCAGAAGAGGCTGGTTACAACTAAAACATTAAGGTTTCATATACAGGTAATCCTCGACATACGACCACAATTGAGTCCGAAATTTCTGTTGCTAAATGAGCCATTTGTTAAGTAAGTTTTGCCCCATTTTATAACTTTTCTCGACACAGTTAAGTGAATTGTTGCAGTTGATAAGTTAGTAACCTGGCTTCCCCACTGACTTTGCTTATGAGAAGGACGCAAAAGGGGATCAAATGACCTTGGGTTCGTGGCAACGGTCATAAGTATGAACCATTTGCCAGGCGTCTGAATTTTGATCACATGGATGCCGCAAAGGTCATAAATGTGAAAAACGGTCATAAGTCACTTTTTTCAGCAGTGTTGTAACTTTGAATGGTGACTAAATGGACTGTTGTAAGATGAGGACTACCTGTATGCATCTATAATTCTGAGTCATGAAAATCATCATGATTGTAATTTTGAAAACTATAATCCCAGACCTTAGTTAGTTGGTTGGTTCTCTAGTCAAATAAAGGCCAATAGGTTCACCTGGAAGCCTGTTTTCCCCTTTTGGAAAAAAAATTAATCAAATAATTCTTTCCATTAGAAGAGTCGAACAATAGTGTCTGTGAAAAATGTTGCATTATAGTTCTATCCATTACAACAGCTCTGTTACATAAGATTCCAGACAGTCACTCAAGCTAGGTATTGTGCCCCTGTCAGAATCTGATTCGGAGGGGGAGGCTGAGCAGCTGACAGGGAGTGGGAGTGTGGCTCTGTTGGCTGGGGAAGAAACAGGGGAAGGGCGCAGTCTGGCTGGGCACAGCAGGGGAGACAGAATTTGGAGGAAGACCCAGGCCCACCCCCTCTTTATCCTAGGACACGCAGGGAGGAATGGAGAAGGGAGCAACATGAGTTGCGTGGCTTACGGGGCAGGAAAGGGCCCTGATTGCCTTCATTAGCTGCAGCTGGGAACACAGTGTTTAAAAAGGGAAGCTGTTGGGAGCAAATCTTGAGTTATTTGGTATTGTCGAGGCTTATCTTGGTGTTCTTGGCCTCTTCCCAACTGTGTGTGTTTTGCTGTGTTTTCAAGTCTGCAATTCCTTCTCCTGCCCTGTCAAGTTAATTATTGCAGCGTGGTTTGTTTGGATTTTTAGTTACAGTTTGTATGTACTTTGTTTTCGTACTGAGTTTTCTCCACTTAAAGGCTGTTCCTGGGGGAGTTTTTCTCCAGCTGAAGGTAACCCGGACATTGAAGTTGCAGATAATTAAAGGGACTCTTCTTGCTTATTTGACTATGTTGCCTTTGTGCCACGCCCCGGGTCATCACATTAGGAAGTTTCCCTTCAATCCTCCAGATACTGGAGTTTTTCTTCCCCCAGTTCCATATATCTGCTGCTGCATGTTCAAATTGGAAGGATTTGCAGACAAAGTTTCCTTATCCTTATTTTTCGTAAGATTGTTTCTGCAAATCTCATGAATGCTAAACATGCTCCTTATTGTTTCTTGGTGTTCCACTGATAGATTCAGTTCTGTCCTGCTGACATAGAGGCATTTGTTTGAGGTTAAAGAAAACAATAATTTAAAGAAGAACACAGATACTTCTTTGTTCCATTATTAATCTATGTATCTCCCAGTCTTTGCCACCATATATCTCAATCTAGTTTTCCATGGTTAGGGCCTCAGGTTCTGCTCTTTCTGAAGTCTAGCTTTAACCACCCTTTGGCCATTGATGGAACTTAACATTTTAATAATAATTTTAAAACCTAGAAGATAATTGCTGCAAAGCAATTCCATTTTTGCACACACTTGTAGCTCTATAGGGTGCGTTCTGTACAGGTAGTCTTTGACTTACAAGCTTTTGTGATGACCTTCTGACAAACAATATCAATGGGGAAGCCAATTAACTCAACAACTACGTTATTAACTTAACAACTACAGTGATGAACTTAACAACTGTATGTTTTGTATTGCATATGCTTAACGAAATCCAGCAGACTGCTACTGGACTACTGTTCTCTCCCAATCTTCCTTTCTTTCACCAAATGTATTTTACTCAAACAGAACTGCAATAAAGAAAGTGAAATTCCATCTTTTTCCATGACTTCTACCCTTCTTTGGTTTACTGTGGTGGAATTCAAATAAATTTACTACCGGTTCTGTGGGTGTAGCTTGGTGGGCATGGCTTGGTGGGTGTGGCAGGGGAAGGATACTGCAAAATCCCCACTCCCTCCTCACTCCTGGGCAAAGAATATGGCAAAATCTCCATTCCCTCCCCACCCCACTAACCTGCTTTCCAGCTCCGTTCTCCTGTGCAGGGCAACAAAAGAAGACCCAACCAATCAACTGGGACTCGGAAGGCAGAGAAGAGATGGGGGCGGGGCCAGTCAGAGGTGATATTTGCCAGTTCTCTGAACTACTAAAAATTTCCGCTACCGGTTCTCCAGAACTGGTCAGAACCTGCTGAATGACCACCTCTGCTCTGGTACCTATAGCAATATGACCCTGATGCTTCTCAAAAGGTGGCTCTTACAATGTTATCTGCTAGGTTTAAGGGCAAGTATAGTCTTTGGACTGCACTCCCTATGTGGACTGTCACCTCCCATATATCCAGCTAGCACCATCAAGACCAGAGACAGGGAAGTCTGCAGGGAGATTGAAAAGGGATGCGTATAAAACTGGAGGTAGGACGTCCATCATTCAATGACACTTTTGATGTTCCCTGCAGACATCCCTGATCACGAATGGTAGAAATTACCGTCTATCAAGTTGGGGGATAGGGGGAGGAACCAGAGCAACTTTTGCAGGTGTCACTCACATGTTTTTTGGTTCCCCAATCAGGGTTGTCTTTCAGAGGGTTATGGGGAAAGGATATAGCATGGTTTGGTACAGAGCCTCCCACATAGGTGTTAAGGCATTTGTGAAGCTCAAAGATAAAATATCTAGGTTGGATTTTTTTGGCTCATTTTTAATTCCTTTTCCCATTTTCCTCATAGCGTACAGTCAAAGTTTTAGGGCTTTGTTGCCTATTTCAGGAGGTATAATTCAAGGGGATGTGCCTTTTGATTAATTCTGAAAGGCCACAAAAGGGGAGAAAGGCAGTTTCAAAATTACTTCAGGATTTTTCCTCCACTCTCCTCCTCTTTTGAAGCATCTGACATGACTGGGGTCAGGGGAAAATATTGGGGGCGGGAGGGGTGTTCTATTTAGGGCTTTGCTTTTATCGTGATCCAGTCTAGGCAAAAGCAGCTCTTTGTTACTACCGTCCTTCTGGTTCAACTGTCAGATTGATGGGTGCTTTGTATTTCAGGGAATCTCATTTGCTCTGGAACATCTTGATGTCTGCATTCTCTACCAGCAGGAAAGGATTATGAGAGCAAATGGGCAGGATCCAAGGGGAGCATTCAAGGGAGACAGCCGTGAGCCCACATACCTCAGATCATGGCCAACAGCAGGGGTGGGATTCATCCAGCATTACTACCGGTTTGGTATTTGCGTTTTGAGTATCTTAACTTACTGCACCTCTGTATGGTTTGCCAATTGCACAGTGGCAGATAGGACAGCACTCCAGAGGGTTAACGCCATTGCCTAGAGGATCATTGGTTGACCTCTCCCCTCTTTGGAAGAGCTTTATAGCTCCCGCTGCCTTAAGAAAGTTCAAAAACATTCTCAAAGATCCATCTCATCCTGGGAACCCTTTTTTTGAACTATTACCATCTGGCAGACGGCACAGGATAATAAAGGACAAATAGGCTGAAAAACAGCTTCTATCCCAGGACAGTAACTCTACTGTATTCTACTGTATAGTGCAGTATTGATACAGTGTCGGGGGGTGGGTTTCAATTCAATGCGTGGAGTATGAAGGATGTGTGTTTGTGTTTATTTTCATGGTCATGATGTGCACTGAAGATGGTGTTTGATTTCATTGTACGAGGTGCAGTGACAATAAAGTAAACTAAACTAAACTAAAACGAATGTTACTAACAGTGCTAATGTTAATGGAAACCAGCCACACTAAGAGAAAGCTTGGATGAAACAATTCTCTTCATATTCTAATATACAAGGGTAGGAGAGAATTATGCTGTTGAACTACCTGCTTGTGCAGGTGGGTTGGTCTAGAAGACCTCCAAGGTCCCTTATTCTGTGCTGTTCTCTTAACCCACATAATTAAAATGGTACCCTGCAAAGAAAGCTTGAGATTCTTATGAAATTGCATGAACATAGTCACATGTGGAATGGCATAACCCAACAATTCTGGTACCCATCCTGCCATTGGAGAATAAGTCTAAGCTTCTTCTGCCAAAGGGGATGTGAGACTATACCAAATTTGACATGAACACAGAAGATTGAACTGCTGGATCATAGATCAGAAGTAGCCACATCTCCTCCCTGGGTACTTCGTGTTCCACTACTCAATGATCAGGAGTCCTATGCCTCATGTTTTCTTAGGTTCCACAAAAGTAGTTTTCCTACCATCTGAATTAGCTTCAGAAATTTGGTCATTTCTAGATTGAATTTTGCTCAGTCCTTAATCACAGCAGCACATGCAATCTTAAATATATTTACTTGGAGTAAATCTCATTGAATTATTCTCCCATAGAAGTGTATTTATAATTGTGATTTCAATTTCATGAACAAATAACATCTTTCCTAGCCAGCTAAGTAGTCTTCATATGTGTACAGAACATTTCTAAGATTGCAGTTTTGAACCTACACCTTCAGACATGCATTCTCGTCCAATCAGAAGAATTTAGCTTATGCTAGTAGCATAAAAAGTCCTCTTCTACTATCAGACTGGAGTTTATTTTCAGTGAAAAAAAACTAAAAGGGAACATAATCATAATCCCAAGTGCTTTGCCAATTTGGAATTTGAGCAAGAATTCTCTTCCTTAAATTTGTTCAGCACTACTTGAAAACAGGGACTAGAACAGATGTCATAGCAGAAGTGCTGGCACCTTGCCTTCCTGTTTAGGAAGGACAAGATTTAGAAGCAGGAGCTTCTGGGAGAAATTTGAAGTTTAATAGCAGAGGATGTTGATATTTGAAATCCAAAATATTTCTAAGAAATTATTCTACTGGCTTTAAAATCTTTATCACACACATATGAGCAATAATAACACTCACTCTACAAAAGCCACATTTTATCCCCAGACTTTCAGAACACAATACTCAAACATTAAAATTAAAATCTAGGGTTAACATTTTTTTTTCCTTTTTCTGTGACTATACATAGGTCTGAAAAGTAAAGAAAAAATAGCAGGAAAGCAAAAAAAGCATTTCTGAAAATATTCTCTATTATTTCTGCAGACCTTTCAGCGGAACTCTGTTTAATATAGCTACCTGCTGCTATTCACCAAGTTCTAACATTTAATCAAGTTCTTAATACTTTTAAATTTATGGATATTTATGATATTTTTATTTCCCCTTTTCTCCTGGAAGTACATACTTGGCTTCTTTCATTTTATTTTTGGAAACCAACCAGTAAAAGGATTTAGAGGAAAATAAAACAACCGGCCAAAGGCCACTCCTCATATCACAACCCAATATGCAACTATTTCACCAAACCAGCTCTCATGGTTCCAGCTAATGCGTCAAGTTTTCCAGAACAAGAAACATATGAGTATGTTGGATGGATGGATATGCTCATCTACAGCTGCAAGCACGCAGCAACTGACTTCCAAGTTCTTGAGCTAAATAATAGAAGATAGATACAGATAGGTAGGTAGGTAGGTAGGTAGGTAGGTAGGTAGATAGATGGGTGATAGGTAGATAAACGATGGATGATACCTAGATGATGGGTGGATGGATGGATGGATGCATGGATGGATTGATGGATGGATGATAGGTAGATAAATGATGGATGATAGCTAGATGATAGCTAGATGGATGGATGGGTGGATGATAGGTAGATAAATGATGGATGATAGCTAGACGATAGCTAGATGGATGGATGGATGATAGGTAGATAAACGATGGATGATAGCTAGATGAAAGCTGGATGGATGGATGGATGGGGTGGATGGATGGATGATAGATAAATGATGGATGATAGCTAGATGATAGCTGGATGGATGGATGGATGGATGGATGGATGGGTGGATGATAGGTAGATAAATGATGGATGATAGCTAGACGATAGCTAGATGGATGGATGATAGGTAGATAAACGATGGATGATAGCTAGATGAAAGCTGGATGGATGGATGGATGGATGGATGGATGGATGGGATGGATGGATGGATGATAGATAAATGATGGATGATAGCTAGATGATAGCTAGATGGATGGATGGATGGGATGGATAGATAGATATAGATGATAGATAAATAGAAGGTAGGTAGGTAGAGATAGATAGATAATAGGCAGAGAGACAAGCAGAGTGGGGGAGGGGGAGAGAGAAAGAGAGAGATGCCATTTCAGGTGACAGAGCCATGCAGTTATTCCATTCTCAGTGTGAGACGCATGAATTGTCCAAATGTTTGTGTCAGCAGCACCTCCTCCATGAAATGTGGTGGGGGCGAGTGATATTACTGGCTTACATTCAGAATCTTCTTCCCACTTGATTCCTGCTGTTTCTTTCCATTCTCTCTTAGAAAGGGGATCCATTATGACAAGCAAAAGAGTAAGAGCAAGCTCCATCAGAGAGAGTAAGGTTCTCTGAAGGGCATCACTAGGGGACCTCTCTTCCTGAAGGAGTCTCCCATTTCACAGGTAAACTGGAAGTGTCTGTGATAAGGAAAATGCACCAGAGCTCAAAGTCACATGCAGTTGAGCTATGTCTCCTCCCTCCTGCCCACCCGGCTCTTCCTTCTCACCTACAGAGGCAGGGTAGTCTCCATGACTGTATAATAGTTAATGGCAATCCATTATTGCCGTAAGTGATTAGGACAATGAGTCGTTAATTTTAATAAAGTATTAGTGCCTTTCCCTGACCACAGGAAATTATTAGACCTTCAGAGTAACGAGGGGAAAATCTTGGCCATAAAACCACAACCCTCAGCCAAGCAAGATTTCAGAGCAGTGGAGAACAGATGTCTAGCTTTGCAGCCCGTTCTTTTTTTTTTTTTTATCCCTGGACTTGGGGGTGGGAGCTAGGCATTTGCTTTTTTAAATGGAAGGGGTATGTTTGTATGTGTGCGTGCACATGCCAGTAAAAAATAAGTTTCTATTTTGTTTCCCATTGTTCCCTTCCCATCTTTGGTTATTTGCTTATTTTTGTAAGCATCTTTCCCTTCTTCCATTTCCTTGCTCTGTGCATCACCCCTTCCTCTTCTTTTGACTGTTGTTTGAAGTCTCTTTTACCGTTTTGTTTTTTTTTAAAAAAAACCTCATTTTATTATTACCCTCCTCTTTTCTAGCTAGATCAAAGGAGCTTCTCTTGTAAAAATATTTGCTTCTCTTTGGCCAATTAAGTCACTGTGTGTGAGGAACCAGGGAGGAAAAGAGAACTGAACTAAATGACTTGCTTTGCCCAACAGCCCAACATTCTCCTGGCCTGACTCACTGAGAAGCGCAAATCTTAAAGAGATACATCCCTGCAAGGCTCAGTGGGCCTGGCTGTTGCCATTCCAGGGAACGATCATCTCTTGGGTTCAGCCGTGAGAATGCTGGAATGGGACAACTTGCCTCCGCCAACTCACTGCCACCAAGTCGCCACAGGACAACACCACATGGCCAACTTTCCACAGAGACAACTTGCTACAGGTGGGCAAGTGAGCAGGTGGGGAAAATGCAGAGCAGCAGCAACAGCCAGGGGTTCCCCATTTTCACACCCCCAATGGTGTCCCCACTGCTGTCAAGCTCCCGACTGAAGAGCCCAGGGACCACAGCTGTGATGGTGGGCAGGGCAAGGGGCAGGAAAGTGGTGGTGTCCAGGATGTCCAATTTTTAACACCTCCTACCCACGGCTGCCACTCCTGTCACCAGCCTCTTCAACCCAGAACTCGGTGTGATAGTAATGGTGATGGCAGCAGGGAGTATGAAAATGGGATGCCCCTGGCTGCTACCACCACTCTACGCCCTGCTCACCCACATACTCACCCGCCTGTCCGTCTCTCTCTCCGGCTGCTTGCAGGGAATTGTACCTGCAGCAAGTTGGCCATATAGAGTTGTCTTGCGGCAACTTGGAGGTGGTGAATGGGCAAAGATGACTTGACAGTGACGAGTTAGCTGTGGTGAGTTGTTCTAGACAACTGGGAATACTATTGGAGAAGACATAGTGGCGATAGAGCCTCCATTCACTTCTTTAACCTGCCTTACTGCTACTGCAATCAGAATTTTCAGTGTCCTAATAATTTTGAAGGTCTGTGGTTCATCCTTGTCCCCTCTGATACAGGCAAAACAGAACGTATCAGTCAAAAGATGTCATTATGTGAGGATTAAGATGCAAAGCTTAAAAGAATCTGGTGACTGGTCTCTAGGATTCTGCTGCAAAGAACAAATATTTAAAAGAAATATTACTAGTAGTAGTGTCAGGATCACAATCAAAACAGCTCTACCAACATTAAATGCCTCCCACGAATGCTAACAGATTATTTTGTATTTTAAAAAGCAAGAGTCTAGTTTTTCCACAAATTTTGAAATGCCCTAAGTACAAATATATATCTTACAAATGTGTCAGCTATTTAGCCTGCTGTATTAGGTCTTACACAGAGCTTAGACTCTTGAGCATCTGCTGTGCTATTTTTGCATGGGCTTGTTTGAATATGATCAGTGTGAGATAAAGATTTTAAAAGCTATATAATAGTAAAATGTAAAGTCAAAAGAATGACTTCCAGATGTGATGGAATAAAAGTCCCTGAGTTCTTATCCAGGATGGCCTCAATACATTTGGGAAAGACGGTTCTAAACAATACTGGTATTAAATTCAAAGGAAATTCAAATGAATATTTGACATAAAAATGTACAAATATTTCCTTTTCCTATGATTAAACTTATGGCAGAATGCACAGGGTTTATTAACTTCACCAAATTGTAACGTCCCATGTTCTTGTAACGTGATCGACCACTTTCTATATCATTCTGTTTCTCTTTAGCATTTATATGTTGCATCTGAAGAACCCAAATCTCACTCTAGAAGTTCTCGAAAATCTTTAAAAAAACATTTACATCCTACAGAAGCCATTTACAATGTCGTTTCCCATATGTATGATAATTCAACAGTTATGCCTGAGACATAATCCAACATGTTTTGTTCTCCTGGATAATTGACTATGTTTGTTACTACCCAATGTCCAAAGAGCAAGTCTATGCACTAGGGGTGTCCAGCATGCTTCACTCTGTAGTTTGGACAAGACTAAAGATGAAGGGCTTGTGTACAAACATAATCTGCAATCCCATCACAAGTGGCTTTCTTCCTCTCAACAATAAGACTAACTTCTCTCACTTTCACAATGCACATCATAAGTATATTATAAGTGGATGAGAACAATGTTGACTCAATGATTAATCCTATCAACCCAGGGAATTACAGTGGACTGCTTGTTTTTTAAAAAATGCATCTAAAAGTGCAGTTTGTACATTTCTACTAAATACACATGCATTAGCAAACAAAATCCATTTTCTAAAAAGTTGGGGAAAAATATATTGTAGGGAAGGGGGATTGTGAGGTCACAATGACCATCAATCACTGCTGTGCCCAGGGTAATGTTTCCCTTTAATGTAAATTATACAGAAGGGTTGTTGTTTTTTGTTATAAAGAAAAGGATGTTCCTCTTGATACTAATAGTGAAAATGCCTTCTGCTCACTATCTCCTTTTAGGAGCAATTATGCATCTTTTCTATTTTCTCTCAATATTGCTTTTGTCAAGACTCTCCTGCCATATTGCCTTCTTGGCAGGAAAATACTGATGGTGGAAAGCAAATGAAGAGAAATTGCTTTGAATTCTGGAGTTTGTTGGCTGCCAAGTATCCCAGAGAAAGAAGAGGCAATCAAGAGGAAGCTGGGTTGAGTTCTGAGAACTGATAATTGGTTATATTTCTCCTGCCTCTGCAGGATATAACAAATGACAAATGCATCTGACATGTGAATGCTGCCAGCCTTGACAAGAGAAACATGAGTGCTAACGGAATAAGCAAGAATGAAACAGGCTCAGAAAATATTATTTGCCTTGGGGCCCTTATAGGGGAGAGTGAGATACATAGGGTAAAAGTGACCCAGGAACTTTAGTGATGAGCTGATGTCAAACCTAAAATAGAAACAAAATGGAAAGCCAAGCCAGAAATGTCATAGCAGTGGAACCTTGAGCACCCTTCACATGTGACAGTTATCTTTGACTGACCACCAGCACATTTCTGGCTGGGAGGTTCAGTTAAAGCAAGCAGAAATACTCCAGTTGAGGACACAAATTAGACTTTGAGGATGCACCAACATATTCTAAACTACCCACGTGCTTATTTCAAAGGCACATAAATTTGTTTCTGACCATTCAAATTAAAGGGAAGGATATTTTTTTTCACAGTTAACTGTGCAACTATATATAAATGCAAAGCCACCTGGGTGCATAAATGTAACTGCTGATTTGACTAAATACAAATAGAGATGAACTAATTGCGTTTTTGTGGGTTCTGGAATAGGGGTGTAAAAAAACCATCAGAAATAAGATGGAACTACATCTACATGGAAGGAGGGAACCTCCGAGGTTCTGTTTTGGCCCAGCATTCTTCAACAATTTCATAAAGGGTTTAGATGAGGAAATAGAAAGGGAACTCATCAAATTTGCAGATGACACTAAACTGGCAGAAATATTCAACACTCCAGAAGATAGGCTCAAGATCCAGATTGATCTTGACAGACTTGAACACTGGGTCTATCTAACAAAATGAAATTCAGTGTAGAGAAAAGTAAGGTTTTACACTTGGGCAAGAAAAGTCAAATATACAAGTACAGATTCCATGAAACCTGGATCAATAGCAGTAAACTGTGGGAGGAATCTTGGAGTCCTAGTGGACAATCACCTAAATATGTGCCAGCAGGGTGTGGCAGAAGCCAAGAAAGTCAATGCAATCCTAGGTTGCATCAACAGAAGGTAGAATCAAGATTGCATGAGGTATTAGTATCGCTTTATAAAGCCTTAGTAAGACTACACTTAGAATACTGAACGTTACCAAGATGTAGAAACTCTAGAAAGAGTACAGGAAAGAGCAACTGGAGGCTAAAGCATATGAAGAACGATTGCAGGAATTGGGTATATGTCTATTCTAGTGAAAAGAAGGACTAAGGGAGACATGATAGCAGTGTTCCAATATTTGAGGGGTTTCCACAAAAGGAGGAAGTCAACCTATTTTCCAAATCACCAGAAGGCAAGACAAGAAACAATAGATGGAAACTAATCAAGGAAAGAAGCAAGCCAGACCTAAGGGGAAATTTCCTGACAGTGAGAACAATAAACCAGTAGAATGGCTTGTCTTCACCCACCCAGGCCCAGGCTTGTGGGTGCTTCATGAAGAGACTG